>NC_056730.1:109003695-109373695 GCF_019279795.1 Protopterus annectens
TTTCACCATTAAATGAATATGTACAACTAGAAAATAAGTAAACAGTTTGACAACAGAGGCAAACAGTACAAAAAATGCTTAAAAAAACAAAATATGACTTAACCACCTCCTTCTCACCTGTGCAGTCCCTCTGATTAGAAGGCATACTGACTCAAGAGATTTTCTCTCATAACATGCTCTCCAAAGAGCTAAGTAATCAACATCTTCTGACAAGTCCCCACACCAAAATGTAAACTCTCCCAATGGGAAATAAATAACCCCTACTATTATGAGTAAATTCTATTGTATTATGAAATACTCCCTTCCCATTGTCAGCAGGATCAAAACTACACTAACATCAAATACAAACAGATAAATAAACAAAAATTGGATATATTATTAGCAATAAATAAATAAACCCTTACCCACTACTTCATTGAACATCCCAAAAAATCCCAGACCTATATAACACTAAAATACTTAAGAAAAAACAAAGGGAAAGCTAAGCACTTTCCCTGCACTCAGTCTCTTGTTGATTGCTGAGGGGTGATCTATGCCTGGCTTACAAGGCATCCATAAACCCCAAAATTTTGAATCTCCTACATAATCATAAGTCAAAGAGTAACAGAAATACAAGGTCACTGGGGCTGAATTTGTCTATGACTTAAACAGAGCATGCCTTAGAGACAGATATGTGTCTCAGAGAAAGACCCTCCTATGGAACAAGCTTCCCATCCATGTGAAGCTGAGTTCATCCAGTTTATGTACAACCTACACCAGTGAATGGAGAACAGGAAATTTAAACAATGCCTGGCACCTATCTCCCTTATGGGTAGAGGTAGCTTAGACATGACTGCTCCTCAAGGTCTTATTTGGATATACGACATCAGTATTCTTTCAGAAAAACTTTGCTAGGCTTAGAAAGCACCCCCCGGGTCATTATCCTAATAATGATCTATGAATATATATATGTATATATATATATATATATATATATATATATATATATATATATATATATTTTTATATTTATATACACTGCGGTGGTGGTGCTGCTGTAGCGTTGTCGCCTCACAGTAAGACGTTGCCCCGTTCGATTCTCAGTTAGAGCGTCTTCTGTGTGGCAACATGCGTGAATGGGCGTTCCTTCATTGAAGGTTGTGCGTCAGGCCTGGCAAGTCGGCACGTAAAAATCTACTGCCAGTCATTAGCGGGCAACCCCTAACCGGGAAAAGCCGAAAGACACAACAACAACATATATATATAGATATATATATATATATATATATATACACACACACACACACACACACACACACACACACACACACACACACACACACACAGTGAGTGAGAGGGAGAGAGAGAAGCGTACGCACATTTATTATGTCAGTGTATTTGAATGGATCTATGCATGTATACACAAACAGAAATACTGTAATTAGTACTTTGAATAGCATGGATACTGTAATAGTCTTAAAAGAATTAAGAGCATGAAACCAAACTTTAAAAATTACTTTAAAAAAAAAAATTCAGCAATCCGAAATTCAGACAGAGCTTTATATTTGTTTCTGTTTTATATGACATGTATAAAAGATATTGACACATAAAAATATATATTTGTATCAAGCAATCCAAGATAATTATCACATTCCTGGAATAATACAACTGGAAGCACAACATGGATTTGCACATACAAGCATATCACATTAGCTTTCTGCTACATCACATTCCCTTCTTAAGCAATGACACAGTCACATAGACGCAGACATACATATGCCCCCTACACACACATGAACGTACCCACAAACACCCACCCATATATACTTACAAATATTTAAAGCACAGACTATAATGCCCTTCTAGCCTGCCAATATATCAGAACAGTTGATCCTATAATAGGTGTCCAGGCTGTTTTTAAAAATTTCTAAACTAGTGCTCACTTTAATGTAATTTGGTAATCTGTTCCATGCATCAGCTGGTCTCTCAGAGAACCAATTAGTGCACTTCACATTCCTATAGAATCTTTTTTTAATTTCTCCAAGTCTTTTGGGTTTCTAATACCATGATAGGAGTGGACCCCATTCCTAAGTCAACGTATGATTAAAGTTCATGAAATTAGTATTGTCTCAATCTTTGATGGTAGCAAGAAGTGCTCTTCGCAGCACCTGCAATGTGCCCTGCAATGATTTCTTCTGCAGTTCATATGGAGTTACATGTATTGGTAACATATCTAAGTTTGATTGTAAATTTTTATTTATAAGACCCATTGCTCCTACTACTACTACTGGAACCGTCTGGCCATCCTTCTTCCACATTGCCCTTGTTTCTACCTGCAAATCCTGGTACTTTATGACTTTGTGTCTCTCTGTATGTAATAAACTGTAGTCACTGGGTATAGCAATTTCAATGATCAATGCTACTTTTATCTTCTTTTCATGGACTACTACAGCTACTTTTTCTCACATCTATTTTTTGAACTGCTGGTAGTTAGTGATCCCATGTGATATAATTGTCATAATTTTCTATAATGCTTTGTGGCTCATGTTTCCAGTGTTTTTCAGCTACTTCAATAGTATAATGTTTGCACAATCCCCAATGCCACATTAGTATGCCTTTTAGTATACAGTCCTTTTGCCATTAGTATATCACGACCACCAGCAAGATGTGCAACTGTTTCCAATTCTGTTTTACAAAACCTACATTTATCTGTTTCTCCCACAAGTGTTTTCTATACTTGTAACTATTTTTATGCATTTTCCACATTTCTTGCCTTTTCATCTGGTCCTTCACTTTATAGTCTTTATTTTGTTTTTTGGCAGATTCAGATGCTGCCTGATTTTTATCTACTTCTGGTTTGATTTCCATTGCAGCTTGACTCTGATATACTTCTTCTAAACTAAGCAGTGAAGTCATCTTAGACTTATTCTCCTCATGTTATAAAACTGTCACTACAATTGGGTCTTGTGAGGTCAGCAGATATGTATGCAGTCCTACAATTGCAGATCTATACATGTAATCAGTTTTGAGGAGGCCCATACCTCCTTCAGAATGGGGAATATATAATCTTGGTACACAATGATGTTTACAAATTATTTAATGAGCATGAAACATTTTTCTTGTTTTCCTGTTCAACCTATCCAACACAGTTTGGAGCCAGTCATTTACTCTAAAACTGTAAGTTAGGACAGGAAGAGCAAATTGGTTTATAGCTTGGACTTTGTTCCTAGATGTCAATGTTGTTATCAGCATTAATTGAAGTCTTCTAAAATATGCCTAAGTTTTATTCACGTTTGTTCATGTTTTATTGCTGATCCCTCATCAGTTCCCAAATATTTATATACTCCCTCTTGCTCAAGTTCTTTTATATCAGATTCCTGTCCCAAACGCATATTTTCTTGGTATTGCAGCTTTCCTGCTTTAAGGGTTGCTTTTGCAAATTTATTAATACCAAAAGTCATTCTTATATCATCTGAAAAAGTTTTGACCATTTGCAGTTGTACATTCAGTTCCTCATCTGATGAACTATACATTTTTAAATCATCTACATAAAGAAGATGAGAGGTCTTTACACTTTGTTGTTTTCTGTGAGCCAAATTGTAGCCACGGCCTTATCTGTTAAGTAGACAACTTAATGGATTAAGGATAAAACAAAATAGCAGTGCCGACACAAAGTCACCCTTGAATAGCCCCTTTGAATTTTTATCCCTGAAATAATAATTTCTCCTTTGTCATACCTGAAGTGCAAAGTGGTTTGCCACTGTTTCATGATTGCTGTAATGTAATTGATCAGTGTAGGGTTCATCTTATACATTTGTAAGCACTGTTTTATCCATGAATGTGGAATACTGTCAAATGTTTTTAATTGTTTATCCATGCCATACTAAGATTCTTCCCCTTTTTACAGTTCTCCATTATGACTTTATTTAACATCAAATGTTATTCCCTTTAGTTCTATTGCCATTTTGCCTTAGTGCCTTTCTGTAATGATTAATTTAGCTTTCTCCTTTGCATAAATATTGCTCCACATCAGATCTCTCTTTCTTTCCCATGTCTATATTTCTTTTTTATACCTTTCAAAAATCTCTAGATGTTGTTCTTTATATTCTTGCACTTCCTCATTCGCATGTTTTCCAAATGGCCCAAGGTTTCTTCAGCTATACAATGCATTTCATAAATCTGTTGTATTAATAAAAGCAAATTTTTATTCAAAGCTTCTGACAGTTTTTCTTGTGGAAGTATTTTTCTTTCCTCTAATTTCTCTCTTAATCTTTTTCTATATCTTCTGTATTGAAATTCCAATTGTGTCCAGTTGCTGTATGTTTTATTTGTAAGCCATGAAGCTACTCACCATTTCAAGTATCTAGTTTGACCAGTGTTTTGTGTATGACCCTGTGAAATGCTGAAGCTAAATCTATATAAATTATATCACAGTGCAAATTTTCATTCATAACTGTTATTATATAGCTATAGAGAACATCATGTTACAGGTGGTAACCAAATTATTTTCAACATATGCCTGCTAATATATGGTTTCAAGTCTGAACCTTTCCAGTTCCGACAATAATGTTTCCAATATTACCATTATTTTTCCACAATATAGAAGTAGACTTAAGGGTCTGTATGGCGCTAAGTTTATCCTACTCTCCTTTCCCCTAAAGACAGGTTTAAGATATAAATGGTAAAGTAAATTCTGAAGTGTTCTTAGGTCATTATTAATAATTCCATCTCCTTCCTGTGCTTTGCTTGGATCCAGTTTGCATAGTTCTTTTTCAATATAATCTAATTTGATTTCATTATTTGAGGTTATGTAGATGTCACTAGGACAAATTATCACTCCCTTTGTGGAGCTAAACTTTTTTGCATGAGACTTTGGAAAAATATTTATAATCTGTTGTGTCTGAGAATACATTTTAAAATCTTCACACAGTTTATCAACTTGCATGTCTTTATTCCTTCCACATATTATGTATCTATAAAATGTTTTCCTATTAATGCTCAATGTCTTTATATAAGTTTTTCTTCATATTTTTTATCTTGTCTCACACTATGGTTAATTTGTTTGTCCAGGTTGTTTATTTCAGTTTTCAAAGTTGTAGTTTGACATCTCTTCCATTTCTTATATTTTTTGTCTCTCCTTAATCAGATTGCTTGTTCATATGGAAATATACCCCCTGATGTTGTATGCCTAGATCTGAAGTTAAACATTTTTTTGATTTTGTACTCAAACAATTGCTCTTTTAAAGCTTCCTACATTCATTCTGCAGTTTTTCCACTGAATACCTCACTACAATTAGTTTTACATAGTGACTGTTTGCTTCAATATAATCTGTAATTAATCTTCTATGCATTGGTTTAAATGTCAGTTTGGTAGAGTTATCTAGTAACAATTTAACCGTTATAACCCCATGATCACTGCACATCAACGGTGGTAAACCATGACATAAAGTAAGTTAAGTAACAGTAATTTCTATAGGAACAGAAACAATGTCTAGCATGTTCCATTCTCCGGTAGTGTTTTTTTTTACAATAAGAAGAAATACTTTGGGAATAATTTCTTACTAATGCTACTGAATCAATATTATTTCAGTCTGTTCCTGGCAAATTTAAATCCTCAGCCACTTAAAATTATTCTTCCCTTCTGTGTTTTGTGCAAGAAATGTCTGAACATTTGTATCCAAAATTAGGCTTGGATGCTTTATAAAATTCCATTTCTTTTAAACCGCACATTTTTTCATGTAAGTATTTACCCCCCAAAAAAACTTTTCATTCACAGTGTACTGACTCTCCTTTCTATATGTGATACATGCACAGACATATACACATACTCCCACACAAATGAACATACAGACACATATACCTACACCCTTTTTGTTACAAAATCATTTTGAGAATAAAAGGTTTTGCAACAGCATTTACATTTTCTAAGGGATATGAAGTCTGAAATTCAAATGTCTGTCATTATTTATTGACTGGATTCTCTATAATTTCTCAGAAAACCACACATTTTAAGAGAACTGGACCTAAAATTAGAGGCAAAATTGGGATGTGGGAGAGGTATGCACATAGACACATAAATAAATACTCAGTTTTGATTAGAAAGCCAAAAGGACCACTACACGTAGGATCAGATTCAACAAAAGTGGTTTATACTACATACCAACAAATGCTGAAAAGCAGAATGCTGGAATATGTGATTCAAAAGTATAGTCTTCCCACAATACATGCATACACACACACACACACACACACACACACACACACACACACACACACCCACACACACACACACACACACACAGTCCTCATGGCTCAATCAAAAAATAAGCCTCCCCAAAAAATACTGAAGACTAAACCCCCAATGCTTATTTATTTATTTACCAGGCAAGTCTGACTTGGGACAAGCCGATTTTCAGCAGAGGCCCAGGGAGAAACACTCCAGATACATGTCTTTGTAACATGGGAGGAAGCCAGAGGATCTGGAGGAAACCTGTTCAAATGCAGGGAGGACATGCAGACTCTGCACAGAAGGCACCCCAGCCAAGAATCAAACCGGAGAACCTCTTGCTGTGACGTGACAATGCAAACTGCTGCACCACTGTGCCATCCATAAGGTAAGGAATACGGCTTTTATATATTTGCAGACATGCTGGAATGACAGGTTTTTCACTAGCATGCTTTTTCTGATGGATATGAAGTCAGGAGCTCAGATATCTGCCCTCTTTATGTACTGCATATCCCTGATGCTTTGCCAGAAAAGTGCATCTTTTATGAGGAAGAGATCACAAATATACAACAAAATCAGAAACATTTGAAAGGTAGCCCTTACCCATCATTTCTGTAGAAGACTGCCCCTTTTTATTATTTTTTTAATTCGATATACAGCACCAACAGAGATTCTCTACAATTGCCTCATGTACACAGACAACCCACTCCTTCTCCCACAAAACACAAATACATGTGAGAGATGCAACTATATAGCCAAACTGGAGGCTGAGCTCTCTCAACTCAGGACTGGCAAGACCAGACAGGAGGAGAAGGAAACCACGCACACCACAAACCCAGTTTCACATAGAACTATCACAACTCCAAAACAAACACATAAACACACAAAGACATACTTGGAGGCACTGATCAAAAATCTACCAAAACTACAGAGGCCTCCAAAGCAGACACCCAAGCAACTGCCACCTCAAGACATAAGACATGCAACACATAGTTCTCAAAGTCAGTGTGCTAAACAGTCACAGCCCTTAAGGCCAAACACAATGCCAGACACACTTGTTATAGGTGACTCCATAGTCAGACACACTGACGTCCCACTCACCAGACTGAACAAGGAAAAGATCACAGTAAGCTGCCTGTCAGGCGCTAGAATCCGCCACATAACACAAGCACTCAGGTCACTCCACAGCAAGTACAAGTATGACTCATTAATTGTCCATGCCGGTGTGAACGACCTGAGATGTACCTCCCTGGACTACATTAAAAGAGACATAGAGGAGCTCTCAGATTATGTAGCCCAGGCTGGTATGACCCTGACCCTGAGCAGTATCCTACCCTCACCAAGAATGATGCCACAATACAGAGACAAAATGATCAGCTTTAATAATTGGCTTAATTACTGGTGTCATTCAAAGGGGATCCAATGTCTGTCTGCCTGGGATGACATGCTTGACAAGCCACGCTGCTTCGCAAGGGACGGCTTGCACCTGTCACCCCTGGGCTTCTGGATATTGGCAAAGGCTCTTGCCACCCCCATAGTGCCTTTTTTAGGCAAGGCTCAAATGATAAACCTACCACCCTAAAAAACAAAAATGGAGAAAAACTAAGGGTAATACTGCTCAATGCCAGAAGTCTAAACCTCAAGATGCACGCCCTCAAAGCCCTCCTCAGTATGGAGAACATCGATGTCTGCGCTGTGACTGAAACCTGGTTCAAGGCTCCTGAGAGCACCCCAGCACTATCAGGTTATACCTCATATCATGCGTTCCGGCCCCAAAATCCGGACCGAACCACAAAAGGAGGGGGAGTATCCATATTCATAAAGGATACCCACACCTCCAGGTTAGTCAACGCACGAAGCATCGGAGACCATCCAGGTGCAATTAACCATAGGTAAAACTGCCCTACAGTTTGTAACATGCTACAGACCACCTTCTCAAACTCAGGAAACCCACACAGCCTTCCTGAAGACACTGGAGAGTATGAATGTCTCTCCAAACACCATCATATTGGGTGACTTCAACTACCCAAACATAGACTGGGAACATTACTCAAGCCCCAACACCCTAGCCCAAAGGTTCCTGGAGTTCATAAACTCAAATGTTATGGAACAACTAGTCACCATTCCCACAAGAGGAGAAAATATACTAGACCTGATCATCATAAACATGGGGACAAAATGCTCCACACCCGAAGTATATCCCTCATTGGTGAGATCAGACCATAAATTAATCTCACTGGAGATCCACATCTCACCCCCACCCCCAGCAAAAAAGACCACAGTGAAGAACTTCTCAAAAGCAAACTTCACACTTCTTAAGACTGGAGTGGTATCCTTCAAGGCCCCCGAGCCAGTGGAAACCGCAACCCACACTGCTGAAACCCTTACAAATGCCTTCTAAGAGCACCTCCAGGAATGTATGGATCAAGCAATCCCTAATAAAATCAAGACCCTTTCCACCAAAGGCAGGCGCCCGGTCTGGTGGACCCTGGCCATAAACAAACTCTACAACAAGAGGAGAAAGCTACTACATGACAGAGCAAAATCCCTAAAAGGGAAGGCATCTCTGATCAATACTAGCAAAAAACTACGATCACTCATAAAATCATCCAAGGCCAACTTTGAGAGAAAAATCGCTAATGACACAAAAGACAATCATAAGGCCTTCTTTAGCTATGTTAGAAACCTGGGTGGAAACTCCCAGATATGCTCAGAATTAGTCCAAAATGATACAAAAAATCACTGAACCCACAGACATTGCCAACATACTGGCAGACAGGTTCAGTGCAAATTTCTCCCCTCCCTCCCCCAAAAGGAGAAATATCTATCCCACCAGAGTCTAGCCTCCCAAACATCTCAGATGCCCAGGTGAGAGCTGCTCTCTCTAAAGCAAAAAACACAGCATCAATGGGACCGGATGGTGTCCCCGGCTGTGTGCTACACAAACTCAATGAGGAACTAAACCCACACATAAGGCTGCTGTTTAATCTTAGCCTTACTACAGGATACGTGCCAAAGAATGGCGTGACGGCAACTGTGGTCCCACTCCACAAAGGCAGTGCTTCTACGGACCCTGGAAATTACCGCCCCATAAGCTTGACGAGCCTTGTCTGCAAAGCTATGGAGAGGATCATAATGGAACTCATAAATAAAGACATTGGGGACCTACAGACACTGGATCCTACCCAATTTGGCTTTGTCAAGGGCAGATCCTGCCTCTTGAACTTGGTCGACTTTTGAAACAGTCACTAAGGCCATTGATGAGGGTAAGGCAGTTCACACAGCCTACCTTGACCTAGCAAAAGCGTTCGACACAATACCCCACTCGGGCATCATAGAAAAGCTCACCAGCTTAGATGTAAACCCATATGTCACAAGATGGGTTGCAAACTGGCTCAAGGACAGAACACACAGGGTTAGAGTTGCTGGTGCCATGTCAGACTCTAAGCCGGTCATGAGCGGTGTCCCACAGGGCTCAGTCCTGGGCCCCCTCTTGGTCGGCATTTATTTTTCTGAAGTGCAGGCAAACATAGGGGGATTGTGGCTGACAAAATTTGCAGATGACTGCAAACTGGGCACCATAATTGACACTCCATCAGACACAGACATCCTCCAGAGAGGTCTCATAGAAATGTATAACTGGTGCCAGAGCCATGGCCTTAAGCTAAATGCCAAAAAATGTATAGTCATACCCTTTGGGAAAAACAAGGTAACCCCTAATTACCACATAGGTGGTAATCCATTAAACACGGAAGAAGTTATCAGGGACCTGGGGACCCAAGTTGACAGTAACCTCACTTTTGACACTCACATTGCCAAAGTGGTTAGGAAGACCTTCTACATTGCCCACCTGATTATGAAGGGATTCACATCCAGATCAGGAGAGGTCATTGTACCCCTGTACTCTTCACTTATCAGACCAATGACTGAGTACAACGCCCCATTTGGAATGTACCTTACCCGACACTTGCAGCAGTTGGAAAGACCCCAAAAGTTCCTCACCAAAAGGATAAAGGGGCTCAAACATATGTCATACGATGCCCAACTGAAGAAACTCCAGCTCTATTCAGTCGCATACCGTCTGCTCAGAGGTGATCTGTGCCTGACATACAAGGCCATGTCCAACCCGGAATTAATGGACATGCTCCACCTCAAAAAATCCAAATCCACCAGAGCCACGAGAGCAAGAGACTTAAACCTCAACACGGATATAAATAGGACATGCTGGAGGGACAGATTCATCACCCAGAGACTCCCTACACTATTGAACAGAATCCCAGTCCATGTGAGGCAGAGCCCCTCACTGACTCTGTTCAAGAGAAATCTTGACGAGTGGATGGGAGATTGTAGGTTTACCCCGGGAATCATCTCTGTATCACTGCTGGACAGAGGCACAGCAAACTAATGGGTATAGTCTTCTCATCCTAAGGGGTGGTGAAAGCCACACACACTCTGGCTAGGCTTATAAATGCCCTAGGGCAGATAGCCCAGTATGAACCTATGAACCTATGAACCTATGTCTGTAAATCAGTGAATAACTAGTGTTAGAATACGTCAACTCACATAAACAAAACAGGAGTCTCGTGAATTGAAAATGAAGGGTGTGTCTTGAGATGGACAGGCAATTGGCTGGTGAACCACTTACATCAGTTAATTTACTTCTTGTGAATGATCAGGGATAAAGAAAGTAAGAAAAAAAATTTTTGAACATTGCAAGGAGCACACACAGTGCAGGCTAATTTTATTCCTATGCTACCATCGTCTTAATCTGCAGCAGATGCTCAGAGAAGAATAACACTGCATGTGCTGCTTGCTAACATGACAATAGAGGCATTTTTTTTAAAACAATGGCAACATGGTTATGCTAAAATGTTATGCTAGAAATATATGAGCATGGTATTCTATCACCATGTTTTTGCCTCTTTAAGTTCGGAAAAGAAGATGACTACTAAATTGATGTGTGCTCAGTACTGCTTAGGGCATGATAGGGATAGCATACACAGATTATGCTATAGGCATGAATGAATGAGTTAAGAGTGAAATTAGAGGAAAGCAAAACACCTGCAGAGGAAGAAGAACTGTCAAAAGCTACAAATAAAAGTGTGTATCCCTTAATGCAACAACAAAAAAAAAAACTTATCTAGATGAAGAAACATTGGGCTGCTTAAAAAAAGAAGCAGCTGAGGAAATGAGAAAAAATAAAGAATGAAGAAAAAAAATCAGCTTTATGAAAGGTATAAAAAAGAATCATGGACATGAGAAAGGAAAAAGATAAATGATATGATGAATAGCAATGCAAAAGGGAAAGCCAAACTGAACAATACAAATGATGCACCTCCAAAAACACTTGAAGACAAATCTAGACAAAGGCATGCTGAGAAATTTCACAATAGAAAAAACAAGATCACAAGGCAGGAGGAGATAGAAAAGAAGATTGGTGAAGCAGAAAGTAAACAATGGACCATCAGTGAAATGAAGGGTTTAATGTGAAAACTCCAACAAAGGTAGTGTCACAACATGTTGGATGAGAGGGTCGCCAGACCGAGGAGCAGCAGATGGAACAGGATGCATCTGCAGAAGATCTCTAACAGGGCAATGTTTTGGAGCCTCCTGTAGGAGTTCTGTATGAAAGTCCAGTTGAAGTTGCGCAGTAAGAAAAGGAGCAGGAAACATTAGTAACTCTGATGCAGGCAATTCTGGGGTGTGAGAGGAAATGGGACCTCATATAGAGGAGCAGCAGATAAAGCAGGATTCATCTGAAGAGGATATGTGGCAGGATGATGCTCTGAAAGTTCCTGGAAACAATTAAAAGGCAACAGAGAGCAAAGAAGATGCTCTCAAACCAGAAGAAAATGATATAAGCGAAGACTTGCTTGATTTAATACAGATGGATAAACATATTAAGACAGATGAAAAAAAACATATTGCAGAATGTAAATAAGACCTAAAATGTTAGAAAATTAATAAAATAGATAAACAAAGTATTCATGACTATTAAGATAAATTAATCTGAGAAAACAGAAAATAATAAAACATGTTAGTGTTCAATTACCACGAAAACATAAAAAATAAAGTAACAAAGGAAAGGAAGGGAATAAGTAGAATGCCACTAGGGCAGCATCAAATAAAGAAAGTTATAAAGCAATTAAAACAAGAATCACTGTGAGAAGAATACAGAAAAGGGTACAGATCATCAAAAATACTTAGAGAAATAGATCTTATACAAGCAATGCATAGAATCAAAACAAACTTATCATATACTATTTCCAATAATAAATTAAAAAGGTCTACTCCAAAGGATCAAAATTTCAGAAAATCAGATCACTGATCTGTGAAGACCATAAGATCAAAGTTTTGAAATATCGAACCTGTACAGGGCAAAATGGGAACTTTACTGTTCTTTTCACTGTAGTGTGATCTCACAGTTGGTATATTTAAGTAGCAGGTGGTGTGGTGGGTGCAGGGGAGCTTGCCCCCTTTCAAAAACGTGAAATAAGTGTTCACATTTTAGTTTTTTTTTCTTAAGTTTGATATTTCACAACTTTGATCTTCTGGTCTTTGATGATCAGAGGTTCGATGTTCTGAAATTTTGATCCTTAGAAGTCGAACCAAATAAAAATATTAGCATAAGCAGAAAAGCTTAGAAGACAAATATAAAGTACAATGTAAGCAGTCCATTAATGACTGGGAAATAAAGCAAATGGAATTGAAATACTGAAAAAAATAGGTACATTTTGGATCAGTAGTTATGAAGACCTTGTTGAACATACCAAATATGTCACATGTGTACAAGAATTAAAATAAGCAGTAATAAACCCTAATGTACAGGATATGAAGTGGAATGAAGTAATAGCTAGAGAAATTGAAATAAAATTAACAACACTCCTAAATGAAAACCCCATTGCCAGATGTAGTACCTAACTTCTGGCGAAAGGTATCAACATCTTTACAAAAAGAGTTAGCCCTTATCAAGAATTATTTATATGTGCATCCCAAACAAACACCAATATGATTAACAACAGGAAAGACAATTCTTCTCCTTAAATGTGAATTTGCAATCCACCCTAAAAACTAAAGGTCAAATCTTTCCTTCTGACATTATACAATTATAAACTGGAATCGATGCATGCAGAGTTTATAGTTATCTAGAAAATAATTCAATTATGGCAGTGGAACAAAAAAGAACTGGAAAAGTCACATGGAACAAAACATAATTTGTTGTTAAACAGAGTCATGAGTAAGTTGAAAAAAATGAAATTTTGACTACTGTATTGAAATATCAAAATCTAAGTGTCACACTGGATTTTCTCTAGAAAAATTATTCCAGACATTACAGATGACAACATGGATTTCTATATTTCATACCAGAAAGATATTTGTATTCTGTGAAGCTTAGATATAATAACTATATGTTGCTGCTTTGAATAAAGCTCATAGCACTGCTTTATTATTAAACAAACTAATATTTTGGAACATTGTTTAAGAGAAAAGTTAAATAGTCTGTCTTTGTTTTGTTGCAAAGTTCTGTAATAAATATAGTATTGTTTGTGTACTGTATGAATGAAGTCTCATGAGAATCATTACAGTATGAGAAAACGCAGAAATGTAACAGCATTGAAATGATCTGAATAATTATTTATTATTCTACCATCAGTAAAGAATGTGAATTGTGATTAGAAGGAGCTTTTCAGAATATCTTGTTTTCATGTACTTAAAGTCTATATTTTGCTCATGCTAGTTTAGATTACACGAGACTATATCGGATTATGTGAGATCACATTATTCTTTGCTTTATGCTGCAAATCTATTCTAAGAAATAAATGTCATACCTTAAACTATTTTTGTGTCTCAGTGAATTTACTAATAACAGACAGTAATAAGAAACCATTTGACAGTTGCATGCACAGTCAGTTTATCTAAAATAACTGAGCATGTTATCTCATCTGCTTATGAAATTTATGATGTATCTGAGAGGGAGAGAGCAGTGGCAAAGATAGAAGCCCAAGGGGATCCCATTTTACCAGAATTAGCCCATAAAATAGACTGTCTTAATATCCTGAAAGAGACTAGGAGATGCAGGCGTGTATGTTTTGTTGAAAAGGAAAAAAAGTGGAAGCAGTTACCATTTCATTTTTTTTCATTCTGCAAGATATATGGACAGTGTACAAACTTTCTTTTTTAACTGCGTTTCAGCAATGAATTATGTTCTTATTGAAAATTTCCTTAAAGATTAGAAGGTAATAAATGAATACACTTTAGTCTTAGACAGCATTAATGGCATGCTGTATAGAATAGCAGAAACAATGACAGAAATATTTAATTAACATGTAGACAGTAACTGGTTAGGCAAAGTAAACTGATTATTTGAAGTTGATAGCTATTATGGCAAACAAATTCAAAGTTTGAATGTTTTGTAGTATAAAACTTAGGCATGAAATGGTTAAAGGTCTCTAAGCAATATCATGTATGAGTTATTTACATGATCTTTGTTTTGAGTTGCACAAGAAAGATTAATAGAAATATGCCATTTAAAGCAGAAAACAATATTCAGAGTGACAGTGTTTTTAGCATGTCTACTTTCAGATAAATTAGTTGATTGTGGCAAAATTAGTGCTGGACAATTTAAAAAGAAAATACATTCTTCATTTCTTTTACAAGAGATAAGCACAAAATGTATTCTGCTTGCTTCAGATACTTCAAAAGCAGAAAAAGAGAGAGGGAATGGGAAAGAGAAAGAAAGAACTTTTCATTTATATCCAGATTATGTGCCATAAATCCTAAAGCTCCAGACCAAAAAAGTCTATTGCAAAATGCCTATGGAGAAACACAACATTCACTGCTATATGAAAGCCAGACAAAACTCTAATCTTCATGCCATCTTCTTCAGAGAGAAGAAACATTTTTGCACAGAAAGAGACTCTGATTTTAATAACCTTTTCTTTCTTTTTACAGTTTCTATGTGCTGTGACATTTTAAAACAGTCATACTGAAACAGACTTTAATTCCAAGTCTGTTGTTATATAAAGGGAATGCAGCAAAGACAAATTGATTTTAATGTCATGACCTCCAGAGATGAGTAGTGATGGCCGCGGTGGTGCAGCGGTTAGTGTTGTCACCTCACAGCAAGAGGTTCTCCTATTTGATTCTTGGCTGGAGCACCTTCTGTATGGAGTCTGCATGTCCCCCCTGCAGTTGAGTGACGTTAAAGACATGCAGGTAGGTGCGTGCATGAATGGGTGTGCCTTCTTTGAAGGTTGGGAGTTGGGCTGGCTACTCAGCACCGTAAAAATCCACTGCCAATCATTAGCAGAACGGAGTTCCACTGTGGAGACCCTTACCTGGGAAAAGCTGAAATACATTACTTTTTACATCCAGAGATCAGTAGTGTGCCAAATGTTTACAGTCTGAGGAAGCCGTTTTGGTGAAAGCGCTTACTATTGCATGCAATAAAGAAGGTTTTTTATTGTTTTGGACGTTGTGAACTGCTTTCTGGTTTTGCTTTTTACTTGCCATTGCTGCTTAGTACTACATGCTGGTGTCTGCAGAGGAATGCAGTATTTTTGTGACTTTGCGAACAAGCAGTGTTGAGTTTTACAAGCCCTCACGTTCCTGTACACGAGGTTTTTATTTTTATGCTACATGTTTTAACAGGAACGTGGTCTCTCTGTGCTAGCCTTTTATTCTTGATTTGGTTTATTTCATCTTTACAGAAAGAGTTAGCCCTTATCAAGAATTATTTATATGTGCATCCCAAACAAACACCAATATGATTAACAACAGGAAAGACAATTCTTCTCCTTAAATGTGAATTTGCAATCCACCCTAAAAAACTAAAGGTCAAATCTTTCCTTCTGACATTATACAATTATAAACTGGAATTGATGCATGCAGAGTTTATAGTTATCTAGAAAATAATTCAATTATGGCAGTGGAACAAAAAAGAACTAGAAAAGTCACATGGAACAAAACATCATTTGTTGTTAAACAGAGTCATGAGTAAGTTGAAAAAAATGAAATTTTGACTACTGTATTGAAATATCAAAATCTAAGTGTCACACTGGATTTTCTCTAGAAAAATTATTCCAGACATTACAGATGACAACATGGATTTCTATATTTCATACCAGAAAGATATTTGTATTCTGTGAAGCTTAGATATAATAACTATATGTTGCTGCTTTGAATAAAGCTCATAGCACTGCTTTATTATTAAACAAACTAATATTTTGGAACATTGTTTAAGAGAAAAGTTAAATAGTCTGTCTTTGTTTTGTTGCAAAGTTCTGTAATAAATATAGTATTGTTTGTGTACTGTATGGATGAAGTCTCATGAGAATCATTACAGTATGAGAAAACGCAGAAATGAAACAGCATTGAAATGATCTGAATAATTATTTATTATTCTACCATCAGTAAAGAATGTGAATTGTGATTAGAAGGAGCTTTTCAGAATATCTTGTTTTCATGTACTTAAAGTCTATATTTTGCTCATGCTAGTTTAGATTACACGAGACTATATTGGATTATGTGAGATCACATTATTCTTTGCTTTATGCTGCAAATCTATTCTAAGGAATACATGTCATACCTTAAACTATTTTTGTGTCTCAGTGAATTTACTAATAACAGACAGTAATAAGAAACAATTTGACAGTTGCATGCACAGTCAGTTTATCTAAAATAACTGAGCATGTTATCTCATCTGCTTACGAAATTTATGATGTATCTGAGAGGGAGAGAGCAGTGGCAAAGATAGAAGCCCAAGGGGATCCCATTTTTACCAGAATTAGCCCATAAAATAGACTGTCTTAATATCCTGAAAGAGACTAGGAGATGCAGGCGTGTATGTGTTGTTGAAAAGGAAAAAAAGTGGAAGCAGTTACCATTTCATTGTTTTTCATTCTGCAAGATATATGGACAGTGTACAAACTTTCTTTTTTAACTGCGTTTCAGCAATGAATTATGTTCTTATTGAAAATTTCCTTAAAGATTAGAAGGTAATAAATGAATACACTTTAGTCTTAGACAGCATTAATGGCATGCTGTATAGAATAGCAGAAACAATGACAGAAATATTTAATTAACATGTAGACAGTAACTGGTTAGGCAAAGTAAACTGATTATTTGACGTTGATAGCTATTATGGCAAACAAATTCAAAGTTTGAATGTTTTGTAGTATAAAACTTAGGCATGAAATGGTTAAAGGTCTCTAAGCAATATCATGCATGAGTTCTTTACATGATCTTTGTTTTGAGTTGCACAAGAAAGATTAATAGAAATATGCCATTTAAAGCAGAAAACAATATTCAGAGTGACAGTGTTTTTAGCATGTCTACTTTCAGATAAATTAGTTGATTGTGGCAAAATTAGTACTGGACAATTTAAAAAGAAAATACATTCTTCATTTCTTTTACAAGAGATAAGCACAAAATGTATTCTGATTGCTTCAGATACTTCAAAAGCAGAAAAAGAGAGAGGGAAAGGGAAAGAGAAAGAAAGAACTTTTCATTTATATCCAGATTATGTGCCATAAATCCTAAAGCTCCAGACCAAAAAAGTCTATTGCAAAATGCCTATGGAGAAACACAACATTCACTGCTATATGAAAGCCAGACAAAACTCTGATCTTCATGCCATCTTCTTCAGAGAGAAGAAACATTTTTGCACAGAAAGAGACTCTGATTTTAATAACCTTTTCTTTCTTTTTACAGTTTCTATGTGCTGTGACATTTTAAAACAGTCATACTGAAACAGACTTTAATTCCAAGTCTGTTGGTATATAAAGGGAATGCAGCAAAGACAAATTGGTTTTAATGTCATGACCTCCAGAGATGAGTAGTGATGGCCGCGGTGGTGCAGCGGTTAGTGTTGTCACCTCACAGCAAGAAGTTCTCCCATTTGATTCTTGGCTGGAGCACCTTCTGTATGGAGTCTGCATGTCCTCCCTGCAGTTGAGTGACGTTAAAGACATGCAGGTAGGTGCGTGCATGAATGGGTGTGCCTTCTTTGAAGGTTGGGAGTTGGGCTGGCTACTCAGCACCGTAAAAATCCACTGCCAATCATTAGCAGAACGGAGTTCCACTGTGGAGACCCTTACCTGGGAAAAGCTGAAATACATTACTTTTTACTTCCAGAGATCAGTAGTGTGCCAAATGTGTTATGGTTAGTGCTAATAGTTTAATGCACTTGTTTAATGAAGTGACTACTTTTGCAGAGTATTTACTGTAAAAAATATGTGCAGAGTTGTGAAAGAGTACTTATAAATGCAGGTTGGCATGTGTACACACATCCAGACATGCTCAGACATACATAGAATGTTGCAAGATATTTCTCTGCATATGAATATCTCACCCCATGTATTGGAGAAGGCAAGCTAATGTTTATGCAAGTAGTCTTTGGTTTATTTCATATAACATTTTTAATGCTAAACATTTTATAAGAGAAATGTTAGCTGCTTCTGTAGGTTAATGTTTTTCAATGACATTTCAACCACAGAATTTAATTGCAGAAATGCATGCATGCATAAGTTTTACTTTTCTGGTAATAAAAATTTAGGTGTGTTCAAAACTGTGAATCTGCAGTATGTAAAAAGATAGATTTTATAAGTATTAAACATTAATCAAAATGATTTGTCTGTACTGGAAGAAGCAGTTAGGGAAAATATATGTTTTGTATGTCAAAATGTGCCCTTAGGATTATAGGATCATAGGAGATTACTAGGCTATCGAACCAGAGGTTATTTTAAACCTAGCCATTTCAACCCAGTATAAGATCATAGAGCTGCAAGTCAACACCCATTATTGCATTTAGTGATGACTGCCCATGTCCAGGAGGGTTGTGAGTGTTATCTGGGGTAAGAATGTACAGTGACTCATCCACTTATCCAGTTTTCTCTTGAACAGTGTCATAGAGGTGCCCTGTTTCACATGAATTGGTAGCCTGTTCCAAAGACATGGCAGTCACTGGGAGATAAATTTAAGTCACAGGCCATATTTAAGTCCCTGGAATGGGTAGCCCTAGACCCATCTGATTTACAGATATGCAGCAAGTTCATTAGGTTTGGTTTTTGGATTGATCTGTAGGCCAGGCATACGTCTCTGCTAAGAAGTCTATATGATACAGAATATAGTAACAGGGACTTTAGTCAGTCTGTGTAAGGAACATGCTGGATATCCTTGAGCTTCTTTATTACAAACCTTTGAGGTCTCTCTAATTGCTGCAGGTGCTTAGTAAAGTACATGTCGAATGGGGCATTATACTCAATTATGGTAGGATAAGTGCTGAGTACAGGGCGGTTGCAACTTCTTTTGCTCTCAATGTGATGCCTTTACTAATCAAGCATACTATGTGGAAAACTTTCCTTACTATGACCACGTGGTAGTCAAAGTTAAGGTCACAGTCAGTCTGTGATCCCAGGTGCCTTACCTCTTGATGGGTACTTAGGGTACTGTTGTTGATTTGATAGTGTGAAGAGACATTGTGCTGAAGGGAATGATGATGCATTTCTTTCCATTCAGTTTGAGATCATGACTAATACACCAGTTGTTGGTCTGTGTGAGACCCTCCTGGAGTATACTGACACAATTTGTAGATTCAATGATTGCACCTAGTTTGCAGTCACCCGCAAACTTGGCCAGCCACAACCCATTAATTTTCACTGAACTTTTGAGTAGTATACACAAAACAGTAGGGGACCTAGCACTGACTCCTGTGGTACCCCGCTGGTAACAGGTCTGCTGGTTGGTAAGAAGTCACCCACTTTGATACTGTGTGTCTGGTTTGTAAGCCAGTTGCCAACCCATCTTAAAACAAAGTGGTATACATTCAGTTTGCTAAGTTTATCAGTAATGTATGAATATGGAATTGTGTTAAAAGCCTTTTCCAAGATGAAGTACCCTGTGTGCACAGATTTACCTCATCAATGGCCTTGGCCACACTTTCAGGATCTGCCCTTTACAAAGCTGAACTTGGTATGATCCAGGGTTTGGTGGTGACCTATGTCTTTATTTATGAGGTCCATAATGATATGTTCCATGGCCTTACAGATGATGCTGGCCAGGCTTATAAATCTGTAATTCTCCAGGTCTGTTACTAGGCCACCTTTGTGGAGGGGATAACTGTAGCTGTTCTCCATTCTGCAGGACTAAAGCCTGTGGTTAGGCTATGATTGCAAAGGGTACTTAGTGATGATGCTAGTTCATGTTTTAGCCTGTTTAGAAGACAACCTGGTTTGTCACCTAGTCTCATAGAGGCTGTGTTTTTTGCTTTGGACAGGGTTTTGAGAGCCTGCTCTTCAGATATGTAGGGTAGTGGTGGGGGTTGTGGGGGGGTTTAAGTTAGGAGAGGATAAGGGAGTGAAATTTTCTCCAGACCTATCCACTAGCAGGTTTGCTATCTCTCTGGGGCAGAGTGTGTGATACCATTGGCCGCTAGTGCTGCACATGCTTGGGTCCTACCCTTTAGGTTACATACATAGCTGTAAAAGGCCTTATGGTTATCCCTGGCAGTACTTGCTAGGTTTCTCTCAAAGAAACCCTTGGAGGATTTGACAAGTTGTCTTATTTGCCTGTTGAGGCTGAGGAGGGTGCTTTTTCATTGTTGGGGTCTTGCCTTTGTTTTCTTGGATAGCAAATTTTGAATTTATTGTACAGTTTGTTGATGCTAGATATCCACCATGGCAGCTGGTTTTTACTTGGTGCTCTGGCTTTGATTTTTTCCAGTGCAGCCGAGTTTATACACTGATGCAAGTGATTGCACAGGCCTTTAGTTTTAGCTTCAGTGAAGTTACCACTTCTAGCTTGAGGTGGGACTTAGAATGCATTTATACCTTCACATAGGAGGATATATTTTGCATTGGTGAAATTTTTTACTCTGATTTCACCCTTTGTGAGTTCCGGTGTTAGTGTCAGTTCAAAGGTTACTGATTTCTCTTCAGTTTTACCTAGTGAGATCCAACAGTTGCAGCAGTACACCTGTTTCACATGTTGGTGAGGACCAGATCTAGAACATGCATTCCTCTTGTTGGGGTATGAACAATTTGTTTAAGAGCATTTGAATTCACAAAGCAAGGAACTTTTGTACTAGCGAGTTTGGGCTAGCTTAGGTTTCCCAGTTGATGGTGGGATAATTGAAATCTCTCATAACCAGTGTGTTTGGTAACATTTGGATTGTATTCAGTTTGGTTAAGTAGGCTTTATGGGTGTCGTGACACATGGATCAGGATCTATAACTAGCTAGGACTTAAATGAGGGTCTTACCCATTGTAACCTGGACCTGGAGTAACTCTATGGAGTTGTCCAGTCAAACTAGACAGGAGATGAATTTATGTCTAATATAGATTGAAGTATAGATTGAAACATCACCTCCTTTGGTTTTCACATGTTCATTCTGTGGTCTAAAGTTGTGGAATGTATTGCAGCCTTGCAGGGCCAGGGTACTCTCTGAGGCCTTAAGGCAGGTTTCTGTGACTGCACAGACATCTACATCTTCTAGTGATAGAAATGCTTCCAGGAAGTGCAGTTTTTGGTTTAAGCTTTTAGCATTTAGCAGCATGACTCTTATTTTGGTCTGATTGGTTATTTTTCACATTAGTAATGTTGTTTTCGAGACCTTGCCTAAAAAAGGCACTATGGGGGAGGCAAGAGTCTATGCCAAAAGCCGAAAACATAGGGGTGTCAGGTGCAAACAGTCTCTGGCAAAGCAGCAAGCTTTATTGAACATGGCTTTCCAGGCTGACAGAAACTGGATCCCCTTGGAATGACACCAAAAACTGAGCCAATTATTGAAATCAATAATTTTTTGTTTATACTATGGCATTATTCTAGCTGAGGGTAGTATGCTGCTCAAGGCTAGGGACATACCTGTCTTGGACACACACTCAGAGAGCTCAACCATGTCTCTGTTCATATATTCCAGGCCATTCACACCAGCATGAACTATGACAGAGTCATAACGGTACTTATTGTTGAGATACCAGAGCACATGTGTGATTTGACAAATCCTGGAACTGGACAGGCAGCTTACCATGACTTTCTCCTTGTCCAACCTGGTGAGTGAGGTATCCGTGTGTCTCACTATGGAGTCTCCAATGACAAGAAAACTTGGTTTTTGAGTGCTACACCTTACGGGCTTGGTGGATGAGACACTGGCGTTGGTATGTGTCATGGGTGCTATAGGTACTGTGTTAGCTGCAGCAGTCTTGTGTTTTGGAGGTCTCTGGTGTTTCGAAAGTTTTTCAAGAGAACCTCTATGTATGTGGATTTACGTGTTTGATGTGTACTATGTGTATGAATAGTGATATGTGTATGAATAGTGGTACTATGTGAATATGTACTGGTAGATGAGTTGTCAACATTCTCCATGTTACTGTTTTGAGTGAGAGAAAGCATAGATTTTAGATTCTTTGTGTAAATACATCTCACACTCTGTACTAGATTGTGTTATTAGTAGAGGGTTATCTGTGTACATGAAGCAATTGCTACACTGCCTCAAGAAATACAAGTCAACATGGATGGCAGGAGAAGCAAGAGTAGTCCAACTGTCCATAACGCTGGGTTGAAGACTTATCACTAATGGTGGCTTTTCAGAAGCAATCATGGAGGAGCTCTGTGAATTGATATTTCTGCCTGGTATTTAAGGGAAAATTTGTGGAATTTAGCTGTCCAGCTTTGGTGCACAGTTGAGATGTAGTTGGCAGTGCTGTGTTACTCTGAAACAAGCTCAAATGCAAGACCTAAATACCAGAAGCTAAAACTTGAAAAAACTCTAAAAAGATTCAAAAAGACCATTCCAAGCCCTAGACCGGCCTCACTTTACCTTTATTGCAAAACACATTTGGTTTTAAATTTCCAATGAGAATAAAACAGAAAGTAATCAGATTTCTTATTAAAATGTGTATTTTCATATTGTATCTGTTCATAGGAAAATAATCAACAAGTGGGTAACATGTAGTATGTTGACTTTCTATTGAAATACTTTAATTACATAGAGGGTCATTTGTGAGCTTTGAAACACCAGCATATTAATTTATGCCTCTTAGCATGCTCACAAATCAGATGTTTAAAATAATATCATTTCCAAGGAGGAAGGCAATATGTAAGTGTAAATTCTCAAGAGCATAAAGTATTCTTTGACAAATGCTGTTTTGACTAAATTCACATACATTTTTATTGTTATAAGGTGAACATTACAGGTAAATTGGGATCAGCAAATAATTTAAGAAATCAATATTACAAGGAGGACATGTTTGTTCATGCATGTGTATGGTATTCTACCACAGTTATTTTCTAATATGTATTCACATGCTAGAGAAACAAAGACAAGGCATGCATGTCTCCAGAGCCACATGAGAAGTAATTACATACTAAATTACTTTATCTTCAGATGTGCACTGAAAAATGATTCACTAAGATAGATAATAAAGTGTAAGAAAAAATGAACAGTAAGTTAGAAAAGCACTTCCTGGCTGAAGTGATTGAATGGTAGCCCTTACTCCATGTGTTTCTATGCATACACAGTCTTAGCATTATTATCTATTTATTTATTAGTAGTTATTTTATACTATTTTATTAATATCCTACACATTAAACATGGCAAGGTTAGAATCATAAATACAACAGCTAAAAGCCTTTAAAAAAATCTGATTCCCCAACATGGAGACAGATTGGTTATCCATTACATGGTGAGCCATCAGCCACTTTCTCATACAGAAAATGTATAACTTTAAGTTGTACTCAGATGATCTTTAAATTTCATTTCCCTACCAGAAATGGTTGTGTAGTATTTTTATTTCATACATTCTCCCCTTTCTAACTGAGAATAAATACATTTTATTTATCTGTGCTAACTTAGGAAATCCCTGTCTGTTTCACCTCCATAAATGCTTGCTGTATATGGCAGCCATTTTGCATTGACCCACAGTCATTTACAGCTCTCACTATACTTCCACAAGCTAATCTGCAAACCATATTTCCCTCTTTTTGTCCTGACATGTATTAAATCATGGCTTTTGTTTCTCATTCTTATTCTTTTATTTCCCATTTTCTATAACATTGTGCCTTAGAAACATGTTTGTATTCTTTGAAGCATAAATACAGCAACTATATGTTGCCACTTTGAAAAAAAGCTCAAATAGTCTTAGCATTATTATTTATTTCTTAGTAGTTATTTTATACTACTTTATTAATAGACTGTTCAATTATGAAACAAAATACTATTATGAATAATTGCATGTCTAGGTGAACCAGTTAGACAGCTTGTCTTTGTTTTATTACAAAGTTCTTTAATGAATACAGCACTGTTTGCATATTGCACTGATGAAGTCAAGAGAACCAGTACAGCATGAGAAAATGCAGTGATTTAGCAGCATTGACAGGTTCTGAATAATGATTGTACTATTCTACTGTAAGTTAACTTATGAATAGAAGGAATTTTCCAGGATATCTTGTTTTCATGCACTTAAGTCTGTAGTTTTCACATATTACTTTAGAATCTGTGAGACTGCATCAGATTATATTAGGTCATATTAAACTTTGTTTTATCCTGCCAATCTGTTCTGAACAATAAATGCCTTGTCTAAAACTGCTTTTATGAGTTAATGGATTTATCCATTTATAGACAGTAATAAAATTCCTCTTAAAAGGAAAAATCTAGGTATGGCGTGGATAGATTACAAAAAAAAGTATTTGGCAACATAAGTATTGGCAGCATTCTATATTCCTTGCTAAGGGAATGTTGACAGATGTATGAAATACACCCTACATAGATCAGTTACATTGCACTGACTACAAAACAGTGCAAAACTATTTTGCAATTAATTTATGACAACGTGCAAGTTACTTTCCCTGGGACAGAAATTCAAAGGTGGATATTTAGGTGATCATTTGTCACCACTGTAATTTGGTCTTCCCTTAACTCATGAAGCTGTTTACTTAACAGATAAGGTTATGATCATAGTGGAACTCGCAGAAACCAAACTTGTTTAAAGTATCTACATTCTGTGGATAATTTAAAATTGGGTATTTCTTCAGAGGAGGAGCTGAAAGCACAACTACAGATCATTGAAACTTTCATTGATGATATTAGAATGATATTTTGTCTTGATAAATATACAAAACCAACATTTAAAAAAAGAATGTTTCAGCATCAATAAAATATTAACCTGAAGCAGGAATATGCTATAAAGAAACTTGCTCAGGAGGGAGCATATAAATATTTGGGAACAGATGAGGCATTAGCTATAAAACATAAGCAAATAGGAATGAAGCTTAGTAAAGAATGCATTAGAAGACTACAGTTAATATTCAAAACTATATTGATATCTTAGAATAAAGTCCAATATATAAATCATGTTTTTCTTCCTGTTCTAGCTTACAGCTTTTGTATAATTGACTGGCCACTAAAAGTATTGAATCAACTGGACATGAAAACAAGAAAAATGTTTCATGCTTATCAGATTATATATAAAAAAACAGTGCATACAAACATTATATATCCCATGCTTTGAAGGGAGTATGGCCCCCCTTGAAACTTAATACAGATATAGTGCCATAGTTATGAGACTGCAAACACATCTGATGACCAGGTGAAGTTTTAAAGTTTGATGAGAAGTCTAGGATTACATCATTGACTATGTTAGCAGACGCATTTTGTAATAAAGATGAAATGGAAATGAAACCAGAAGCAGACAAAAATCAGACATCAACTAAAAGTACCAAAAAAAGGATGAATATTAGGAAAAAGATCAGAAGAGAAGAAAGGATAAATGGCAAATCCATAAATATAGTGACAGGTATAGAGATCTTCAGGAACAACCTCATGTTGACCAAGATTTGACACAGAAATTATTAAGGAGAGGTGAAATGAAACCAAAAAATGAAAGGGAAACAATGGTGGCCCAAGACAGCAGGCTGGGTACATCTTGGTCTTCAAAATTCAATAAAAAATTGGGTGAAACAACTGCAGGTCCTGTAAAGCACAAGTAGAAACAGTAATACATTTCATTGCTGTGTGTGATACCTTCATAGCTGAGGGTCTGTATACTGAACATGCGTTTAGACTGTAGCATTGGAGATTGTGCAAACACTACAATACAGAAGTAGCTGAGAAGCTTTGGGGACATGAGCCAAAAAGCATTATCATCAGTGATAAAGTTTGTATCCCGTGGGATCATCCATTACCAATGGTTCAAAACATAGATGCAAGAGAATAATATATAGTAGTCCTAGAAACAAAGAAAGAAAGAAAGAAAGACAAATGTAGCATTAATCCTTGAAATTGTCACATCCAGTGACTATAGTGTCTTAAGTACTGAGCGATACAAAGTATGCCAATACAAGGTTTTTACAAGCATAAAATAGGAGCAATATGGAAGAAAGATATCCAGGCAGTTTCAGTAGCAGAAGGAGCTACAGGGTTAATAGAAATAATTTACAGTAGTAATTAAATATGTTATCAATACAAGTAACCCTTTATGAATTACAGATGGAGGCAATTTTAGGCACATTGTGGGTACTGAGAAGAGCACTCTTGGTTATCATCCAAATCTACATCAATACTGATTTCATGATCTTTAACTATGCCCTGATTTAGGAATGGTGCCCATCTCCATCAAGGTATGTAGACAGCCTAGGCATTTAAAGTAACAAACTCCAGACACCTCTGCAAGTTATACAAAATAACTCAGGTTAGGTAAATGAACTAAAGACATTCCAGAAGAAGAAATTATGGCCAAGAAGACAGTTAAATGTCTAAAACAATTGACATTTTTGGAGTTACTTCTGACAGAGTTGTTCCTTAGAGGTCTCACCTACCAATTAGTCACATAAATACTGACGCCTTGCTAACCTGGTATCTTAAAAAGATAAAAGAAAATATGGCAGTTGGCTCAGAGGGTTAAGGCTGTGATCTGTAGTTCTTGTGACTATGAGGAAGTCATTTAATGAGTCAGTGTTTAGGTGCAGATGGAAATTTGGGCTAGCCTCCTCAATGGTCTCCTGTTCTACAAGCTTGGTAACTACTAGAATGACATGTTTTAGAATGTTTTTTTTTCCATCATGGGTAAGGTAGAACAATGATTGAGAAGGTCACTGAAAAAAACAATCAGTAAAAACAAAATGAAAACTCCAGCAAAGCAAGAACTTCCAATGAGTGGCCTCCCAAATCTCTTGTATCAGAGGCACATGGGATATATACAAATGATCCTTATGAATATCAGGTGTTTCAGCTAATTGTTGATTCTGAATACCCATGACTTGTTTCATCATTTTACTGGACAATTGGCCAATAAAGCCAAACCCCACTAGCTGTGGAGTTACATATTATGGCCTTGTTATGACCTCGTTAGCACAGCACAGAGTGTTGGACTAAGCATTAGAAGCACAGGGTTGTTATACCCAGCTGATGTCCATTATCATTAGGGTCACTGCAAAAATTTTTGTAAATTTCAGTAAAACAACGAAACAAGTCATGGGCATTCAGAATCACCAATTAGCTGAAACACCTGATGTTCATAAAGATCATTTGCATATATCCCATGTGCCTCTGATACAAGAGATTTGGGAGGTCACTCATTGGAAGCTCTTGCTTTGCTGGAGTTTTCATTTTGTTTTTACTATCATGGGTAAGGTAGTAAAGTGCTGCAGAATACAGACTGTTATATTATATAAAGTGTTAATAGTGTCATATATTGTAAGACCCTCTGCCAAAGAATAATAACTAAATGAAATTAGAAAATGTAAACCAAAGATAAATATAACATCAGGATTAACAAATTAATATAAATGATATCCCATGAAAAACAGTGATCAGAACTGTGTTCCTGGCTGTGTTCTGCTTCAGACAATTGATACTTAGGGAGTTTCATCTTGTTCACCTGAAAACATACTTCTAGCTGATATTGCACTGAAAAAAAAATAAGTACTTGCCAAAATGTTACTTCTGTAAGACACATGTGAAGTCTCTGGCCATGCAACAAGAAAACTATTCACCAGGCTTGTTTTAGAATGCCTTTTTTAACTTTTTTCAAGTACAGATAAGCTTCATTCTCAGATAAATTTTAGATGCTATCTTGCTAGACGTGTCTTTTAATGAACAGACGTGATCACACTTTCTTTCTTCTGGAATGACTCTAAATATTATCTATGACTGGGATCCCTAAATCATAGCTTAGAACCCACAGCAGTATTAAAATATTACACTACTAACACACGTATATGCTTTACAAATTTCCTTTATCTACACATTTCTTATTTCTGAAATTAAGATGTTTACCGGGATCTTTAATCTGAGTATATACTCTATGTTTTCAACCCCAATAATATTGAAGCATTGTATTTATCTACAGCTATTCTAATAATAAGCATAGCATTATAGTTTCATCCCTAGAATTCTTATAATATTTGAGTGCTAGTCCATCTTATTTCATTAATTTGTATAGATGTTTAATAGCATAACATACTATCACATATCAGTTTTATACATGAATAAAACAAGAAAACACATTTCTTATACTAGGCCCACATATATCCATAGAAAATAAAATAGGACTAACTTTCTTACCTAGTAATCCTAAAAACTTTAGCACGTTGCTGAATGCTGAACAAGTTGTAAAAGAAGACCATATGCCAACCTTACTACCTTACAAGGCACTTGACAAAATCCAAAATAAATGAATAATGAATGAATGATGATGAGTGAATCAACTAAATACATGCATACACAAGCCACAATGGGCACTTTCATAAAGTACGAGTTAAAATGGCTGGCTGATCATGACTCAGAAAACCCTTTGAGAATATTAAAATGGTGCTTGCGAATCAACATAACCTGTTTATGCTGAGAATCACTCAATGATCCAGCTTGTAATCCATGAAAAGACGTTATGATATTACAAAAGGCTATGCAGACCTATGGCTCACAGTTGCAAGCTGAATTTTCTGCATGAACATTACACGTTTTTTGCTTACTGTGCACAGTAATATTTGCATACCAGAGGTCTGACAGCTAACAGAGAAGATTAAAGCTCTGAACTTTTAATGAGTAGCTTCCTGTAGCCAAGAGTAGTCAAGGGTACAGGGTTCTTTCCACTTCCATTTAACTATTGAGTGACTTTGAACAAGTCACCTAATCAGAAAATGTTCCCAGGTCACCCCTGAGAAGAGAAACTTATATCCAGTGGGCTTACCTAGTTAACAAATGAATAGAATAAAAATAAATAAATAAATACATTTCTATATTGGCCCAGACTAGATGCAGTTAGTAATGTAAGCTGTGTTGAAGAATATTCTCCCACCCTTGTATTATTAGTGCTAAATCAGGCTGCTGGGGTCAGTGCATCACCCTGCAGGATATTGCTGTGTTAATTCACCTCACAGCTTATTATTAGGGTTAAGAGTAAACCAAGTAGTTGCTTGAAATTTTATATAAACTTTTCAGTGCTTTTAAATCCAGTTCACTACTAGTTCACATATCAAGTATAGTGGGCACAATGCTAGACCATAAAACAATACCCACCTGTTATAAACAGTTATTTAAACTTGTTTCAGAAGATCAGAAGACCTTGCTATGTCTCCAGTCCATACTCTTTGGAAGATGGAAGCTCCCAATAATGCAAAATGGCTATGCAGCAGAAACACACACATACACTTATCGTCAAACGTATTTAAAATCAACATCTGCTTTGTTGCTCACTTTGGTCAACAACACAGCTGGTTGACAATTGTATGAGAATGCTACATTACTGGGATTGAGAACATTTCTCCTTTCCCTGGTATTGTATGATCTCAAAGTAAGAATAAATAATTAGCAGATCGTGTGAGGATTGCACCCTACAAAGAGTGCTGTCTTTTATTCAATGCCCCAATGCTATGTCTAGAAGCATATGCAGTAATGTGTTGACCTTTTTTGTTCAATATTTTTGTGTCTACGTTAGTGACATTGACATTTACATGTTTACAATTATCTTAGAAGCAATTTACTTGTAGTCAGACAAATGCAGTTATACATTTTTGGACATTGTGTCTTATACTGCCTTTTAGGCAGAATGTTATGGTGCCTAGTTTTAAGCAAGCCTGGACAACACAGATATATTAAAAAACTTCCTCAGGCCTATTGTCAACAGAGGTGACTTTTTCCTCAGAAAGAGTTTATCCTTGTGTGGAACAAAAAATTATTCATACTTCAGTCAGTCAGGTGTCATTGATAATCTCATATTTATTTGTACAGGTCATTTCAAGCATTGATTCTATTAGTTCAAAAAATGTTTTAGTTGTTTACAAATGTGATACCTTTAAAATGAGAGATCTATTTTAACCTAGTGTTTATGATTATTTATTTAATGATATCTGACCATATGTTTAATATTTTAGGTTACTTTAAATATCAAATCTAGTTTTTAATCCTTTCAGGAAATTTCATAATAGATCTACAGTTACCATGTGATATGTTTTACGATATGTATACTGTGGTGGTGGTGCTGTGGTAGCGTTGTCGCCTTACAGTAAGACGTTGTCCTGTTCGATTCTCAGCTAGAGCGTCTTTTGTGTGGAGACATACGTGAATGGGCGTACCTTCATTGAAGGCTGTGCGTCAGGGCCGGCAACTCAGCACGTAAAAATCTACTGCCAATCATTAGCAGACCAGAGTTCCGCTGTGGCGACCCCTAACCGGGAAAAGCTGAAAGACACAACAACAACAATATTTGTAGCATACCTAGATGATACTTTTAAACAAGCAATAATACCTAACAGGGTGTGTGCATTAATATGTAAATGACACCCACCCAGGGGTGTTGTGAGGTCAGATGCTGCAGCTGAAGGGCCTCTACATCTGGAAGGGTGTTACTTACACTGTAACATACACCCTGGAGGGCATTATTGCACTTAGAGAATGGTCTGTCTGTAAAATTATGTTTTACTTACTGATTTATTTTTTATTGCTATATTATTTGTTTTACATATTTTTTGGTGTAAAATAGTTCCTCCACCTAATGTTTCCATTTTGCTGTAGTATATGTAAATGGTATTGAAGGAAGCATTTTACATCCAAAAGATAACATTTTAAAATATAATATCTAGATATTTACTTTATTTTTTTTTGTCTCTTTCTCCCACAGTGTGGTTTATTGCGAGTCATTGGGTAGTAATGTCAGTAAATAACTTTCAGACTTTATTTCCTTTAGAAAATTCATGCTAACACAAATCCTATTAATTAAGCTATTTTGTAAATTTATAAGAACAGCATTTAAAATCTGTTCCTATTTTGAGCTTTTGTTCCTCCTTTATTTCAGATGTTATCCAGATTTCGAGCTAAGTGGTTGAGAGGTATGCAAACATCTTTACTGCTGCTGCCACTGGTTAATTAATCTCTCTCTCTCACACAAAGTCATAAACTCGAAACCAGAATCTCAAATTTAGAGAAACTCGAACATATGAAAGGGACAAAAAAAAAAATTTACACCTTTCAAATGTTTCCGCAGGGGGGCTTCATCCCCCTGCACCCCCCACATGGGGGCCTGTGCCCTCCACACCCTCCCTACTTAAATATACCTACTCCGAGATCGCACTATAGTGAAAGAATGGGAACTCTCCCATTCTGCACTTTACATGTAAGCACAAAATGGAAGATTTTCCATTCCTCCGCTATAGTGCAGTCACGGAACATTCACATTTAAACTGCTGGGGTACAGGGGGACCTGGCCCCCTGCAATAAGGTAAGTTAAGTTTTTATTTCTTTAAACCTAAGGCTCCCATTCACAATTTCGAGTGAATGGACGTTCGAGATTCTGGTCTCGAGATTATGAATTTCGAGCTTCCATCCATTCGATCTTGTGAAGGGGAACTACACACATATATATATATATATATATATATATATATATATATATATATATATATATATTTTATATTTTAGGTCAACCTGAAAGATATGCCATTGATAATTTTACTTCCAGCAGGGTCTCTCAAGGCAAACAGGTTTCAGTGAAGATGCTAGACTAATGATATACCACCTATCTGGGCAGCAGCAGACAGGCAGTGTTGGAGGCAGAAGATTACAATGGTGATGACATTGAATTTATACTTTGGAGAAGAAATGCCTGGCAATCCACTCTTGTATTCTATCAAGAAAACTTGATGATGATGAGACAACAACAAGAAATGAAGTGTACTGCTGGAAGATGGTTCCCTATGTCAGAAGGCACTCACCATGCTACTAGGAAAAAGCTGATGGTCACCCAGAGTATGGCCAGTATTTGTAAAGCTGACAAATCAAAGTCATCAGGTTGTCCTGATGCTAATGTTGCTGGACAGAAAAGGGAGATCAGAAGTTGCAAAGATATTCTTAACATAGGAATGTGGAATGTACGGAGCACGAACCAAGGAAAACTGGAAATTGTTAAAGATCAGATGGAAAAAGCCAAAATCGATTTGTTAGGGATTAGTGAAGTCAAATGGGCAGGTCAGGGCCACTTTCAGTGAATTGAGCATTGGATCTGCTACTGTGGTCATTAAACACACAGGAAAAATGGTGTGGCATTCATCCTCAACAATAAGCTTTTACAGATGGTACTAAAGTATAATGTTATCAGTGGTAGTCCTGTCAATATGAATACAGGGAAAGTCAATCAATGTCACCTTGATCCAAGTATATGCTCCAAGGACAGACACAGAAGATAAGGATGTAGAATTGTTCTATGAATAACTTCAATATGAAATAGATCAAATGCCAAAACAAGATCTACTGATCATTATGGGGGACTTTAATGCAAATGTACAGCTGAAGATGCAGTGGTTGGAAAGCATGGCATAGGAGAAAGAAATGAAGCCGGTGATAACAGTACAGTTCTGCAAAACCAATCAACTGTCAATCATGAATACACCACAAATGTTGCCAGTACACATGGACTTCTCCAAATGGCATGTATCAAAATCAAATTGACTACATCTGCATAGGACAGAGATGGAAATCTGCAATGTTGACAGCAAGGATTAAACCAGGACTTGATTATGGAAGTGACCACAAGCTTTTGACATGCAAGATCAAGGTAAAACTTCACAAGAAGAAGAAGACCTTTAGAAACCTTCCAAAATATGACTTTGAAAATATTCTACAGGGCTATTGGATAAAATAAAAGATTTGCCATTCTTGATACAGAAGATAGGCAGCCTGAAGAATTAAGGAATGACATCAAAACCATAATTAGTGACAAAGCTGAAAAAATATTCCAGAGGACAAAGAAAGCCAAAAGAATCACCTTGGATCTTGGAAGAAACTAGAAAAGCAGCAGAACAAAGAATGTAAGCAAAATTATCCGGTGACAGAGAAAATTATCATTAATGAACAAAGAGTTCCAACATCAAAGCTGGACAAAGAATGATATTTCAAGGATATCTGTCAGAAAACTGAATCAGAACATGTAAACAGAAAAGACAAACTATTTTATCAGGATATTAAGTGATTGTGGCAGAAATTCCAACCTCGATTGGGGATGCTTAAAGATGCCAATGGAATGATACTGAACAATCCAGAAAACATTAAAAAGAGATGGAAAGAATATACAGACAATTTATACAAAAAAGGCAACATGGATTATATTGGGGAAATTGAGCCAGAAACTGACTTTGAGGAAAAAACAGATATTTTAAAAGAAGAAGTCATAGCAGCAATTAAAGCTTTATAGAACAACTAGTCAGCTGGCATCAATGATATTCCAAATGAATTAATCAAAGGCTCAGAAAGTGCTATCATGGCCCTCACTTGATGAAAGAAAAACATGGCCAACCGACTGGACAAGATCATTGTTCATACCTATATCAAAGAAAGGTGACACTAAGGATTGTAACTACTACAGAACAACTGCATTAATTCCACATGCCAGGAAAATACTGCTGAAAATAATACAACAAAGGCTATAATTATATGTTGAGCAAGAACTACTTGAAGTTCAGATTGGCTTCAGGAAAAATTGAGGAACAAGAAACAGTATTACCAATGTTTGATGGATATTGGAGAAGAGCAAAGAATACCAAAAGCCTGTGTACTTTTGCTTCATCAATTACAGCTAATCTTTTGATTATGTCACTCATAATAAACTATGTAGAACGCATGCACAAATATGAATACCCAAACACATAACTCAGCTGATGAAGAGCCTTTATGAAAATCAAGAAGCTACAGTGAGAACTGAATATGGCAACACTGACTGGTTTCCAGTAAAACATGGTATCAGGTAAGGAAGCATATTGTCACCGTATCTGTTTAACCTTTACAGTGAATCCATCTTCAGAAAAGCAAATTTGGAAGAAGAGGGGATCGGTTTTAAAGTTGGTGGCATTAATATAAACAATCTACACTATGTAGATAACACAATGCTTATCACCAAGAGCAATGAAGACATGTTGTATCTGTTGAGCAAAGTAAAAGTGGAAAGTCAGAAAATGAAATTAGAACTGAACACAAACAAGACAAAGATTATTAACACAGAAAATGATGAAGATTTTGAGTTTAAAAACAATAGGATAACAGTTGTAAAGAATTTTAATCTCCTGGGCTCTTTTGTAAATATAGAAGCAACTAGAAGGAAAGAAATACTTTGCAGAATAGCACTTGGTTGCTCTACAATGAAGGGTCTCGACAAAGTATTTAAAAGCAATGAAATAACACTTAAAACAAAGATCAGACTTAGCCATGCACTTTTCTTTATGGTCAATTATGGATGCGAAAGCTGGGCACTACAGAAATGGGAGAGAAAGAAGACTGACACATTTGTACTTTGATGCTGGAGAATTCTTTGCATGTCATGGACTGCCAGAAGAACTAACAAATCAATTTTGGAAGAAATCAAATTGGTTATGTCACTCGAAGCCCAAAAGATGAAGTTACAACTGTCTTATTTTGGTCATACCGTCAGAAGAGAGAGATCACTGGAGAAGGACATTATGTTTGGAAAGATTGAAGGAATAAAGCAAAAAGGGTGACCTGCAACCAGATGGTTGGACACATTGAGAACAACCATAGGAATGACGCTGAAGAACCTTGCTGAACTGGGTCTATATTACATCATTTAACTCACAAGAGTTCGAACTATGCAATATCATACCATGAAGTTCGAAACCCAAAAGTACGAAAACACAGAACAGCGATTTTTTTTTCCCCAGGGAAAAAATTGCTGTCCTGGTACAAAAAAAAAAAGTACACTTTAAACTTAAACTAATGTGGTGGGCTTCACCCCCCACACCCCCAGCTTGGGGCACTGTGTCCCCCACATCCCCCCTACTTAAATATACCAACTCCAAGATCGTACCACAGTGGAGGAAATAGCAAAGCCATGAAATCAGCCCACCGATTTTTTTTCCTTGGGGAAAAAAAATTGGTGTTCCGTGGCTTCGCTATTTTCACATTTCGAACATATGGGTTTGATATTACAATGTTTGGACTCCTGTGAGTTCGACATTGTAATATAGACCCGCTGGACTGGCATGGAACTGACTTGTTTATGGATCTTTAATTCATCAAGTTGCTAGGACTGAAACCCGGGTTTATGGCACCTAAAGAGAGAATTATCGAATCTAGTTTTTAATATTTTCAGGTAATTTTATAACAGGTTTATAGTTACCATGCAACATGTATTATACATACACAAGTAGAATACCTGGGACATCATTTGTGTTTTATTATTATTATTAGTTACTGCATATACTATTAAAAGGAAAAATATTAAAAAACTAAACTTTTTGACAAAAACTGTTAAGACCAGCAATGCCAAATACATTCACTTCAGGGTTGCCATGATTTTCAGGCTGCTTGATTGGCAGAGGTCTCCACTTACTTTTTTTAGCACAGTGATCAGGTATAGGTTCAAGGTTATTTCTAACATAAGCTGCGTCCTTTACTTTCAGTCGTTCCACAGGAGAATGTTGAATGCTGAGCCCTGCAAAAGAGAGACAACATCAGATGCTTGCACATTATCTGGTTCGATTGTCCACTGCAAGTCTCAGATTTCAACACTTTGGTCACTTTGGCTTAACATAAATCAGGTGCACTTCTTCCAAAAAGTCCATAAAACAAAACATTTGTATTATTTTCTGACTTGAGTTTCTTTGTTAATTTCTTGTAGTATATAGCCTTTTACTTTCATTCTCATGGTCAGTTATTATTGGATTAACTGAATTTAAATTAATTATGGTAAGGTGCTAAGGTAAAATTAGGTAATAAATAGGGGGATTTCCTTAATCATGGTTCGTCAAGAAGTTCTAGAATCTAGCCTAGATCATGTCTGAAATTGTTCTTCTTATTTTTATGCCCAACTGGTTAAAAAAAAACACAAAGAGGTGCACTTTACCAGCAGGGATAAAAACAAGTTATGTGTCATTGACCTCCAAGTGTTATTTGCTGAATCATTCCACAAATAGATTATTGCAATAAAATAGACAAACACCTGAAAGTACCATAAGTTAGAAATTGTAAAAGAAAATGCCAAAACTGATTGAGAATGCTTCACATAAAAGTGTTTTCCTCATTAACATGTTTTTGAATTATATGATTATATGGCATTTATTAATTTCAGAATAACTGTCTATATATCACTTTTCACTTCAGACATGTACCTATGTAAACTGGAAAAAAAGGTTGAGGACCTAAAGAAAGAAAACTTAAAACTAGCACACTGCACGACTGCAAATACAGCATCAGCATTCCTTTATGATTGCCATAACTGCACTGCCACAGCATTGGCATCTACTGATGTCACTTCCTTTACATCATATACCCAGGGCATTTTCACTAATCCTAGCTACACTTCTGGTTCACAGAATAGTGAATAACTATACATTTTTAACCAGGTAAGCCCACTGGATAGATTCCCTTTTCAAGTGCCACCCAGCAACACTGTCTAGTTAAGTGACACATTAAGCAAATGGAGGTGGAAGACATCATGCCCTGTGCTGTGAGTTACAGGCAGGAAGCATCTCATTAGCACCTCAGTGCTTTAAAACTGTGCCAGAAAAAAACAGATGTACGGCTGATGAATCTACTCTCCTTAATGACACAAGAGAGTATTCCAGGGTGGACCAAGGACTGAGCTTAAGCCTAAAAGGTAAGAATCCTGAAGGGCTATGCGTTATTGCTATGAGCAATGTAAAATTATGTGCTAGTGCTTGTTCTGTTGGAAAAAGTTGTGTGCACTGAACATTGCACATCTCTCAGGCCTACATAAAAGATGGGATCTAAAAAGCAAATCTCTTCTGGAGAAAGGTGAGTGACCACAAGGGGAAATTTTGAATGCTCAGGTGAGAAATAGATGGAGAAGAGAGGGACAGGGAAAAACTCACTATTAGCAAAATATCCTGTGGCAGAAAAAAAATAAAATAAAGATAGATTTGACTACCTCACACTGCAAACAAACATCATGTGGTGATTCTCTCATGAACTGTTAAAAACTCAAAAGAGAGAACCTCAAATGGTATAAAAAGATAGTATCATAAAACTGAAGCACTACTAAGATTGAATCATAAAAACATTGAATACTTCACTCTCACTAAAAAAGCACTATACCAGTAATTCTCAGCTAAAAATGACATCAAGTGTCATCTTGGTGATAGTACTGTCAGAGAAAGTTTTTTTTACTAATATAATGTGTAGGGTTAGGGTTAGGGTTAAGGGTAAGGGTTGTGTTATGGTTAGGGTTAGAGGTATGCTTAGAACAAATGAGTAATGTGGGCAAAGAGGCTTCAGCAAACTTTGCAAAACATTCAGCAAAATTCCCCAAACAGTGCACTTCAGTTGTTAAATCTGGCTTTGGATACTTGAATTGTTTGCTACCACGTAAAGTCTTAATATCTTTACAAAACTGCTTTGAGCTACTAGATAGACTAATTTAACAGTTTTATTTAATGTTACTTCTACTTTTTTTGCACATAAGTCCATTGTTTCCTTCTAAATACTTTGACGGTTTACTTTCTGAAGCATCATGTGTTTTATATCAAGAACTGTTGCGCATCATATCCAGTCAGGGTCACAAGATATGTCTCAGCCTGCATTGTCTCAGTATATGAATCCTATCTTTTTAATTTCTCCATGACTTTTGAGTTTCTAATACCATGATGGGAATGGATCCTGTTCCTAAGTCAAAGTCTGATTAAAGTTCATGAAATTAGTATTCTTTCAGTCTTTGATATTAGCCAAAAGTAATTTTCGCAGTGCCTGTAATGTACCCAGAATTGACTCCTTCTGCAATTCATATGAAGTCACATGTATCAATAACATATCTAAATATGACTGTAATATATTTTTTATAAGACCCATTGCTTTTACTATTATTGGAACTGGATCTGGGTATCCTTCGTCCACATTGTCTTTGTTTCTGCATGCAAATCCTGGTATTTTATGACTTTGTGTCTAACCGTATGTAGGACACTATAATCACTGGGTGTAGCAATTTCAATGATCAATCCTACTTTTGTCTTCTTTTCCTGGATTGCTATATCTGATATTCTTGTATCTATTTTTTTAACTTTTGGTAATGGATAATTCCACATGATATAAGCTTCACCATTTTCTATAATGCTTTGTGGCGCATGTTTCCAATGCTTTTCAACTACTTCAATATTATAATGTTTGCACAATCCCCAATGAAACAGTCTTGCCACATTATTATGCCATTCATTGTACAGGTCATATGGCATTAGTACATCATACCCAGCAACAAGATGTGTGACTGTTTCCAATTTTGTTTTACAAAGCCTGCATTTGTCTGTTTCTCTGACATGTTCAATAGACTTTGTAAGCCAACATGGATGTAGTCTACGATCCAGGGCTGCCAATATTAACTTTTCATCTTTTACCTTAAATTCACCTCTGCTTAACCATCCCTGCATTAAATCCTGATCAACATGAGATTGTTCGGAGTTTTCTGTACTTGCAACTATATTTATGCATTTTTCACATTTTTTGCCTTTTCATCTGATCCTTCACCTTATATTGTTTTTTTTTTTCTTTCTTGACACATTCAATTGCTGTCTGATTTTTATCTACTTCTGGGTTGGTTTCCATTCCCATGTGACACTGATATGCTTCTGCTAAACTAAGCAGGGAAGCCATCTTAGACTTATTCTTCTCCTGTTTTGAAACTTTCTCTATATTTGCATCTTGTGATGTGAGCAAACATGCATGTAGCCCTAGGATTGCAGATCTATACATGTAATCAATCTCATGGAGGCACATACCTCCTTCAGAAAGGGGAATTTATAATCTTGGTATAGAGTGATTTTTATAAATCATTTAAGTATGAAACATTTTTCTTGTTTTCCTATCATACCAATCTAATACCTTTTAGGGTCAGTCAATCACTGCAAAACTGTACGCTAGATCAGGAAAAGCAAATTGGTTTATAGCTTCGACTTTGTTCCTAGGTGTCAGTGCTGTTTCCAGTATTAATTTTAGTCTTCTAAAATATTCCTTATTAAGTTTAATTTAAATCTGTTTATGTTTTATTGGTGATCCTTCATAGTTTCCCAACTATTATACACTCCCTCTTGCTCAGATTCTTTTATATCCCATTCCTGTCCTAGACCTTTTTCTTGGTGCGGCAGCTTTCCCGGCTTTCCTGCTTTAAAGGTTGCTTTTGCACATTTAACAAGACCAAATGACATTTTTGTATTATCTGCAAAGGTTTTGACCACTTGCAGTTGTGCTTTCAGTTCCATCCACAAAAAGAAGATGAGAAATCTTTACACTTTTTTTGTTTTCTGGGAGCCACATTGTAGCCATGATGTAATATATTAAGTGAACAGCTTAATGGTTTAAGGGAAAGTTAAAAGAGCAGCAGTGACAATAAGTCACCCTGGAAAATCCCCCTTTTAATTTTTATCCCTTGGATCATAATTTGTCCTTTATCATGGCTTAGCTGCAAAGTGGTTTGCCACTGTTTCATGGTTACTGTAATGTAATCGATCAATGTGGGGTATATCTTATATATTTGCAAGCACTTTTTTCCATGATGTAGGATACTGTCAAATGTCTAGCCATGCCATACTTAGATTCTTCCCCTTTTTACAATTCTCCATTATGACTTTATTTAACAACAAATGATCTTTTGTTCTATATGACATTCTTTTGTTACCCTTTTGCTCTATGGCCATAATTCAGTTTTCTTCTAAATGACTATTAACTCTGCTGGCATCCATTTCAGTGTATAGTTTATACATCATTGGAAGGCAAGTTATGGGTCTATAGTTTTTTTAAGATAGCTTGCAGGTTCACTCATTTTTCCTGTAGTGTACCAGGTTGGCATCTGTTCAATAGTTCTTAACCATGGCTAAATCTTCAGGTAAAGATGCTGAGACTTAATTGTATTTGCTAACTCTTTCTGTATATTGTACTATTACCCAGCTAATTGATGCTGAAACTTAATAATAATTGATAATTTCTATTCTATGTGTTCTTATCTACTTTTTTAAATATTTGGAGCTTTTCTCACTGGGCCTCTGTTGAAAATGGGTTTCTGCCCATTTGGACTTTTCCCAGTCAACAAATATTAAATAAGTAAATAAATAATGCTTTTAGCCAGGAGTTGGGTCTATATCAGAACAACTAAAGCGCATATGTGCGACTACATAAAAGTCGACACATAATACACAAAACCTGTAAACAGCGAATGGCCACATAATCAAATTTTTTCCTAGTGAAAAAATTCACGTGGCTGTTTGGAAAAAATTAAAATTAAAAGCCATTATCAGGTGGGGGGCTTCACCCCCCATGCCCTCCAATGTGGGGGGCTGTGCCCCCATGCCTTGCATTACTAAATATACGAACTCCGAGATCCACCTATAGTGAAGGAAAAGGCAACTCCATGTAGTTGGCCAACTACCTCCTTGCCCTGTGACATATTCATCAAATCGCTTAAATGTGGTTTGTTGAATATGTGTCATTCTTTACGCGTTCACTCAAAAGCAGTTTTGTGCTTCTAATATAGACTCCAGGAGTTAGGTACTACATCTGATAATGGGGTTTTCAGTTAGGAGCATTTCTTAATTTTGTTTAAATTTCTCTGGCCACTACTTCATCACATTTGATATCTTGTACATTTGTACCTCTTATTCTTGATTTCTTTTACTGTTTCTCTCCATTCAGCATCTTTGAATTAAAGCACAATTGGCGTAGCAGCAACACAACAAAATCCAAAACAGTATGCACGCCAAAAATACAGACTCAGCTGAAGGAAAAGCACTTCCACAAATGAATGTTGACTCCACAATCCTTTATTATAGGACAGATTTAGCACTTTCATCCATTGATATACATGGACTTCATCAGAATAACTGTCAATCATTTTCTCATTCCTTATATAAACCAATTTGGCACTAAAATTCTGCTTTAAAATTACTTTGGTGTTAAAGAAATATACACCAATAAATTAAAAACTAAAATACAACTTATACACATTCATAAAACAACATTCACATACATATAAAATATATATATAATGTCTGTATCAAAGACATAATGAATAATAATTTTTTTTTATTATTATTATTATTTTATTACATTTGATCGCATTTGCAAGATAGGTTTAATAGGTATGTAAGCTAAACCATGATAAACACTGCTTAAACAACCTCTGTTTAGGCACTATTTGTCGGTGTTTGGCACTACTAGGCTGTGCTTAGCTGGTTTGCACACTAAGCACTGCTATGCACTGCCAGTTTAAGCACTGCTCACTTCAGCAGCACTGGTTTGCAAGGTGCCAAGCGATGTGCCACATTTTTAAAAATTGCCCAATGGTGCGTAAGGGTGGGGAAATGGGCTATATTAAGCCCAATAGGAAGGAATACACTATAATCTGTTGGAGTTCGCGCTCTCTGAAGGATACAATGGCAGGCATTGGAGAGCATTTGTGATTTCGAGCACAGAGGTGGGACACTGAGGGGTCCAGGGTCCTGGTCAGACGCCTTGTGAAAAAACATGAACACGGGCTCATGCAGGCAGGTTACTGGGGCTTGGAGTGCAATGCAGAGGCCTAGGACAGGCTGGCAAGGGACCTCACCAGTGTAACTGGTATCCCCTACACAGGTGAGCAATATCGTCACAACTATGATGACTTGAAAAGATGGAAGGGCGCTCTGTTGGATGCCTGGGTCCAGGAATTCTAGGTGGGCAATGTTACACATGTGCATAAGTACGTTTACCTGTGTTTCACCAGTATTTAATCTTGAATGTCTGTTAAACTGGCATGCATAATGGTGTGCTTCTATCCCAACAGCTGCAGAGGTGAGAGCGCACAAAGTCGAGGTGCATGCAGGGCGTCTGGCCAGGTTGCACTGTGAGTGTAGTGAGTACAGCTATATTATGCTATCTATAGTCAAATAATAGGGTCATAGGTGTGTACTAGGCTAATGGCTGGGCTAATGGCCCAGGGCTCTTACAAGCCTATTCATAGGATTACCGTGGCATAGTGCCACCCAACCTTAATTCCCAGTGCCTCTGTTGAGTAGAGCCACTGGAGTTATTCCTAGGGTGAATTTTCTGTTTCCCATCCACTCATCAAGATTTCTCTTGAAGATGGTCAGTGAGGTGCTCTGCTTGACATGTATGGGAAGTCTGTTTCATAGCATGGGCAGTCTCTGGGTTATGAACCTGTCCCTTCAGCATGTTCTGTTAATTGTGGTAATGAGGTTGAAGTCTCTGGAGCATGTGGTGTGGAGGGATTGAGATTTCTTTAGATGTAACATTTCTAACAGAGCTAGGTCAGACATGGCTTTGTAAGTCAAGCAGAGATCACCTCAAAGTAGGCGATGTGAGACAGAGAATAGTTGGAGTTTTTTGAGTCTGTCCATATAGGATAAGTGTTTAAGGCCTAGGATCCTCTTTGTGAGGTACTTTTGCAGTCTCTCCAGTTGTTTTGTAGGTGTCTAGTTAGGTAGTTGCCAAATGGGCTACTGTACTCGATGATTGGACTAATGAGGGAGGAGTAGAGGGATCTTCCTGGATGCAAAACCCTTAGTAATGAGATGTGCCACAAAGAAGGACATTCTGACCACAGTGGCAAAGTGGTGATCAAAAGAGAGTTTGCTGTCAACCTGTGTTCCCAGATCTCTTATAATGCCTTCTGTGTTCAGTGGACTACCATCAATGTGGTAATTCATGGGAACCAGGTTTTTCATAAAGGGGATGATAACACATTTTTTGGCATTGAGCTTAAGGCCATGGTTCTGACACCAGTCGTTGGTCTCAGTGAGGCCATTCTGTAGGATGTTGCCATCACTTGGGGAGTTGATAATAGCTCACAACTTGCAATCGCCTGCATACTTTGTCAGCCAAAGTCCCTTCATGTTGGCCTGGACTTCACAGAAGTAGATACCAAACAGGAGAGGACCCAGGACTGAACCATGTGGGACTCCACTCGTGACTAATCGGCAGTTTGACTTGGAGTCAACTACTTTTACACTGTGGGTGCTATCTGTGAGCCAGTTTGCAACCCATCTAGTGAAATAGGGGTTGCTGCCAAACTTAGTGAGTTTTTCTATGATTCATGAGTGGGGAATTGTATCAAAAGCCTTGGCCAGATCAAGATCGGCTGTATGAATCACCTTGCCTTCATCCACACCTCTGGTGACTGACTCAAAGAAGTCGACCAAGTTGAGCAGGCATGATTTACCCTTCACAAAACCAAACTGTGTGGGATCCAGAGTATGCAGCGTACCTATATTCTTGCTTATTAGGTCCATGATGATGTGTTCCATAGCTTTGCATATCAGACTCATCAGGCTAATGGGGTGATAGTTCCTGGGGTCTGTAGTCACTCCTCTTTTGTGGAGAGCGATGACTGTAGCAGTGCACCATTCGGCAGGGACAAAGCCTGAGGTGAGGCTGTGACTGAATAGGGCACACAGGTGAGGTGCCAGTTCACTCTGTAGTTCATTTACAACACAACCAGGGATATTGTCAGGTCCCATAGAAGCTGTATTCTTGGCCTTGGACAGTGCTGTTTTAACCTGTACAGCAGTAATACTGGTTGCCAGGCAATCTACTGGCATTTTGATTGGTCTTTTGGTGGGAGAGATGGGTAAAGTTGGCACTGAATCTGTCGTCCAGTATACTGGCAATATCTGTTGGCTCGGTATAGGAGGTACCATTGTGTAGTAGCTCAGAGCAAATCTGGGTATTGCCATGGAGATTCTTTCCATAGCTATAGAAGGCCTTGTGGTTGTTTTTACTATCTTCTGCAATTCTGTTTTCATACCTAGCTTTAGCAGATTTGATGAGGGATCTCAACTTTTTGTTGAGGCAGATAAGGGAGTTTTTCCAGTCTTGGGACTTCACATCATTCCACATCAGTTTCCTCCTTCTGTTGTAGAGTTTGTTTATGGCAGGGGACCACCAGATTGGCTTCCTTTTTTTGGAGGAGAGTGTCTTGGTTCTATTGGGTGTGGCGAGATCCATGCATTTGTGTACGGGTTTGTACAGTGCATTGGTGCATGACTCTGTGGTCATGCAACTATTCTCCATTTGTATGGGTGCCTTGAAGTTTGTCACCTCTGTTTTTAGGATCCCAAAGTTAGCTTTAGGGAAGTTTTCATGGTGGTTACCTTTGCTGGGGGGGGGGGGGGGGGGGGATTTGCAAGGTAATTAGTTTGTGGTCAGATCTAACCAGGGTGGAGCTGACTATTGGTGTAGAACAATGGTTGCCCATGTTAGTAATGACCAGGTCAAGGATGTAGCTTACTCTAGTGGAGGGTGAGAATGAGCTGGTCCAGGGCATTGGAATTAATGAACTCCAGGAAACGTTGGGCAAGTGTATTGGTACATGAGTAGTTTACCCAGTTAAAGGAAGGGTAGTTGAAGTCGCCTAGTAAGAGAGTGTTAGGTTGGACCCTAATATTCTCCAGGGTGCTTAGGAACGTGGAGTGCGAGTCTTGGGACATGGTTGGGGACCTATAGCAGGCTATGACCTGAATTACTGTCTTTCCCAGTGTTAGCTGCACCTGAAGTATCTCTGATGCATTATGTTGGGCTACCAGTCTGGAGGTGTGCACATCCTTTATGAATATGGAAACACCACTGCCTTTAGAGCTTTGGTCCAAGTTCTGGGGCCAAAAGGTGTGGAATGAGTTATAGTCTGGTAGTGCAGAGTTGCTTTCTGCTGCCTTGATCCAGGTCTCTGTTACAGCACAAATGTTGATGTTCTCCATTTTAAGGAGTGCCTCGTGCATTTTGAGATTTAGACTTCCAGCATTGAGCAACATGACCCTCAGACTTCATTTGTTTGTAGCTGTTACAGTGGTGATTTGATCTTTGGAACACCATCTAAAAAGGCACTATAGGGGTGGAAAGAGCTTTGGCCAGTATACAGAAGCCTAGGGGTGACAGATGCAGGCCATCTCTGGCAAAGCTTCGATGTCTATCAATCATGTCATCCCAGGCAGACAGATACCGAATCCCCTTAGAGTGACACCAGAAACATAGCCAATTGTTGAAATAAATAATTTTCTGCTTGTACTGTGGTATCATTCTGGGTGATGGTAGGATGCTACTTAGGGCTAGGGTCATACCCACCTGGGCTGCATAATCCGAGAGCTCCTCCATGTCTCTTTTCATGTAGTCCAGGGAGGTACATCTCAGATCATTCACACTCACATGTACAATGACAGAGTCATATTTGTACATGTTGTTGAGCAAACGTTATGTGGTGAATCCTGGCACCTGACAGGCAGTGACTGTTACTTTCTTCTTATTCAACCTAGTGAGTGGGACATCAATGTACCTCACTATCGAGTCCCCTATGACTACTGTGTTGGGCATGTTGTTTTGCGTTAGGGGCTTTGGTTGACTGGCACACAGTATAGGAGAGTTATGTGTCTCATGATTAGTGTTGTGCTGTGGTGGTCAAGTGCATTTCTGCCTTGGAGGTCTCTGCTTTTTGGGTAGATTTTTATTGAGAGCCTCCATGAAGGCGGGTGTGTGGTTTGTGTTTTTATGTGAAGGCAGTGCTTGTGTGTGTTCCAGAGGGCTATGTGTTCCATGTGGTGTGTTGAAAGTGTTGACCTTCTCCTCTTGACCAGCTATTCCGTTCTTGGCTAGAGAGTGTGTGGCTTCCAATTTGGATATATCAGTGCATCTCTCACAAGTCTGAGTGTTGGAAGGTAAGAGGAGAGGGTTGTCATGTGTACATGAGGCAGTTGCTACATTGCTTCAGGATGCTCAATTTCACCAGGTTAATTGGAAAAACCACAGGAAACTGACCTTTAGACATGCCTAGAGGGGTGGGCATTGATAATAAGTACTAGATCTGTTTCCTTGTAGAACATTTAGTGCTAGTAGCACTTGTGCGCTGCAATAATTGTTACTTGTTATCAATGTCTGGTAAAGTTTTAGACTAATAAACTAGTATAAGTGCAGGAGAGGAAAGAACTAGTAGATCTAAGGGAAAATTTGAAGAGCAGACTCTGGCACCACTCAGAAGCTTACAAACAGTCCTGGATACAGCAAGTCTGTATCTGGACTAGACTGGTTACAGGAAAGGTGGGAAACAACAGCAAACATGGGCTTTTAAAAAGGAAAGTTGAGAGAGATGGAAAAACTGTCCAAATGGCCAATAAGCTACAATTCCTGGGCCAGGACCCACTCCTCTTGTGGTAGGTAGGCTACCTAGTGTTACCACTCCCACTGATAAGCTAGAAGGCTTCCCTCCAACACAGAAAGGCTTGGGAGCTCTGAAGCTTACAGTCTTGGACACAGCCTATATGTATCTGGACTAGACTAGTTACAGAAAAGGGGGAAAACAAGCTCAAACACAGGCTTTTAAGCCAGAAAGATGAAAGAGATGGAAGAAACTGCCCAAAAGGCCAGTAAACCACAAATCTGGGCCAAGAACCACTCCGCTTGTGGTAGATAGGCTACCTAGTGCTTACCACTCCCACTGATAAGCTAAAATGCTTCCCTTCAACACAGAAAGGCTTGGGAGCTCTGAAGCTTACAGTCTTGGACACAGCCTATATGTATCTGGACTAGACTAGTTACAGAAAAGGGGGAAAACAAGCTCAAACACAGGCTTTTAAGCCAGAAAGATGAAAGAGATGGAAGAAACTGCCCAAAAGGCCAGTAAACCACAAATCTGGGCCAAGAACCACTCCGCTTGTGGTAGATAGGCTACCTAGTGCTTACCACTCCCACTGATAAGCTAAAATGCTTCCCTTCAACACAGAAAGGCTTAGGGGGCTCAGGAGCTTACAAGCAGTCCTGGATATAACAAATCTGTATCTGGACTAGACTAGTTACAGGAAAGGGGAGAAACAAGTGCAAATGTAGACTTTTAAATCAGAAAGTTGAGAGAAATGGAAAAACTGCCCAAACTGCAAATAAATACAATTTCTGGGCCAGAAACCACCTCTCTTGTGGTAGATAGGCTACCCAGTGCTTACCACTCCCACTGAGTAGCTAAAATGCTTCTCTCCAGCACAGAAAGGCTTGGGGGGGGGGGCTCAGGAGCTTCCAGACAGTCCTGGATACAACAAATCGGTATCTGGACTAGACTAGTTACAGAAAAGGGGGAAACAAGTACAAATGTAAGCTTTTAAATCAGGAAGTTGAGAGAGATGGAAAAACTGCCCAGATGGCCAATAACTACAATTTCTGGGCCAGAAACCACTCCTTATGTGGTAGATAGGTTACCTAGTTCTTACCATTCCCACTGATAAGCTAGAAGGCTTCCCTCCAACACAGAAAGGCTTGGGGGGCTCAGGAACTTACAAACAGTCCTGGATACAGCAAATCTGTATCTGGACTAGACTCGTTACAGGAAAGGAGGGAAACAAGCTTAGAATTTTTTTTAGTAAAGTGGAAAAGGATAAAGCTGGAACAGAAGATAATGCAAGGTTAAGAATCTAAGTGGGTTGGCCTTCACAAATGTTCTCTCTCTGTCAGGTAGAATGAACTAATGACACTAGACTAGGAGGAGTGTCCCAGATCAAATATACAGTATGGGGGGGGGGGTAACTGCAAAGCCACCAAGTATAAGAACAATACAACAATAGGGAGGGGGTGTGGGAAACTATTACAGCTACTAGCTGTAGCCACTAAATTAACATTTTAAACAGATAAAGGAGCAAGGAGACTCCAGAGAATGCTTTTAACTGTAAATAAATCAGTTATATGATACCTGACTAGAACACAGAAACCTCAAAAAATCAAAAATGCACAGCAAAGCATGGATAGAGCACTCACAAACAGAAAATGCAACTCTCATTATGAAAAAGCAGTTTACAGTTAAGTAATTTAGTAAACATGCAATTAGAGTAATGAAACAGTATCTAACAATGTAAAATACAATTAAAACAGTATAAAACAGTACATAAATGCAGTGAAACAGTAAAAAAAAGCTTTATAAGAGTGCAAAATGTAGTAGATTAACTGTATAGCACAATAATTGTAACAGAAGTGCAATTCAGTGAAATAAGTGTAAAAAAATAACTTATTCTGCTCTTGGAATCTTAAGGAATTTCTGCTTAGTCTCAGTAATGAATCACCATCCACAGCTTGGTAAATACAAGCACAGCTTTTTGCAGATACAGGGTTTATATACCAGAAAAGATGGAAGAATCAACAAGATCCAATTACTACTCAGTCCTACTAGCCCCTGCTATTACCCAATCACTCATGCTACAGAAGGTCAGGAAACCCTATTACTCTCAATAATAATGAAGGCAACAGACGATCAGCAGAAAATGGCTACCAGAAACACAGGAAACTCAACAAACAAAACTACCAGGCCTAGACAACAGCAGGTTTCTATCAAGATTATGCCACCTGAGCAGACACAGAACCTCACGGTAAATGCAAAGAAAGAGCACTCACAAAGAGGAAATACAGTTATCACTATGAAAAAGCAGTTTACAGTTTAGTAATTAAATACAAATGCAATTATAGTAATGCACACTATTACAGATACTAGCTGTAGCCACTAAATGAAAGTTTTAAACAGATAAAGGAGCAAAGAGACTCTAGATAATGCTCTTAACTACAAACAAATCAGTTATATGATACCTGACTAGAACACAGAAATCTCAAAAAATCAAAAATGCACAGTAAAGCATGGATAGAGCACTCACAAATAGAAAATACAACTCTCAGTATGAAAAAGCAGGTAAACAGTAAAAAAAAAAAGCTTTATAACAGTGAAAAATGTAGTAGATTAACTGTTTAGCACAATTATAAGTGTTACAGAAGTGTAATTCAATGACATAAGTATAAGAAATAACTTATCCTGCTCTTGGAATCTTAAGAAATTTCTGCTTAGCCTCAGTAATGAATCATCATCCATAACCTGGTAAATACAAGCACAGCCTTTTGCAGATACAGGGTTTATATACCAGAAAGGATGGAAGAATCAACAAGATCCAATTACTACTCAGTCCTACTAGCCCCTGCTATTACCCAATCACTCGTGCTACAGAAGGTCGGGAAACCCTGTTACTCTCAATAACAATGAAGACAACAGACTATCAGCAGAAAATGGCTGCCAGAAACACAGGAAACTCAACAAACAAAACTACCAGGCTTGGATAACAGCAGGCCTCTATCAAGATTATGTCACCTGAGCAGACACAGAAACCTCATGATAAATGCATAGAAAAAGCACTCAAAAAGAGAAAATACAAGTCTCAGTAAGAAAAAGCAGTTTACAGTTTAGTAATTAAATAAAAATGCAATTATTGTAATACACACTATTATAGCTACTAGCTGTAGTCACTAAATGAAAGTTTTAAACAGATAACGGAGCATGGAGACTCTAGAGAATGCTTTTAACTGCAAACAAATCAGTTATATGATACCTGACTAGAACTCAGAAAAAGAGTAGAGCATTAACCATTTATCTACAAAACATTAGTAGTGCAATGACAGTTGCAAAATGCCAACTGTTATGCAAGCAAAACTCAAAACTATTCCAGTAAATGCATGAAGGTATCTGTAATAAACTGTTGTGTTGTGGAATTACAGCTGATATTTAAACCCAGTAACAATATATTGTGTACACCTGCATTTTATTTAGTAATGTATAGGTCACCTAGTATTTCTGTCATAATTGTATTTCATGCATGTGTGTTCAACAGTCACTGCAGTGCACTATAACACTGTAATACTAGTACAAGGTCATAGTTTGTTTCCAGGTGAGTTCTAGGTAAATATCAGTAAGTGAGATGTTAGCAGTGACTCAGTAGCTCAGTTTGTTAACCGCTGTATGCAAAGCACATTTTACTACATACAGATCAGAGTTCGAATCAGTGCAATGTACAAAGAATATTACTGACTTAGATGTTGTTTGTTCAGATGTCACAGACTGTTAAAATCATTACCATGAATGTGTTATTAATGCATAAAATAAAGGAAATATGTTCAATAATAATAAAATATAATAAAATAAAAAAATGTGTAATCTTGGTATGGCTATATGCCTGGAGTGTCTGGTAGAGGTTGCTGCAGTCAATTAATACATGTGACACACATGTCCCCTGCAGTCACTGCTATTGGGTTCGATCTCCATGCCTCACAGATATATTACAGTATCATCACGTATTGATTACAGACAGCATTCTCTCCACAGGAACTATAGGTAAATGGGTGAGATAGCTCATATTATGTGTAAATAATTGTTTGTTCAGATGTCACAAACTGCTACAATCATTACCATGAATGTGCTATTAATGCATAAAATAAAAGAAATATGTTCAATAATAATAAAATATAATAAAATAAAAAAAATAAAATGTGGAATCTTGGTATGGCTGTATGCCTGGAGTGTCTTGTAAAGGTTGGTGCAGTCAATTAATACATGTGACACACATGTCCCCTGCAGTCACTGCTATTGGTTTCTATCCCCAGGATTGCCAAGCAAGGCATGATAGTGGTGTACTCTCTGTACTGTACACATGCATGTCTCTCAAGTGTCACGCTGTCACTGAATGTAATTACTGTTGTGTAATCCCTATGTCACAGATGTATCATTGTCATGATTATATGTCAACAGCAAAGTAATATTACATCAGTCCACAGTGCACCATGATAGTTATACAGGTCCACCTGATGTGCAAGTGTTCTTTGTAGCTGTGTACCTGCAGGTGTTACTGTTTGGCCTATAGTGCCCCATACAGATAGCTTGAGAGGTATGCACATGTTACAGCAGCTAGAGAACACATTTACATATAAAGAAAGGACAGACCTGTAGAGTAGATAGCATTACTGTTGTCAACTATATAGCCTATTATGGTATTAATGTACGTAGTTCTCTCTCCCCCCACCCCTTATCTTCATATATTTATTATTGTTATATGTTGGTTATGGTTTGCTATTAACATGTTCCATAAACTTTATTTTGGGGCATGTGTTTTATTAATGTTATGTATTACTATGGTTGCATATTAATATACCTTGTTGAATTCCTATTCTGTTGCCCTTATGCCATAACTGTTACTAGCATGCTGTTAATATACTGACTGTTCTGTTATTTATTGTTGTGTTTCACATAATATGCATTGAAATGTAATGGGGGTATTTCCAATGTTCTGGCATGCTATTATTACTAACAATGTTTTTTTCATAACTCGCCTATATGTATTGGTTTACCTCCATACCCACAGCATGTCTGGGTAGGCCGGTTTCTGCTGATCTGCCTAGCCTACCTCAGCTGGCCATAGCACTGGGTACAAGCTCATCTGGGATCCAAGCTGGTGGTGCCTTCTCACTGGCCCTGCACCACCTTTGGGTGGAACTGCCTCAGGGGATGGGGTCCATCCCACACTGGGAGTGGGGTGGAGGGTGGGTTGTGGATCAACTACTGGCAATGGTGCGCAGGATTGTTCATAGGAGCTGTGAACATCATCTGTGCCGGATTGAGGGCAGACTGGACAACCTGGTGGGGCCTGCTGACCCCAGCACCCAGCCTCCAGCACAGCCACTTTCAGGGCAGTGAAGGAGCAGTGCTGACTGTCCATGGGTGGGGATCTCAGTCATGCTGCTGCCATCTGGAGGCACATGCACCTCAGATTCCACAACACTCTCCGCATTCAAGGTGTTTACCCCCTCATGGGTCACACACTGCCCCTGTCAGCTGTCTTGTCTGTCTTTTCTGTCTGCAAATGCAACCTCTCCAACCCAACATACCTCCTCACAAGTACCTACATCCCTCCCTCAACATTCCACTCTCTCCTTAAAAAAAATGGGCACCTGTCCCCCTCAGAAAAATACTGCCCCATACATAGCTCTCCATTTCGCACATGTGTCACTGGACATAACTAATTAGGTCCAATTAGCTTGAAAACATATTTATGTTGTCATCACCCATCTCTCTGAGGTTTGAGGGTCCAAAGTCACATTCAAAGTCTACAAAAACAGCTGTTAATGTACAAGAAATGGAAAGCTATTATCATTTCCTACACCCTGTCTGCACAACCCTACCTGCCTTAAAGTATGTTTTCCCCACTTGCCCCCATTTCACCACTGTCCTATCACCCCTTTTTCTTTTCTTTTTTAATTTTTAGCATGGGTTTGAGCGGAGCTAAGCAGCTTGCTGTGGAAAGCCAAGAAAACCCATTTAAATGTGTTTAAAAGTGCCTTAATGATTTTATGTGTTTCTCACAGTGTTAGGCACATCTGTAAAAAGATCACCCCTGCCATGTCTTGTACCTGGGCCCTGTCAACTACAGCAAAGTGCATTAGCCCACTAGGCCACTGAGCTCTTAATCAAAATGGGTGTTTCTAGCAAAGTATACTGATTGCCACTGACAGACTGCAAGTATATATAATGGGAAAAACTGGAGTGTACCTGGGACTGTGATGCAAACACTACACTAGTACACAGCCAGATAAATAATAATGGATGTACATGAGGCCTGGGATAGCAGGCATACCTGTCAACTGTACAGATTGCTGCAGAATTTCCAAAGATTTGCCCCTATTTTTCACTCAGTTTTCATAAAATTATATTTTTCTGGCAAAGTAGTGGCAAGTCTTTAAAGACTGAGGTTAGAAAATCATGACAGACATCTGAGTTTCACACTTCATACCCTTCAGAAAACACATGCTAATGCAAAACCTGTTATTCTATCAACAGTCAAAGTTTGTAAGAGCTATATTTAAAGATTGTCCCTATTTTGGGGCCTTTGTCCCACTTTTATTTATGGCTTTGTCCAGATTTCTTAATCTAAGAGGTTGAGAGGTATGATAGCAGGTACCTGTTCCCTTTTATAAGCAACATCTTTAAACATGCCTGCTAAGGCAGCAATGTCAAAGTACATGTGTACAACTGAGACCCTACTGCACAACAACTGTCTTTGAAAGCCATGCCCACAATGATGGATGCAGACGTGTGTCCACAGACTGTATGTATGCACATATATCTTGCAAATACACCTGGTACAGTACTCACTCAGTAGCTCAGTCTGTAGCATGCCTTCCTGGGTTCAAATCCAGTGTTTTGCACATCAATTACATTCTTGTGAACACAGCAAGTAATGACTGCGTCATGCAATTTTAACTTACACAGTTTGCTGGTGTTGCATTAACTGCTACCCATGTTTGCAAGTCAAAGGCCTGTAGGACACACTGCACATATTTGTATAGCCAAATTACCTGCTGCCTACCACACTGTTAAAATAACAGAAAACGGCACAGCTCAGGAAACAGGTCTTTCATTTGATACCAGGACTTAAAGTGCTTTTCGTTTGCACCAAAGCAAACTTCTTCAGAAGTAAAAAATAGTTACACACATCACATTTAAAAGCAAAGTAGAAGTGGCATTTTAGACCACACCTTTAAAGCAACATTGTTGCTTAAACCTATACACAGATACTAAGCATCAAAAACAGTAACATTATAACTTCCAAAACCAATAATGAAATAATTAAACTGATGTAATTAAATATATATATATATATATATATATATATATATATATATATATATATATATATATATCTAAAATTAACCGCACTCAAAAAAATTGAACGAAGAGAAGAAATATTAACTAAGAAAAGAACTTCGTGACAATAAAAGCATTCAATAAAATAGTAAATAACACCAACAACTCTTGTAGAACTTTAGCGCTTTCGTCTTATTTATTATCAAGACTTCTTCAGAAAGACATGTTTCATAAGTATGAGCAACCATTTTCACTTCCTTTATATACATTAGTTCTAGCAGGCCATTTAAATTAACAACAGTTCCTTTCCAATAGAAAAGTGTGAACAAGCAGGGTGCTGTGTGCATTTTCATTAACATTACAATTGCAGTTACATAAGGCAAATTGGTCAGACAGTAATAGCCTTGTGGTGCCGTGTGCATACTAAAAGGGATAGTGTGCAAAAAGGGATCGTGTGCAAAAAGGGACTGTGTGCAAAAAGGGACTGTGTGCAAAAAGGGATTGTGTGCAAAAAAAAAAAAAAAAAAAAAGGGGGGACCAGGAAAGATGACAGTCATGCTGTGATGATTCTAATATAAACACGTAACTTATGAGTCTTTGCCTCCAAAGGTAAGTAAAGAAGGGAACGGAGGAAGGTGGAGGAGTCAGGTAGAGAGACCTACTATGCTTTGGCATCGGTGTGTGTGTAGAGAAATGTGTGGGTATGCCACCTGATGGGGGAGTGGGAGGAATGCGGTGTGGACTTGAGGGGGGGCTGTTAGCAAGTCCGGGAATTAAAATGGCAGATAGAACTGAGAGCTGATGTCTATCCAGGTCTCAACGAGACACTGAACATTAAATGTGCACTTAAATGGTATAGAGATTGAAATGTGATAGGGTTTGAAGAACTGTGCAAGAGGGTTTGAAGAATTGTGCAAGTAGATTTAATGTGTTTATGGATTTACAACTGTGCAAGTGAATATAATGTGTTTCCTCTCTCTCTCTCTCTCTTTTGACTCCCCCATACCCCTGCACACATGCTCCCACTCTCTCTCTGAATTTTGACTCCCCCATACCCCCTACACACATGCTCCCAATCACCAGGCTAGCCCCCGCTGACCCCACCAACTATACCCCCGGTCTCACATTTTCACGCAGCCATTCAAGGGGTGATACCATCCAAACCAGCCCACGGGTGGTACCATCTGTACTGACAGTCTTCTGGGGGACACTGTTATTCATAGGCTCCTTGTCATGGGCGGCCCCCTAACAGCCCCCCCTCAAGTCCACACCGCATTCCTCCCACTCCCCCATCAGGTGGCATACCCACACATTTCTCTACACACACACCGATGCCAAAGCATAGTAGGACTCTCTACCTGACTCCTCCACCTTCCTCCGTTCCCTTCTTTACTTACCTTTGGAGGCAAAGACTCATAAGTTACATGTTTATATTAGAATCATCACAGCATGACTGTCATCTTTCCTGGTCCCCCCCCAACCTTTTTTTTTTTTTTTTTTTTTTTTTGCACACAATCCCTTTTTGCACACAGTCCCTTTTTGCACACAATCCCTTTTTGCACACAATCCCTTTTTTGCACACAATCCCTTTTTGCACACGATCCCTTTTTCACACAATCCCTTTTTGCACACTATCCCTTTTAGTATGCACACGGCACCACAAGGCTATTACTGTCTGACCAATTTGCCTTATGTAACTGCAATTGTAATGTTAATGAAAATGCACACAGCACCCTGCTTGTTCACACTTTTCTATTGGAAAGGAACTGTTGTTAATTTAAATGGCCTGCTAGAACTAATGTATATAAAGGAAGTGAAAATGGTTGCTCATACTTATGAAACATGTCTTTCTGAAGAAGTTAATAAATAAGACAAAGCTAAAGTTCTACAAGAGTTGTTGGTGTTATTTATTATTTTATTGAATGCTTTTATTGTCATGAAGTTCTTTTCTTAGTATATATATATCTATATATATATATCTATATATATATATATATATATATATACATGTATATATATATATATATATATATATATATATATATATATATATAATATATATATACATACATATATATATATATATATATATATATATATATATATATACACACATATATATATATATATATATATATATATATATATATATATATATCCCTACCGCACTGTGACTGGCACTGTTACTTAACAGATGTACCTTATGCACATGCCTTAACTGGACTGTAAAGGGTACCCTTATTCTGGCTCTGCTGTGATGACACAGCTAACACTGCTGCCTCAGTTACACATACAACTTGCTCTCCTCCAAAGAGTTCACACTCCCCCTATGTGTTGTAGGCTGTAGTAGCAGCTGCAGTTTGGAACATATTCAGCTATATGTTAATCTAGCTGCTACAGAACTACCAAACCTCACAACCTTCTAGAACAAGGGATCTTGACAAAACCATACATGGGGGGGGGGCAAAGGTCAAGTGACAGGGACATGTTTCACAGTTTGTCCCTACAAAGATAATTAGTTGATAGAATAGAAGCTACTGCATCAGCATGCATATTCTGATTGGTATGATGTCTGACATTCACATGTCTCTCTCTCCTTACTGACCTCAATCGACAATGCTTATCACTGAACTGCCAGATAATCCCGATGCCATGGGACAATGGCCAAACTTATCATGCAAAACTGTGGACATATCTCATAAATCTCAACTAAAATCCATCTCAAAGACTAAGAAAGCGGTCAAGGCCTACATGGAGGCCTTAAATATTGCGCTGTGGTGCCATGTCATTGGCTATTGAAAATGCAACCCACCTGATTTGGATGCAATTACCACGTCTGAGCCATAGATTGGTGCACAGGCAATTACTTGTTAATGAACATTCCATAAAAATGCCAATCAACTTCCTAAGGGGAAACAGGTCTATATGTTGCTTTACTCAGACATACTATGGTTTAGCAAGCTGTTTGCAGAGGATCTGGTCAAAAAAGATTACTTCACTCTACCAGGTATGTAATACATGTGCCCATATAATAGGATGCAGATGGGAGGATGGAGGTATAGGGAAAAGGGATTACAACAATGGGTCTGTAGTACATCTATGGCATTGACATATTGGTGATACTCTGCTGTCCAACAGCTACAAGCATGCTTCTCAACTATCCCTGCTTTGAATCAAATCACAGCTCTGGCCCTGTTACTCCCTCCTACAATGGTCGACTCCTGTAGGAAAGCTAGTGAATTATAAATTAGACATATTGACAGTAAGTAAGGGTGTACACAGCTGTAGTATCACACAATGTACTGTAATTCACCTCCTCTCAGTCTGTCAATGTCATACAGAAATAGCTCAGACATTGTAAATGTGTTTCTGACTGTCCCTGATGTACTCTGGCTAGGTCACTGTTTTGTTGACATTCATACCACATTGCTTGAGAGATATGGCTAACATACCTGTCAACCAGTCACAGCAGGAATTCAGGTCATAGCCATTATTAGTGGGGGGACACAGACCCAAACTCAGCAACACAGTGTACATGTACATATTGACCATACAAAGTAAGACTATGAATAGATTAATGGAGATTACTGTAGTGTATGTATTTTCTGAGGGGTCTGGCATGTGACAGCAGGATTCTCTATATTCAGACAACAACCATCAATGATTGGCCATCCATTTGTCAGACATCCACATGTTTGCGCCAAAAGGACCACATCTATGAGGCACACGTTCACATTCTACAAACATCTGTGTAGTGGAGAAGTATGAAGCCTACAGGAAAGATATACTATAGCAGGTTTGTATTGCTGTTTGTCATTGTGGCACACTGGTGTTGCTGGACTATCCCCATATAGTTGTTGTAATAGCACACAGCTATTTGTTTGATAGTGGCTGTATGACATAGTAGTAGGTCTTTGCCCATAGGGGGCACACCGCAGTAGACTGCAGTGATGGGTATAGAGACATACAGCAGACTCTGTCACTGCACACATGGACATAACCATTATTGCTACTATCATGGTGATAGCCACATATGTATTGTGTTAATAGGCTTCGGGGTATGATGTGTGATGGAGCGGTGGATAGTGCAGCCCATTTTGATTGTGCAGGGTCTGTACATAGTGGATGTCCACATATCTGGACCTGTGATGTGTTCCGCTCTTGTTGTCTTTCAGAAACGATGTCTCACAAGAGGCACCCAACATTTACAGCCTCAGAAAATAATGTTACCCTGGATGACCTCAGACCACAGCACCACATTCTGCTGATCTGGAGTCACCAAAACCGTGACCAATGTGCAGCACTGTGGCCTGACCTCATCACAGCAGTGAACCAAATCATCCAACAGGACAGTACTTATGAGCAGGTCCGACACTGAGCCACAAATATGGTCAATGCTGCATGGCAAATGGTAGCTGCTGTGGCCAGGAACTGTGCTGCCACCAGTGGAGGGCCTGCAACAGTACAACCACTCTCAGCCACAGAGGAATTCCTGATGAACCTGGGATCACCCACCAGCTCCCAGCCATCCATCACCCCATACATCCTGGAGGTGGGTGCCACAGAGTCCATATCAGAGGATCGCCCAAGTAAGCTTACTGTATTCATCAGTCTAATACTGTAGCAGTCACTGTGGCAGGGTCTGCATACCAGTACACAGATGTCAGGTTTATCTGTATTGGAGGGGGGTTTGGTATTAACACACTGTTGTGCACACATACTCAGAATGTCAGCAATATAAGCAGTAACACATTATCTACTGTTTATGTGGATATATGCACATATTACCTTGTAACAATGCAACAAGTAGTACTGCTGACAATATCTCTCCCTCACATTTTCATAGGTATGTCAGGTGTAGCCAGAGTCTGAGGTCCTGTACCTGGTAAGTGTGATACTGTTGTTATCACAGATCGTATATACCCTAAGAATGTTAAGGGCTGCCATGTTTCCCTAGGCACAACTATTATGTTTAGCCAGAGTGGAATAGTTGTATGTTTCATTTCAGAGCAGTTAACTTGAAGTGCACAGAATGGGTAATCACAGCTGTGTATTTTCAGGAACATTAAGACATTTGCAGTTATTCTTAAGAAGGACTATGCAGCCTGCTATATAAGAGGCAATCACTCCAATATGCCTGTTCACACACACTAGGGAGATGGTACATATCTGAGGCACTGACACTAGAACTGGCATATTATGCTCAAGAAAGGTGCACTGGGTTTTAGGCATAGGTCTAGCAGATACACTGTCATATTGCTTGTCTCACAGGTGTATTGTACTGGCAGTGTTATCCAGATGCAGCTGCAGTGCATGCTATAAAGGGCCTGTCTTGTCTGTGTATGTTGTGTGTTTGTGTGTTGTGCATTGGATCAGAAATAAGATGTGGCATGTGTAATGCAGTTGTGGCTCCTTGTCTGTGTGTGTTTGTGTGGATTACCATACATAATAGTGCAGGTAGTAATGTACTGATTTTGTCTTCCTCCTCACAGATGAACGTGGGGGTTGGCTTCTGCCCCCCTCAACCTGATGTCAGTGTCTCATCAGACTCTGATGATGATGCTTGTCACAGTAAGCCATGGGTGGGATTGCTGGGGGCTGAATCTGTCCCAGGGGTTGACATCCCACTTCCTCACCCATTGTCCCCACACACAGTTAGTATGCCCACACATACTCATTTCCCCTGAAGCCAGCCACAGATATCGGACAGTCAGAGGGTGATGAAATTGAACAGGACAGTGTGGAAACTATGGCATCAGCGAATGTAGACACTGGCCATAGCTAGAGAGCTGGTGAGGCCCCACACAGGCAGACTGATGGGGTACTCGAACGGCTGCCCATCCACCACCTCACAGGTGTCACATCACGGGTCACTTGCTGCATGTTTTGGTCCATCATGGAGGCACAGGCACATTCCAAATGCAATACCAGATGGATACTCAGGATTATGGATGCAGCACAGTCTGACATCGGTGGCTGCCTCCACCACATTGGTGACACCATGGAGCATTTGATTGATGTAGTGGACAGGCAGTGGGCTGAGACAGTGTCAGTCTTTCACTGGACATTATCTGTGCTGGAAATTCTGGTTGGAATAGGGCATTGGACATGTGGAGGTAGGTCAGCAACACCATCTGCTGAGACTCCATGTGGCCATGCACATGCTCCCAAAGTGGCAGCACCTCCAGCACTACAGAAGGAAGTGGTACTGTCCACACCATGACATGGCAGGCCATGGGCACATGGTCCTTGGTGGTCCCATGGAGGACACAAGTCCAGCAGACCGCAGTCACTGTCAGCCACTAGCAATGCATCTGACCCTGAGCATGGTGGTGCCAGTGCCACTCCTGGCAGAGCCAGTTCTTTTGTTCATGGCCAGACATGGTGAACTGTCCACTGTCATGTACGGTCCACAGCTGTCCAACATACACACATGTAGGCCTAGCACTGGCTTGACTGTGCACACACACACACACACACACACACACACACACACACACACACACACACACCCTCAAACATCACTGTCACATGCAGGTCACCAACAGACACACATGGCACATCTCCATGCCCCATCTAACCGGCAGCCCTTCCTGACTCACACATATGCTATCAACTGTTTGGCACAGCCTAGGTCTCTGGCACCCCCACACCACACCCTGTGCATGCGATGATACCTGTGCCACATCCCTGCTATCCATGCCATCAATGCAGGTATATGCAAATATGTGTCTGATGCACAGGGTGACTATATTACTTTACATGTAGTTGTGTAGTTTGGTATTGTACCATGGCAGGTGTTGTGGGTCATGACAGGTGCTGTATGCTGGCATGTGTCATTACTGCACATCAAACTTTGTGTATCTTTGTTGCATGATGTTAGACTGGCAGTAGTTTACAGAATGGCAGGTGTCTAACAGACCTGTCTATGTTACTGTTCCAGGGATCTGAGTGACTAAGCTATGGAGACTTAGCAACAATACTGCAGCATGAGATGGCATGATAGCACAGGAGAAATACAATATCAGCAAGGTACGACCTGTCACCCCTGGGATTCCAGATATTGGCAAAGGCTCTTGCCACCCCCATAGTGCCTTTTTTAGGCAAGGCTCAAATTCTAAACCTACCACCCTAGAACACAAAAAAGGAAAAAAACTAAGGGTAATGCTGCTCAATGCCAGAAGTCTAAAGCTCAAAATGCACGCACTCGAGGCCCTTCTCAGTATGGAGAACATCGATGTCTGTGCTGTGACAGAAACCTGGTTCAAGGCTCCTGAGAGCACCCCAGCGCTATCAGGTTTTACCTCATATCATGCCCGCCCCAAAATCTGGACAATACCAAGAAAGGAGGGGGGATATCCATATTCATCAAGGACACCCACACCTCAAGACTGGTGGCAACGCACGATGCATCGGAGACCATCCAGGTGCAATTAACCATAGGCAAGACTGCTCTGCAAATTGTAGCATGTTACAGGCCACCCTCACAAACTCAGGAACCTCACATGGCCTTCCTGAAAACACTAGAGGGATAAATGTATCACCAAACACCATCATACTAGGTGACTTCAATTACCCTAATATAGACTGGGAACACTACTCAAGCCCAAACACCCTAGCCCAAAAGTTCCTGGAATTCATAAACTCAAATGCCATGGAACAACTAGTCACCATCCCACAAGAGGAGATAACATACTTGATCTCATCATCACGAACATGGGAGCACAATGTTCAACACCGGAGGTGTACCCCTCACTGGTGAGATCAGACCACAAACTAATCTCGCTGGAGGTCCTCATCCCACCCCACCTGAAATAAAAAGACCACAGTAAAGAACTTCTCAAAAGCCGACTTCACACTTCTAAAGACTAGTGTGGTCTCCTTTAAGGCCCCCGGCGGAAAACAGTACTCAAGCCGCTGAGTCACTTACAAATGCCTTCTACCAGCACCTGCAGGACTGCATGGATAAGGCAATCCCAAGCAAAACAAAGACTCTTTGTACCAAAGGCAAGCGTCCAGTCTGGTGGACCCCAGCCATAAACAAACTCTACAACAAAAGGAGGAAGCTACTACAAGATAGAGCAAAATCCTTAAAAGGTAAGACACCCTTGATCACTATAAGTAAAAAACTAAGAGCTCTCATAAAATCATCCAAAGCAAATTTCGAGAGAAAAATAGCTAAAGACTCAAAAGACAATCATAAGGCCTTCTTTAGCTATGTTAGAAACCTGGGAGGAAACTCTCAGATATGCTCAGAGCTAGTTCAAAATGATGTGAAGATTACTGATCCTACAGACATTGCCAACATACTGGCTGTCAGGTTCAGTGCAAACTTCTCCCCCCCCCTCCCCCCCAAAAGGAGAGATATCTATACCAAACGATTGCAGCCCCCAAACATCTCCAGCGCCCAAGTGAGAACTGCTCTCTCCAAAGCAAAAAACACAGCATCCATGGGACCTGATGGTGTCCCCGGCTGTGTGCTCCATGAACTCAATGAGGAATTAAACCCACAGCTAGGACAGCTGTTTAATCAAAGTCTTACCTCTGGATACGTACCCAGGGAGTGGCGCACTGCAACTGTGGTACCACTTCACAAAGGCGGTGCCTCCACCAACCCTGGAAATTACCGGCCCATTAGCTTGACAAGCCTTATCTGCAAAGCCATGGAGAGGATCATAATGGACCTCATAAATAAAGACATAGGGAATTTGCAGACTTTGGATCCAACCCAGTTTGGCTTTGTCAAAGGCAGATCATGCCTTTTAAACTTGGTTGACTTTTTCGAAACAGTCACCAAAGCCATTGATGAGGGAAAGGCAGTCCATACAGCCTACCTCGATCTGGCTAAGGCCTTCGATACAATACCCCATTCGGTTATCATTGAAAAACTCATCAGCTTAAATGTCAACCCATACATCACAAGATGGGTTGCAAACTGGCTGAGTGACAGAACCCACAGGGTCAGAGCTGCTGGCGCCATGTCAGACTCAAAGCCTGTCACAAGTGGTGTCCCACAGGGCTCAGTCCTGGGCCCACTCTTGTTTGGCATCTACTTTTCCGAAGTACAAGCAAACACAGGAGGGTTATGGCTGACAAAGTTTGCAGATGACTGCAAACTGGGCGCCATAGTAGAAAACACATCTGACACAGATATCCTTCAGAAGGGTCTCACAGAAACGGATAACTGGTGCCAGAGCCACGGCCTAAAGTTAAATGCCAAAAATGCATAGTCATACCCTTCGGGAAAAACAAGGTTACCCCTAGCTACCAAATAGGTGGCAATCCACTGAGCACAGAAGAAGTTATCAGGGACCTGGGGACCCAGGTTGATAGTAGTCTGTCATTCGACACCCATGTAGCTAAAGTAGTTAGGAAGACCTTCTACATTGCCCACCTTATCATGAAGGGATTCTCATCTAGATCAAGGGAGGTCATAGTCTCCCTTTACTCATCACTCATCAGACCAATGATTGAGTACAATGCCCCATTCGGAATGTATCTGACCCGACACTTGCAGCAGCTGGAGAGGCCACAAAGTTCCTCACCAAAAGGATAAAGGGTCTCAAAAATCTGTCCTATGCTGCCCGACTGAAAGAACTCCAGCTCTATTCAGTCGCACCGCTTGCTCAGAGGTGACCTTTGCCTAACATACAAGGCCATGTCAAACCCAGATTTGATGAATATGCTTCACCTCAAAAATCTAGATCCATCAGAGCCACAAGGGCGGGAGACTTAAACCTTGACACGGCTATTAATAGGACGTGCTGGAGGGATAGATTCATCACCCAAAGACTCCCTATGCTGTGGAACAAAATCCCGGTACATGTGAGGCAGAGCACCTCGCTGGCCTTGTTCAAGAGAAATCTTGACCAATGGATGGGAGATCGCAGATATACCCCAGGGATTACCTCACTGTCACTGCTCGACAGAGGCACAGAAAAATAATGGGTATAGTTCCCCATACTAAAGGGGTGGCGTAAGCCACAAAACGATGGGCTAGGCTTGTAAATGCCCTCGGGCAGATAGCCTAGTATGAACCTATGAACCTATGAACCTATATGTGTGAAGTTACCTAGGTGCTTATCCATCATTGAACAGTGTGTCAGGGACAATGGGCGCAGTCAGCGTAATCATGCATGCATACCACATGACAAGGTCTGCTAATCTTGATATGTGTCACCTGGGTGTTCCATACATAGTAATGTAGGTGGTCAGGGATAGCAGTTATGCCTAGATAGATGTGAGCTATTTAGGGTCAGCAGCTAGTCATGGGGCAGTACAATGCATGACCATTGCAAATAAATAGTGTACACACACACTTGGCTTATGTGATATTAGAACCCCTAGCTATCTAATAGTACACACTGAAGAACAAAGCACTTCTCACATGTGCCACAGAGCTTATCTATTATTAGATTGTCAGTCAGTGCTGTTAAGGTGGATGACATCATCAGACCTTGTAAAGGAGGACAATGGAGAGGCTGGCAAGTAGTCACAGGGTCTTAGAATGTAAAACCATTCCACAGAGATAGGCCATACAGGCATGTCCTCCCTGCTGCAACGGGATACATTTACACACACACACACACACACACACACACACACACAGTTGCCTGCTGTGAGATTAGAGCCCCTACCTATCCAGTAGTATACACTATTGCACTAAGTACTTATCGCATGTGCCACAGAGCTTATCTATTATTAGATTGTCAGCCAGTATGGTTAGGGTGGATGACATCAGCAGGCCTTGTATAGGAGGACAATGGAGAGGCTTTCAATTTGTCACAGGGCCATAAAATGAATAACCATTAGACAGACATAGGCCAGATGGGTATGTCTGTACTGCTGCAAGGGATATATCTATACACATACACACACACACACACACACACACACACACACACACACACACACACACACACACACACACACTGATGTGAGATTAGAACCCCTATCTACCGAATTAAGGAAAAATGATGCAGATGGGCAGCCAATGAAAAACAAAAGTGACAGGACTGGTTATAAAACTTCTGGTTTCCCATCATTCTAGACTTTCACTGTTGACATATTTCATTCATCAGTCATTTATTCTTGAGCAATGTGTAGTTCAAATCAAAGTCATACATGAGCTAAAGCCAGTCTCGGTATTTAATATGTACCAGGCAAAAAACTAATCTTGAATGGGTTGCTACACACACTGAAGGATCTCCAAACACACACACACACACACACACACACACACACACACACACAAACACACACATGTGGGTTATTTGGGATGAATGATAATTCATCTATGATATGTCTTTGAGATGTGGGAGGAATCCAGAGCACTTAAAAAATCCATGCAGACAGAGAGGACATGGAGTCTTCACAAAGATGACACCAAAGTTTAGAACCTAATTGGAAAAACAAAAAATGTGATATACACAGGATCTGTTTCATCTGCTTTAACAGCTACTACAATTTCTGGCTGCCAAATTTCCAATGGCATCTCCACTTGTCTAAAACCCACTGTATTCATGTACAATTTCTGTTATTGTAGTATATCTGCCTCTGCTTATTTCTTTCCAGCATTTATTTTACTTTATGCTGTTTTTCAGGCATCAGCAATGTTTTTCAAACTTATACCCAACAGCAGTGAGTGTCTGAGTCTGTACAGTGGAGGACTCTTGCATTCCAGAACTTTCAGATGATAGTCCTTGCAGATTTTTGTTATACCGTCTTCTAATTAGAGTCTCAACTGTTTGGATAGCTATTTCCATTTGCTGGTTAGGATATGGAGAGTGATGAATGGATGTATCATGCTGGAATTCCAAGTCATATACAAATGATGCCAATTTCTGACGTGTATAGTGGATCATTGTTAGACCTGAAAACATCAGGTATCCCTTTTCTGATGAATATGTACTTTAATGCATTAATCACACCTGCACTTGTCATGTTTGTAATTTTGCTTAATCCAGGAAAAGTTCTTCTCTGAAATGGAAAAAATCCAATTCTATTCAAATCCACGGACAATCTTTTATTATGTACACTGCAATCTCTGCCTTAGGATTGTTGTAAACAGTTTGATTCTGTATTACTTGTTACATTTGACTTGACATTCTTGGAAAACTTCCTGTTTCCAGGTGAGGAGGATTTCAATGATTAAACACCTACTGACTCAAACTGATCTCATGATAGTTGTCCTTGCCTAGATATCCTCCCACATTAATTGTGGAATTTCCTCTACCTGGGACTGCTTGACACTAAGATCGACTGCATGCAGCTGGTGCTGAACTCCATGACCAGGCTATTTATATTTACTGGTATTTTTAGATACCAAATGATTATGCTTCAGTTGAGCACTGGTTTCTGTTTGGTTTTGTACTACTTTTAAAATGCTGGCATTAGTACATTTCTCCAAACAAGACTTACATCACTCTTAATTGAAAAAGTTGTAGTTCCGTATTGCCCCTCCCATTTCTCCTGCTCAGCCTCCAGGGGCTTCTAGTAATCCCTCAGGTGTTACTGAAAACACCTCATACTTGTTCTTTTGATTACCAATATTCCATATCTTTGGAATCTACTGCCTGTATAGCATTGGGAGTGCCCTATGGTAACCAGCTTCTGCAAGCCCCATCAAATTGTTTTATGTGAGCTTGACTTTGATGATGTGAGATAACTCATATATACTTTATTTTATCTAATTTTGTAAGTATTTCTGCCTATTGTTGGAGATGATAAATATTTGCATGTTTTGTTTGAATATAATTGTCTTTTTAGGTATTATTTATTTTTCCAGTTTTATGTATCTTCTGCATCAAATACTTTGCTTTAAAGGACCTAAATAAACTTGAAGTTAAAGCTGAACATATTAACTCCAAATATTTCAGATTTGAAACTATAATCTAATATTTGCTCTTATTTAGTTTAAATGATAGCTCCTCATTTTTTCTTCTGATTGACCACACAGTAGCAGATCACCACTCATAGTTTGCACAGGTTTGGACAGTGCTGCCTTGCCTGACATCTTGATGGGCCCGTCAGTTAAGAATGCTGGCTCCAGATTAAATGTAACCCTTTCTGTGCAAAGGATCAAAATCATGGATTATTTTAAATATCACTGTAATTCACTTAAGAAGTTAACTTTTTTTTACATTACATGCACATTGTAAAAAAAAATAAACAATATGAAACTCTAATGTTTGAGAATATCTTGCATTAACATAGTAAACAGTTTGAAACTCTAATATCTAACCATAACTTTCAATCTCTTAGTACAAGAAAGCTGTACACAAATATACATTTTATTTAGTTAAATAAACAAATATAATGGGATAACAAAGAACTAAAACCAGGGATGGATTTTAATTCTTGCTTATATAAACTTAGAAAGTTACTAGATTAACAGTTTTGTATTAGCAACTCTGAAATGCAACTGTCTGTCATTATTTAGTGGCTTCAATCCTCAACTGGAAAACCGCAATTTGTTTTTTTTTTTTTTTGCAGAACAGACCACAAATTCATCCATCCATCCATTCACAACCCCTTTTTTCCCATTTTTGCACATGGGGTTGGGGTGTCACTTCAAAAGCGACAATCATCTAGAACCAATGTTTAACCTGATGGTTAGTGCTGCCACAGTTGTTCTTCCACACCCACACACTCACATGCACATTCACACCGATGGCCAGTTTATAGTGTTCAATCCACTTAATATGTGAGGAAACCAGAACACCCAGAGAAAACCCACATGAACACAGAAAGGACATGCAGATTCCTCACAGAAGGCACCCCAGCTGAGAATCAAACCATGGAACCTGTTGTTATAAGGCAACAATGCTATCCACTGTACCACTGTGCTGCCCAACAGAACACAAATATGAGGCAAAAATCTGCACACTTGAGCCATATGGGTCTGACATTACTGACGGAGTGTACTCCTTAGTAATTTAACAGGAAATCAAAAAAAACTTATTGAGAACAGGGAAATGACATGGGGCAAAACTAGAGACAGTTATGATGTATACACATTCCAGATGAAAATAAATAAAAAAAAACTCCACAGAGCCTTTTACGTGAGCAGCAACCTTATTGTATCCCTGCCGCTGCTTTACAACTCATGTCACACAAGGGGCTAGAGCTTGCAACTGTACATTCCAGTGTGTTCAAATGCAAACAATCACCAAGTAATGCTTAGAAGACTGAATAGACTTTCAATTAGTAGAGTAACAGTTTAGTGGAGTACCTCATCTGCTGTTAAACTACCAAACATAATTATAATGAATCTATATGTACCAGCTGCATATCAAATGTGCATAATTTTGGACATTTCATGATATAACCCTATCTGCCAGAACTCACAGTTTGCATGCCCTGAGATGAACTTAGCATTTAACAGCCTTGAGATTACTTACTGAATTGCAAGCAATGAATAATGGTCTCTTTTAGTTTCCCTGTTTAGATCCTTTACAGCAATATGAATGTGAACCTTGTCTTCCTTTAAAACAGAGACCATACTATTCATTCATTCTGTTGCATTTGATTGCTTGAGTGTTGGCACTGTATCATCTTTTATCTGTATGTGATATTTCAATAGTATGATTCCTAAGTCTGTAAACAAATCAGCTGAGTCAAGGAGCACATCATTGGTTTAATGCAGCAATAATTATGGGATGTTTTAATGACTATGTGAGTGATCCAAAAAATTAGTAAAATTTGCTTTTGAATTTTCAATTATTTTTATTATTCTAACTTTCAAAAGAAACACAGCCCAAAATATTTGGAGAATTCACATTTTAAAGTGTGACATTTTGAAGAAGACTAAGCTTCTTATATTTGTACTGATGTGTCACTCTTTCTATTCCAGTGCTGTTATCTGGTGAACACAAAAGGTTAAAGGATAACTCTACCCAAATGTCAAGTTTTGTTTCCAAAAAGAGATAGTTACCCCCTATAATTCAACACCAAACACATCTCATACAGAAAAATCATCATTTAAAACTTACCCTACTTGTTTTATGTCTGTACTTATTTATGTTTGCCTTTTTTTCCTCTGTCTTATTGCTTATTATATCATGAAGGCTACTAAGAGTGGCAGCGTAATTAGGTTTGGTCACTTATTCAATCTATAGAGCCATTAAGAAAACAATGGTTCTTAAAGTATGGCAATTAAATGTGCCTTATAAGTCATAAATTGTCAGCACCACACCTCAGATAAATAGTGCAGCATGGTGTATGAGCAAAAGCAAAGCTTTCAAGCTTAGTTTTCAGTTGCAAGTGAATAAGAATGCATAATTCAAACTCAGGTTTATTTTTTTTTTGTTATTACAAACTAGTTATTTTGTCTTTTAATCAGACTGTGAGTGACAGAAAGAAAGAAAGAATCCATTTTCATCTTTCTCATCTTATTTTTTGTCATTATTTGATTTTGCATTTATTTCTGATTGTATTTTAATTGCATATTTCTTTTGATGTTTTGTTGCAGCAATTTTGCATTGCATATAGTGTTTTGTTGAGACAAGGTAGTGAGTTGAGGAAGGAAGACTAATATCAAATTCTATTAAGACTGTGAATGCAACACTCTCATCCGAAGTAACACCTTTTAATCACATGGATCAGATTTCTCACACTAATACACTGAACTAAACTTGTTACCTTGAAAAGAACAATTAACTCCATTTTTAAGCATTTCAAACATTCCTCAAAAAACTGTATCAGAGTTGGCCACCAAGGAAAATAAGATAAGATATGATTCCTTTATTGGCATTGCACAAGTACAATGAAATTTGTATCAGTCCTCCTAAGGTGCATTCCCATATAATGAACATGAATAAGTAAGAGAATACAATCCAATACAATACCAAACAATACAATATAATGCAATGCAATGCAGTGAACAACTAAGTTGTTGCATTTGGATATATTGCACATGAAAGCAATAAAGTAAGGTGCACAGGCATGTAAACATATGCCTTATAGTGCAAGTGGCTATTACCTCTACTCAACTTGAGTATTTGGCATTGCTCAGTTCATGTATGGACCTGGAATACAAACTGTTCTTTTCTTTACACTGTATTTACTTGTATTCTGCTTTTAACCGCATACTGAAACTTGAAAAGAGACCACGGCTCTGTCTCTTGTGAGTCAGACAGATATTTTTCTCACCCTCCCACCTGGTTAATGTTGTGTTCTTAAATACCACTATCTTTCTAGTTGCCTGCCCCTGATGTTAAACTTGACCATATAACTCATTTCCTCTCTACTTTTAATGGCTGGTGTGAGTAAGCACAATATTATCATTTTGTGAAATCACTCCCCTTCTACTATTTAAATTTATTGGTCATCCTACTGTATTCCATAGTACCAGAATATAAAAGGGACCATCCCCTTACAATCTATCTGGCTGCTTTAAAAATAGTGACTTTCCACTAAAACTTAACTTTTAGACAGATAAAAACTTAAGTTACCTACTTTCACATCTAACTTCTCTAGTGCACACTGCAGTATTTAGGATAAACCATTTTTTTCATCTTACCTTTAACCATCTATTGCAAGATCACCAGTTATTGTAGAGCCCACATTCTACCTCTCAGTAGTCATCTTGGCATTAGTGCTTCTGTTTTCTCCTGGTGAGAGAAGGAGTGCAGTTACATTATTTCCTGGAGACTGCTGATCACCAGAAAGCTTAATAACTGCTTTATAGGTGACAGCTTAGAATATGTGCTTATATTCTGATTCTGGTGAGAGTAGGCGCAGAGAGCATTGATTCCTGACTATTTCTGGTTGGAGAGTGAGTATCTGTGCTTAACACACCTGATTGGTCTGGTTGCTATTCAAGTCATCTACCAGAAAAAGGCTACAAACCTGCAAATCCTTGCATCATCTGGGACAAGACTATGAGTCACCAAACAGGCTGTGGCCTGCTACTCTTATTGGGATTGGTGCTAAAACTAGCTAGTTTTAGCTAGAACTAGCCAGTTTCTTTAGTTTTAGCAATGAAAACTGTTTCCTTGTACTCAGCACTTGCTCAGAACTCATTGTAAGCACTAAATAAACTACAAATTACTGCAGTACTCAATTTTCCTCACTTGCCAAGAGGAAAACAGTTCTTAGTACTTAAATTAATAAGCACTTATCCAGGCATGTCCATGGTTCAGCTCCTGGTGTCTTCTTCTGTTCACCTGATGAATATGGGCATCTTGGGGCAATGTAGCAATTGCCTCATGTACTCTGACAACCCTCTCCTCCTACCACCCAGCACTACAACCTGTGAGAGATGCACTTATATAGCCAAACTGGAAGACAAGCTCTCTCCAACCAAGATTGGACTAGACAGTCAAGAGGAGAAGGTTAACACCTGCACCACACCACACTCAACACATAGTCCTTCAAAACCCACGCTACCAAAACCCACACATAATGCACACATTCAGGTCACTCCACAACAAATACAAATATGACTCTGTCATTGTTCATGTTGGTGTGAATGACCTGAGACATACCTCCCTGGACTACATGAAAAGAGACATGGAGGAGCTCTCGGATCTTGTAGCCCAGGCAGGTATGACCCTAGCCCTGAGTAGCATACTGCCATCACCCAGAATGATACCATAGTACAAGGACAGAATGATTGACTTCAACAATTAGCTAAGCTTCTGGCATCATTCTAAGGGGATAAAGTATCTGCCTGCCTGGGACGACATGGTCAAAAGGCCACAATGCTTTGCCAGAGATGGCCTGCACCTGTCACCCCTGGGATTCCAGATACTGGCTAAGGCTCTTGTCACCCCTGCAGTGCCTTTTTTAGGCAATGTTCAAATACTAAATTCACCACTGTAACAGGTACAGACAAGCAAACTCTGAGGGTAATGCTACTCAATGCTAGAAGTCTAAACCTCAAAATGCACTCACTCGAGGCACTCAAAAAGGAGAACATTGACATCTGTGCAGTGACAGAGACCTGGTTCAAGGCTCCAGAGATCACCCCTGAATTACCAGGCTTTAATTCATACCACACCTTTTGGCCACCTATCCTGGACTGAAACACTAAAGGCGGAGGCGTGTCCATATTCCTTAAGGATATCCACACCTCCATGCTAGTTGCTCAACATAATGCATTCGAAATTATACAAGTGCCACTAACACTGGACAAGACTGCAATCCAGGTTGTAGCTTGTTACAGATCCCCCACCATGCCCCAGGATTCCCACTCATCATTTCTTAATATACAGGAAAATATTAAGGTACAACCCAATACCTTAATTATGGGCTATTTCAACTACCCCACCATCAGCTGGGAAAACTACTCATGTACCAACTCATTTGCTCAACGTTTTCTGGAATTCATAAATTCCAGCGCCTTGGATCAGTTTGTCCACACCCCCACCAGGGGCAGCAATATCCTGGACCTGGTCATTACCAATATGGGTAACCAGTGTTCTATGCCAGAGGTCAACTCCTCGCTGGTCAGATCTGACCACAAGCTAATCACCCTAGACATCCATATCCCACTCCCACCCCCCATTAAGGAAACCACCATCAAAAACTACTCCAAAGCCAACTTCATGCTTCTTAAGACAAAAGTGGCAAACTTCATGACACCCATGCAGACGGAAAATAGAGGTATGGCTGCTGAATCTTACACAAATGCACTATACAAGCACATATATGAGTGCATGGATCATTCCATCCCCAACAGAACCAATACGCTATCCTCCAAAAAAAGGAAGCCAATCTGGTGGTTCCCTGCCATAAACAAACTCTACAACAGAAGGAAGAAGCTGTTGCAAAAAAAAGTAAAACCCCAAGATTGGAGTAACCCCTGGTCAGCCTCAGCAAGAAGCTGAGATCCCTCATAAAATCCTCCAAAGCCAGTTATGAAAATAAAATCGCCACTGATTCCAAAGACAACCACAAAGCATTCCACAACTATGTCAAGAATCTCAATGGCAACACTCAGATCTGCTCTGAGCTACAGCACTATGGCACTAAATATACAGAACCAATCGATATTGCCAACATCCTGGCAGATAGGTTCAGTGCTAACTTTACCCCCCACTCACCCTCCAAAGGGACCATCTTAATACTGGAAGGTTGCAAAGCCCCTGTAATCACAGATGAATAAGTAAACACTGCACTCTCCAAAGCCAAGAGCACAGCATCCATGGGACCAGACAACATTCCAGGCTGCGTACTGCACAAAACTACAGAATGAACTGGCACCCCACCTAAGTACCATGTTCAGTCATAGCCTCATCTCAGGCTATGTGCCTACTGAATCGCACACAATGACGATTATCCCACTCCACAAAGGAGGTGCCACCACAGACCCTGGAAACTACTGCTCCATTAGCCTGATGAGCCTGGTCTGCAAGGCCATGGAACGTATCATCTTGGAGCTTATAAACAAAGACATAGGTAACCTCCAAACCCTGAACCCCACTCAGTTTGGGTTGGTAAAAGGTAGATCATGTCTACTAAACCTGATTGACCTCTTTAAAGCAGTCACTAGAGCCATAGACGAGGGCAGGGTAGTACACACAGCCTGTCTTGACCTCGCCAAGGCTTTTGATACCATCCCCCACTCTAGAATTATAGATAAATTCACTGAACTGTCCATTAACTCCTATGTCACAAGATGTGTGGCCAACTGGCTCACTGACAAAACCCACACAGTAAAAGTAGCCGACTCCAAGTCCGACTTCAGACCAGTAATGAGTGGAGTACCACAGGGTTCTGTCCTGGGTCCTCTCCTGTTTGGCATTTACTTCTCTGAAGTACAGGCCAACACAGAAGGTCTTTGGCTAACAAAGTTCACAGATGACTGCAAACTGGAAGCCATAATAGAATCACCTAATGATGTAGACATTCTACAAAAGGGCCTCACAGAGACAGATGCTTGGTATCAAAGTCATGGCCTCTAGCTCAGTGCCAAGAAGTGCATAGTCATCCCCTTTGGGAAAAACTCAGTACCCATGAACTATCACATAGGCGGTACTCACTAAACACTGAAAGTGTGATAAGAGACCTCGGGACACAGGTGGACAGAAGTCTCTCTTTTGACAACCACATCGCCACAGTAGTCAGGAAATCCTTCTATGTGGTACACCTCATCACAAAATGGTTCTCCTCTAGAAAAACTCATCCCTCATCAGACCCATTATAGAGTACAATGCCCCATTTGGCATGTATCTCACAAGACACCTACAACAATTGGAAAGGTCACAGAAATACCTCACTAAGAGGATTACTGGCCTCAAACAGATGCCATACGATAACCGTCTCAAAAAAATCCAGCTCTACTCCATCGCATACAACCTACTCAGAGGTGATCTCTACCTAACATACAAAGCTATGTCAAACCCAGAGCTGTTGGACATGCTACACTTAAACAAATCCCAATCTCTCTGAACCACAAGCTCCAGGGACCTAAACCTTGTCACCACAATAAACAGAACATGCTGGGGGGATAGATTCCTGTTCTAGACACTTCCCATGCTCTGGAACAAACTACCTATTCATGTCAAACAAAGCTCCTCATTGACCCTCTTTAAAAAAAATCTTGACGACTGGATGGGAAATAGAAAATTCACCCCGGGGATCATTTCTGTGGCACTGCTTGACAGGGGCACAGGAAAATCATTTTCTTGGGTGGTGAAAGCCAGGGAACCTTTTTGGCTAGGCTTATATAGGCCCCAGGGCCAATAGCCTAGTACCTACCTATGAACCTATTAAATCTATTTGTCTGAGATGGAATGAACCTGAACTGCCTGCCAGAAGGCAGCAGCTCAAACAGGTGATGTCCAGGATGAGAAGGGTCTTTCAAGATGTTGGTTGCCCTGCTGAGACAGCGAGAACTCAAGAGTTCCTCCAAAGAGGGCAGTGAGCAGCCAATAATTTTCTGGGCAGAGTTAATGATCCTTTGAAGGGTCTTCCTGTCTGCTGCTGAGCTGTTGGCATACCATGTGGAAATGCAGCATGTCAGAACACTTTCAATAAAACATCAGTAAAAAGACACTGGTAGCTTCTACTGCAGGGTTTTTTTCCTGAGGATCCTCAGGAAATGGAGTCTCTGCTGTGCCTTCGTGACTGCCTCTATGATGTTTATGGACTAATAGAGATTGTGTGCCACATATACAACTAGAAACTTGAAGGCAGGAACCCTTTCCACACACTCTCCATTGATATATATTGAGTTGTGGTCTTCATTGTGCCTCTGGTAATCTATTATGAGTTCTTTTGTTTTGAAAGAGTTCAGGGTAAGGATGTTTACAGTACAAGGTGAAGCCAGTCTTTGAACTTCATCTCTATATGCTGTCTGGTCTCCTCCTGAAATAAGTCCAACCACTGTAGTGTCATCCACAAACCTAGTGCTAGTATTAGTAGAATGAGAGAGGACACAGCCATGGATGTAAAGAGTCTGCAGAAGGGGGCTTAGCTTACATCCTTGTGGGACACCAGTGTTTATCCTGAGAGTGGATGAGAGGTACAGGCCTAGTCTAACCATCTGAGGATGGCTAATACAAAAGTCTTTAATCCAATGGCAGGTAGATTCTGAAAGTCCTTGGCCAGCTAGTTTAATGACCAGTCTATCTGGGATAACTGTGTAAAAAAACTGAAGTAAAGTCTACAAATAGTATCATCACATAGCTCCCCTGCTGCTGAAGATGACAAAGTGCAGTGTGTAAGACAGTGGAGATGGCATCTTCCATAGACCTATTTGCTCTGTAAGCATACTGATGTGCATCTGAGATAACTGGGAGACTGTCCTTAATGTGTCGACACTTCATGATGACTGGAGTATGTTCCACTGTACAGCAGTCACTGAGACTATTGATGACAGCATTCTTTGGTAATGAAATGATCAATAGCTGACTTCAGACAAGATGGAATAGTAGACTCAGACAGAGACAGATTGAAGATCTTTGTGAAGACCCCACAGAGCTGGTCCGTGCATTCTTTCAGCACCCATTCTGTCACTCCATCAGGGCCAGCAGCCTTTCTTGGATTAACTGCTTTGAGAGCATGTCTTACATCATCTTCTTGTAATGTTAAGGTGTGGTTGTAGGAGGCTTGTATAGATGACATGATACTTCTGTGGCCTATCCGCTGGTGCCTAGATGTGACTTTCCCTGCTATTTCCACCTCAAAATGGTGAAGAAATAATTAAGTTCCTCTGCCATTGAGGCCTTCCCTTCAACAGTCATACAGTTACTGGTTTTATCATTGGTAACATGCTGAATACTTTGCTGTAGTCATTATGGGTCCTTAATCCAAAGATAGAGGTAGACACTCCAGGACAATCGAAGCCAACCAATAAGTCAATGCAGAAGATAAAGTGAAAACCCTTTATTACTAGTAGACAGTAAGCGCTTTCGCGTTACTCAGAACACTTCTTCAGACTTCAATAAAAACATACTAACTTCAACTTAATATATATGCAACCATAGCCAATCATACCCATATAATTCAAATTATCCAATAGGATATATAGACAAAGTCACATGAAGCACTTAGTAATAAATCCCTGCTTCTCATAACATGAAAAATAAAAGTAAAGCACATATGCTCCTTAAAAAACAAGTTAAATATACTTAATATTAAAAACTGCAAATATATATGTATTCTCTAAACACTTTTATACAATGATGAATCAATGTATTTATAATAATATAGTTTAAATTTTAAAAATGTATAAACATATTAATTAAAAATGGATATATAAAGAAAGTGAATGCATAAATATAGGGAAAGGAAGGAAAGGGTGGATTATAGGTAAGAAAAAGAAAAAAGAAAAAAGAAAAAGAAGGAAAATAGGGGGGGGTGAGGGGGGGAGTAGAGAAGGAGGGGGGGAGGGGATAGATACTATGCACCATGAATTTATAGAGAGGGGTTATCTAGAAAAGGATCTACTACCTATAGAATATATGAAGAATGAGCGTACGATACCATCTATTATGAAGGATAGTAATAAAATGTATAGACATACATCAAGATGTAGTGATAGAAGGAAGAGGTTATTGATTCCATATACTAACACCAATAGTTCAGTTGTTAACATAATAAACAAGAATTGGAATATTTTGCTGCTAGATGATAAGATTAAGGGATTAGTGGGGGATAGACCTGCGATTAGTTATAAGAATACGAAATCTCTCAAACGTCATTTATGTTATGAGAAGAGTAGGAGTACCAAAATTAGTTCAAAGAGGAAAGGCACTTATGCTTGTAGGAGCTGCAATCAGTGTAATTTTATTATGAACTCCAATGTATTTGTACATCCAGATAATGGCATTAGATATGAGTTTAATGATTATGCAGACTGCAGATCTAGAAATGTTATATACCTAGCAGTGTGTAAGAAATGCCAGAGTTTCTATGTGGGGAAGACCAATAGAACTCTGAGGGAGAGGATAAGGGAGCACATTTATGCAATAAACAGAGAGAATGAGACTAATGCCTTGGCAAAACATGTGTTGCAGAATGGCTCCTTGCACACTTTTTGCTTTATGGTTATAGGACATCAGGAGGTAACCAATAGACTAGGCAACATTAATAATAGAACAGAGCAAGTTGAAAATAAATGGATTATTAAGCTTAGAGCAGATAGAGGGCACGGCTTAAATGATAAATTGTCACTGAAACCTTTTTTAGCAGAGAGACCTTATAGACGTTAATAGGGTCTGATACTCACTGTTTTTAAACTTGTATTGTTTTTTCTTTCTTTTTCTACAGATACACCTCTTTCTCCCCCCCTCCCCCCCCTGCTTCTCAACCCCCTCACCCCCCCTATTTTCCTTTTTTTCTTTTTTCTTTTTTCTTTTTCTTACCTATAATCCACCCTTTCCTTCCTTTCCCTATATTTATGCATTCACTTTCTTTATATATCCATTTTTAATTAATATGTTTATACATTTTTAAAATTTAAACTATATTATTATAAATACATTGATTCATCATTGTATAAAAGTGTTTAGAGAATACATATATATTTGCAGTTTTTAATATTAAGTATATTTAACTTGTTTTTTAAGGAGCATATGTGCTTTACTTTTATTTTTCATGTTATGAGAAGCAGGGATTTATTACTAAGTGCTTCATGTGACTTTGTCTATATATCCTATTGGATAATTTGAATTATATGGATATGATTGGCTATGGTTGCATATATATTAAGTTGAAGTTAGTATGTTTTTATTGAAGTCTGAAGAAGCGTTCTGAGTAACGCGAAAGCGCTTACTGTCTACTAGTAATAAAGGATTTTCACTTTATCTTCTGCATTGACTTATTGGTTGGCTTCGATTGTCCTGGAGTGTCTACCTCTATCTTTGGATTTTGAAACTATTTTACTTGAGGAGGCACCTTACCCCGTTGGTGTTGTGTTTATCAGTGATTATGGGTCCTTGTTGATGAAGTGGTCCTCTAGCTTCCTTTTATAGGCATCTTTAGCCTCAATGATGGCTTTATTTAGGTTGGCAGTAGCCACACTGTAAAGGACTCTGTTGCCAGACCTGAAGGCTGTATTGTAGTGCTTATGAAAAGATCTGACCTCCTTTGTCCTTTGTCATCCAATGCTTTTGATTAAGGTACCCATAAATGTGCTTGCTGACATTGTACCATTGAGGTGTACTCTTCCGGATCCTGATCCTCGAAAATTTCTGAGTTAGTTCTTTCAAAGCAATCCTGTAGCTAGGAGAGTACAACTTATGGGCATATTTTAACAATCTTAGTGGTAATCTGTTTTTTCTCCTAACAAGAGTGTATGCTCGAGCCAAGAATATGGACAAATGGTCTGAATAGCCTAGATGAGACAGCTATTTTGCCCTATAGCCATCCTTGATATTTGAGTACACCGTATCTAGTGTAATTTCCTCCCTGGCTGCACATTTGATGTATCAATGAAATTTGGGAAGAAATGACTTTAAGTTCATCTGATTGAAATCACTAGCTATGATATGGACAGCTTCAGGATGGATGTTTTGTTGCAAGTTAATGATGCCAAACAGGTGACCTAGAGCTATGCAAGCATTATAGGATCAGGTGTAATGTAAACAGGTGTAACTATAACAGCAGTGAACTCCTGAGGTAAATAAAAGGGCCTGCATTTGATTGTCATATATTTCTGATCAGAACAGCTGTAACTGTCTACAATCTTTGCGCTGGTACACCAGCTGTTATTCACATAGATGCAAAGCCCTCCACCTCTGTTCTTACCTAAGTTTTTATTCCTGTCTCACCAAAAAGCTGTGCAGTCTGCCAGCTCAATTTCTGCATCTGGTATACACCAGTGTAACCTTATCTCTATCAATAATAAAAGGCAACAGTCTCTTGCAAGTTTGTTCTCAGAAATCTGTAGCTGAAGTTCATCCATTTTGTTTCTGATAGATCTTGCTTTAGCAAGAAATATGCTGGGAAGAGGTAGTTTGTGAGGATGTTTCATTTGCCTAGCATGTAGGCCAGACCTGCAGTCATGCTTTTTTTACTGTGTCTTCTCCACCTTCATCTCTAGTCTAGGCTGACAACAGTCTAAGGAAAGCCTGGTGTTCTTGCTATTTCCTGTGCTATGTCATATAAGTGTGAGAATTCACTTGTAACAGCCCGATGGTGCTTAAATCTGATATGCAAGAGATCTTAATAAGTGTATCTAACATCAGCCTGACTGAACTTAGTAAAAAACATACATATGAACACAAAACCACAAAAAACAAGCACTGAGAAGGACAAAATAAAGCCATTGTGACTGTGCATGCTGCCATCTTGAAAAGAAAAATAAAGGAAGCAGAATAATTAAAAATGCAGATTGTTGCTGACAGTCAAAAGTAGGCAGTCACAGAACTGTTGTAAGCTGATGACAAAGAAAATCACAGTAAATAATCCCCTTATTATAGGGATTTCTTTCAGACCATCTATAATGACATCATGGAGGTGAATGCATTGACTGTAAATCAAAATGATGCCATCCATGGCAACCTCCTTTCAGACCATTTGGGGTTTAGTGAATTAAAAATAATAATAATAACCATTTACTTTGATGCAGAGATGTTAGCAATGCTCAATGTTCAGGATTTGCTGAAAAACATATGTTTTGTTTTCAGTTTTTGGGTGCAGCTTTTATTCAATGTCAAGCTGATGCAGCAATATTAAAATGTATTCTAACAAGAGTCTAAACTCTGCACCATTATCTAATCTAAAATTCAACATTATGCCCAGTACTTCTCAGTATTTTCTTCCAAGAATATTCATGCACATTTTTTCACTGCCTCTGATGCATGTTTAGGCTTCACTATTTCAAATCTTTTGGCTTCTGTCAACAGTTCGTGTTTATATTTTCATTTCAACAGCAGAAACAGTTTTTGTAAACACCAGGTTTCTTTTACATCTCTTTCCAGATCCTAGAAGTAAAGAGCTGATCAAGGTTTCCTCTCAAGCTTATAGCCACATCTACTGAAAATCTAAATTTCAATGATGCATTGCATTCCCTGTCCTCCATTGCAGGTCCTTTTTTTTGCCATATTTTGCCTCTGATGTCTGCTAAAAAACGAGCCTCATCCTGGCCAATGTCCAATTCATTACTCATCACATGGGTGAGGGTCAACTAGGACTAGGAGTGGCCACCTTTTAGGCAGTCATCAGGGGTGTTTTGTGTTTTTCTGCTATGCCCTAATGTCTTCACCAATACCAACGCACACACACACATGCACACTCAACTTAGTGCAAGGGAAGGGAATGTGCAATGAGTTGACTGTGAATGACATCCCCTTAACTTCTTCAAGCAAATTTTCTTTCAGTGATGACCTGCCCAAGTCCGGAAGCATGATAGGGGGTTCCCCATTCTGACCAGGAAAATGCACTTACCTAATGTGTCCCTGAGAGCAAGCTACTCTCCCCACCCCTGGGAGAGGCAAGTGGGCAAGGATTCTTCACTCTTATCCTTCTGCCTACCTGCATTGTCCTGTGCCAGGGCTGCTAACCAAACCCCAGTCACTTGGGTCACAACTATGACTCCATCCTTTTGTACCAAAGAAACAAGTATTCTTGGATTCTGTCTATGCTGCAGTAAATTGTGGACAGCCTTGTTTTTCATATCTATTACTTTTGCAACATGTTATTTGTTTAATTTGTTTTTTATTTTTATTTTGTCTAATTATTTGATTAATGATTTTAATGTACTGGGAGTTTCACCTGCCCTTCTATAGATTGTTAAAGTCATGCCATTTTCTTTTTAAGGCCTGCCACATTTCATAATTTATTAAATAAGTGATAAATTGCTCTTTGTCTTGATAATCACACAGCTCATCATAGGTTCATATGATCATAGGTGTGTACTAGGCTAATGGCCCTGGAGCTTTTATAAAGCTTAGCGCATAGGATTACCCTGGCATCGTGCCACCTGACCATAGTTCCCAGTGTCTCTGTCGAGAAGAGCCACTGGAGTGATCCCAAGGGTGAATTTTCTATTTCCCATCCACTCATCAGGAGTTCTCTTGAAGAGGGCCAATGAGGTGCTCTGTCTCACATGTATGGGAAGTCTATTCCATAGCATGGGCAGTCTCTGGGTTATGAACCTGTCCCTCCAGCATGTTATGTTGATTGTGGTAATGAGGTTGAGGTTTCTGGAACATGTGGTGTGGAGGGATTGGGATTTTTTAGATGTAGCATTTCTAACAGAGTTGGGTTAGACATGGCTTTGTAAGTCAAGCAGAGATCGCCTTTAAGTAGGCAATATGAGACAGAGAATAGTTGGAGTCTGTCCATATAGGATACGTGTTTAAGGCCTAGGAGCCTCTTTGTGAGGTACTTTTGCGGCCTCTCCAGTTGTTGCAGGTGTCTAGTGAGGTACATGCCATGCCAAATGGGCTATTGTACTCAATGACTGGCCTAATGAGGGAAGAGTAGAGGGAGACAATGACCTCTTTGTTCCTGGATGCAAAACCCTTAGTAATGAGATGTGCCACATAGAAGGACTTTCTGACCACAGTGGCAATGTGGTTGTCAAAAGAGAGGTTGCTGTTAACCTGTGTTCCCAGATCTCTTATAACACCTTCTGTGTTCAGTGGACTACCATCGATGTGGTAATTCATGGGAAATGGGTTTTTCCCAAAGGGAATGATGACAAATTTATTAGCATTGAGCTTAAGGCCAAGGTTCTGACACCAGTCGTTGGTCTCATTGAGGCCTTTCTGTAGGATGTCAACATCACTTGGGGAGTTAATAATAGCTCCAAACTTGCAATCATCTGTGAACTTTGTCAGCAGGAGTCCCTTTGCATTGGCCTGGTCTTCACAGAGGTAAATACCAAACAGGAGAGGACCCAGGACTGAACCCTGTTGGACTCCACTTGTGACTGGTCAACAGCCTGACCTGGAGTCAGCTACTTTTACACTGTGGGTTTTATCTGTGAGCCAGTTTGCAACCTACCTAGTAATATAGGGGTTGATGCCTAGCTTAGAGAGTTTTTCTATGATTCCTGAGTGAGGAATGGTATCATAGGCCTTGGCCAGATCAAGGTAGGCTGTATGAACCACCTTTCCGTCATCCACAACTCTTTTTACTGACTCAGCGAAGTCGACCAAGTAGAGCAGGCATGATCAACCCTTCACAAAACCAAACTGTGTGGAATCCAGTGTTTGTAGATTCCCTTTATCCTTGTTTATTAGGTCCATGATGATGCGTTCCATAGCTCTGCATATCAGACTCGTCAGGCTAATGGGGCGATGGTTCCCAGTGTTTGTAGATGCTCCTCCTTTGTGGAGAGGAATGACTAAATGTTAGAAAAATATGTATTAGTAATATGCTTAGTGCATTCGAGGTTTAAAAAGGGTTAACACATTTATTCTATTTCACACTGCATAAATCTGCATGAGCTGCAGAAGCATTCCAATCCTGTTATGTCATGAAATATGTGCAGTTATGATTTCTGCTTATGCTTTGGAAATTTACAGGGAAGCATTCAATTTCTGCTAATGTCAGGGAAATAATAATAGATGTTTCACTTCTACTAATGTAATGAGATTTAACCAAAGTGTTATTGACTTTTTGCTTATGATATGGGAAAATACACAGGTTCATAGGTTCATACTAGGCTATCTGCCCTAGGGCATTTATAAGCCTAGCCAGAGTGTGTTTGGCTTTTGCCACCCATTTTAAATTAATTTTGCTATGCCCTTTTTCGAGGTTAGTATACTGTGCCTCTGTCTAACAGTGACACAGAAGTGATACCCGGGGTAAACCTACAATCTCCCATCCACTCATCAAGATTCCTCTTGAAGAGAGTCAATGAGGGATTCTGCCTAACCTGGACTGGAATTTTATTCCAGAGTGAAGAGAGCCTCTGGGTTATGACTCTGTCCCTCCAGCATGTCCTATTTATTTCAGTGCTGAGGTTCAAGTCTCTTGAGCATGTAGCTCGATGGGATTTGGATTTTCTGAGGTGCAGCATGTCCATTAATTCCGGGTTGGACATGGCTTTATACGTCAGGCACAGATCGCCTCAGAGCAGGTGGTATGCCACTGAGTAGAGCTGGAGTTTCTTTAACCGGGCAGCATATGGCATCTGTTTGAGCCCTTTGACCCTCTTGGTGAGGTACTTTTGGGGTCTTTCCAGTTGCTGCAGGTGTCTGGTATGGTACATCCAAAAAGGGGCATTGTACTCAATTATGGGCCTGATGAGGGATGAGTAAAGAGGCACGATGACCTCCCATGATCTAGATGTGAATCCCTTCATGATTAGGTAGGCTATATAAAATGTTTTTCTAACCACTTTGGCCACGTGGTTGTCAAATGAGAGATTGCTATCAACTTGGGTCCCCAGGTCCCCAATTACTTCTTCTGTACTTAATGGATTACCACCTATGTGGTAATTTGTGGGCACTTTGTTTTTGCCAAAGGGGATGACTATACACTTTTTGGTGTTTAGCTTGAGGCTATGGCTCTGGCACCAGTTGTCTGTTTCTATGAGGCCCTTTTGGAGGATGCTTGGGTCGGCTGGAGAGTCGATTATGGCGCCCAGTTTGCAGTCATCTGCGAACTTGGTCAGCCACAGTCCTTCTTTGTTGGCCTGTACCTCCGAGAAATATATACCGAACAAGACAGGTCCCAGGACTGAACCTTGTGGGACGCCACTTGTAACTGGTTTGGAGTCTGACATGGCTCCAGCAATTCTAACCATGTGGGTTCTGTCCTTGAGCCAGTTTGCAACCCATCTAGTGACATAGGGGTTTATATTTAAGCTGGTGAGCTTATCTATAGTGCCCGAGTGGGGTATTGTATCGAAGGCTTTTGTGAGGTCCAGGTAGGCTGTGTGGACCACCTTCCCCTCGTCAATGGCCTTGGTGACTGTTTCAAAGAAATTGACCAGGTTTAAGAGGCAGGATCTGCCCTTAACAAAGCCGAACTGGGTAGAATCCAGTGTCTGTAGGTCCCCAATATCTTTATTTATGAGGTCCATGATGATCCTTTCCATAGCTTTGCAGACCAAGCTAGTCAGGCTTATGGGGCGATAGTTTCCAGGATCTGTTGAGGCACCACCTTTGTGGAGAGGAACCACTGTTGCTGTACGCCACTCTTTGGGTACATATCCTGTAGTAAGGCTGAGAATGAACAGTAGTTTTATGTTTGGGTTTAGCTCTTCTTGGAGTTCATGTAGGATGCAGCCCGGGACACCTTCTGGTCCCATTGATGCTGTGTTTTTTTCTTTGGAGAGGGCGGCTCTTACCTGAGCATCTGAGATGTCAGGGGGGCAGCACTCTGCTGGGATAGATATTTTCCCTTTGGTGGGGAGGGGGGGAAGAAGTTTGCGCTGAACCTGTCAGTTAGGATGTTGGCAATGTCTGTGGGTTCGGTGTATTTTTTGTCATTTTGGACAGGTTCCTAACATAACTAAAGAAAGCCTTGTGATTATCCTTAGTGTCCTGTGCAATTTATCTCTCGAAGCTGGCCTTAGACGATTTTATGAGTGCCAGTAGTTTTTTGCTAATACTGATAAGAGATGCCTTCCCTTTTTGGGATTTTGCTGTATCATGTAGTAGCTTCCTCCTTCTATTATATAGTTTGTTTATGGCTGGGGTCCACCAGACAGGACGTCTGCCTTTGGAGGATTGGGTCTTGGTTTTATTTGGGATTCCATGACCCATGCATTCCTGAAGGTGTTCATAGAATGTGTTTATAAAGGATTCTGTGGTCTGGGCCGTATTTTCCACAGGCCCGGGGGCTTTGAAGGATTCCACCTTTGTTTTGAGGAGTGTGAAATTTGCTTTAGGAAAGTTTTTCACTGTGGTTTTCTGGGCAGGGGGTGGGGTCAGGATGTAAATATCCAGTGAGATTAGTTCATGGTCTGATCTTACCAGTGAGGGATACACTTCTGGTCTGGAGCATAGAGTCCCCATGTTGGTGATAATCAGGTCCAGTATGTTTTCCCCTCTTGTGGGAGTGGTAACAAGTTGTTCCATAGCATTTGAGTTTATAAATTCTAGGAACCTTTGGGCTAGGGTGTTGGAGCTAGAGTAATGCTCCCAGTCTATGTTTGGGTAGTTGAAGTCGCCCAATATAATGGTGTTTGGAGAGACCTTCATATTTTCCAGTGTTCTCAGGAAGGCCGAGTCGGGTTCCTGGGTTTGGGAGGGTGGGCTGTAGCAGGCTATAGACTGGAAGGCAGTTTTACCCACTGTTAGTTGCACATGGATAGTCTCTGATGCTTCGTGCTGTGCCACCAACCTGGAGGTGTGGGTATCTTTGACGAATATTGATACTCCCCCTCCTTTTGTGGTTCGGTACAAGTTTTGGGGCCAAAAAGCATGGTATGAGGTATAACCTGGTAGTGCTGGGGTGCTCTCGAGAGCCTTGAACCAGGTTTCTGTTACTTCACAGATATTGATGTTCTCCATGCTAAGGAGAGTTTCGAGTGCGTGCATCTTGAGGTTTAGACTTCTGGCGTTGAGTAGTTTCTTATCCCTTGTGATACCTATGGAGGTGGGTTTGTCTTTTGAGCTATGCCTAAAAAAGGCACTATGGGGGTAGCAAGAGCCTTTGCCAATATCCAAAAGCCCAGGGGTGACAGGTGCAAGCCGTCCCTAACGAAGCATCGTGGCTTGTCGAGCATGTCATCCCAGGCTGACAGGCATTGGATCCCCTTTGAATGACACCAATACTTAAGCCAATTGTTGAAATTGATCGTCTTCATATTGTGGCATCATTCTTGGTAAGGGTAAGATGCTACTCAAGGTCAGGATGATACCGACCTAGACTACATGCTCAGAGAGCTCCTCTATGTCTCTTTTCATGTAGTCCAGGGAGGTACATCTCAGGTCATTCACACCAGCATGGACAATGACTGAGTCATATTTTTACTTGCCTTGGAGTGACCTGAGTGCTTCTGTTATGTGGCGGATCCTAGTGCCCGACAGGCAGCTCACCGTGACCTTCTCCTTGTTCAGCCTGGTGAGCGGGACGTTAGTGTGCCTGACGATAGAGTCATCTATTACAAGTGTATCAGGTGTGTTGTTTAGCCTTAAGAGCTGTGACTGTTAGCACACTGGCTTTGTGAGATATGTGTTGCACATGTTTTGTTTTGGGGTAGCGGTTGCTTGGGTGTCTGCTTTGGAGGTCTCTGCTGCTTAGGCAGATTTTTATTTAGAGCCTCTGAGTATGTTTTTGTGTGTTTATGTGTTTGGTTTGCTGTCGGGGTAGGTCTATGTGAGACTGGAATTGTAGTGAGTGTGGTTTCCTTCTCCTCCTGACTGGTTACACCAGTACTGAGTTGAGAGAGCTTAGCCTCCAGTTTGGCTATATAGTTGCATCTCTCACATGTGTTGGAATTTGTTGGGAGGAGGAGAGGGTTGTCTGTGTACATGAGGCAGTTGCAAAATTGCCTCAAGATTCCCGGATTCACCAGCTGGACCGGAGAGGAGATTGACAACTGACCTTTGGACATGCTAGAACAGTATTGGGAATTCCTTTATAATTGAAAAAAAGGGCCAATGGGGAACAAGGTACTCAAGGGGAGTTTGTGAGGGTGTAGTGCTTTTAATTTTTTAGTGCTGACTTATATAATTGCTTTAGTGAGCAAGTGCCAGGTAACTTAAATGCAATGTGTTACAGGTAACTTAAATGCAAAAACGACAAACAGTAACTTTCTTTTAAGTGAAACAAGGAAATAAGTACACTAAGCAATGCAGATATCACTAGGGATCCACAGAAGCACTGAAAAGCCGCATTTTAGATGGAATTAGCGTTCCAGGGAAATAACAAGCAAACAAACAACAAGCATACAAACAAAACAAGATTCAGCAGGCCTGGATCTAGTCTATTCTGCAGCAAACAAGGTGTACCAATTTCAGTAAGAAACAGTTCAAATATACAGGCACTATAAGCCTTTAACCAGAAATTCCCAGCTCAGAAGGGCAGAGTCCAGCCTCTCCTCCCACAAGAGTGCAGACCACGAACCTTCTTAACATAAAATAACTGGCCTGAAGCCCAAGTGCTTAAACAAGAACTAATACACTTTTAGAATAACAGACACTGAGCCCTCAATCAGCAGTTCCCAACTTAGAAGGATGTAAGCTACCTGTCCTGCCACCACAGTGCAGGCCACAAACCTCCCTAATGTAAAACAACTGGTCTGAAGCCCATGTGCTTAATCCAAAAGACTTAGAATGATAGCTACACTTTAATCAAGTTACTACCAAGCAGTAATAAATACAATTGAATACTTTAAAGAATGCCTGGATTAGTGCTCAAGTTATACAAACAAAGCTAGATTCAGCAGGCCTGGATCTAGTCTATGCTACAGCAAACAAGGTGTACCAATTTCAGTAAGAAGCAGTTCAAATATGCAGGCACTATAAGCCTTTAACCAGAAATTCCCAGCTCAGAAGGGCAGAGTCCAGCCTCTCCTCCCACAAGAGTGCAGACCACGGACCCTCTTAATGTAAAATAACTGGCCTGAAGACCAAGTGCTTAAACCAGCATTAATACACTTTTAGAATAATAGACTCTGAGCCCTCAATCAGCAGTTCCCAACTTAGAAGGATGCAAGCTACCTGTTCTGCCACTACAGTGCAGACCACAAACCTTCTTAATGTAAAACAACTGGTCTGAAGCCCAAGTGCTTAAACTAAAAGGCTTAGAATGAGTTACACCAAGCAGTAATAAAAACAACTGAGTACTTTTAAGATGACGCAAAAGCAAAATAAAGTAGGAAGAAAGACAAATACAGTAAAAGCAGATAACATTTTTTTTTTTTCACAACTGAACTTCTTAGGTAACAGAAGGTTGAAACCTGAGACAGCTTTTAAGAAAGAAATCTCAAAAGAACCAATGAGGTGCTTAGTATAAGCTGTAGTCCAGGTGACCTCAGTCAGCCAATGACCTCAAACAATTCTCTCTCACTGAAATGCTGCTGGAGCTATTGATAATGAAGACAAAGGTTGTTTGAAAATATGAACCGCAATCAGCATTTACTTGTACCTAAGCTAGAAAAGTACCTTGAAATGTAACATATGTATTAGAGCTGCACAATTGAAGAATAGAAAGCTTGTAGTGGGCTAAAAAAATACAGTCCCCAAGGTCAGGTTGTTTTTCTCAAATGTTTTTCATAAATCCAGTCATGTCAGCAGGAAATCCAAGTAACATTTTCTATGTAACTCATAGTGAGTTTTAAATCTGAACATGTCAGCAGGAAATCTGAGTAGCATTTGCTGTAGAACAATACAGAAAGCTGTGTCTAACTACGTCAACCATAGAAAGTAACATTTTATAGAACAGTATAAGAGAAGCATATTGTCTGCTAGTAATTAGGCAAAATCCTGTATTTGCATGTTTTTGTCTCCTTGCTGTAAGTAATAAAAGGTGCCATACCTGAGCCTTACGTGAATTGGTCTTTGAAGTTTTTTCCTTTGACAGATTGGTCCTTCGGACTGGAATCCTCACTTTGCCTCGGATCAGACGGGCTGAGTGGTTGAAACCGTACTGGGAAGAAACCAAATCGGTTCTTCTTATTTGAAAAACCCTCTGACTGAATTGTCGTGCAAAAGAGGCCAGCCACTTTCTGATCTGTGACTGAAGGACAGATCTCCACGAACCAGGTGATCAATCATGAAGGCTCAGGTAAGGTGAATCTACTTTTTTCTGTTTTAGATCAGGGACTAGATTTGTATTGTTTTTGTCAAGACTGTATTTTACAGGTCAGGGACAGAAAAGATTACTGTCTTGTCGTAGATCAGGAGAAACAGAATAGGTAGGCAGTCATTCTGAAGAGACTATAACAAAATCCGTGGTACCACATTAAAAATAAGAGAAGTCACGTAACGATCAAAAGGGTAGAACAAAATGGGTAATAATTGCACAAAAAGACCCCAAAATCCGCCGTTAACCGAAGTCGCAAAATACATGCGGTCGCAGCGCGCTGACAATATTAAATACTAGTCAAAATGGGTTAATACGTATGAATTCGATGGTAAATTAGAAAAATCCTCGCTTATCAAACTTGTCAAACAGCTCAAAACCGATTCCGAAGGTCGGGTAAAAAAGCAACGCCAATTAGGAATTCCTCAGGCACACAGGTGGATTGAGGAAGTAAACCGTAGGGAACAAAAGAACAACAATTCAAAAACAATGTTTTTAGATAAGGAGGACAATAACTTAGTAATAGCGTCAGCCCCTCCACCTCCCTTACCAGAATATGAAGCAAGTGAACAGGTTAGTCCACCCCCACAATATCCTGTTGTCACTGAAAATAGAGACATTACAAAAACAAAACCGTTTATTAGAGATCCCATCGGGACCAGGTCTTGGACACGGGCAGGTAACTCAAATGAAGGCATTGAGTTATATCAAATGGTTAAGAGTTCACGATCTATGAGTGAAGAAGAAATATGCCCACTCATAGAAGTACCTAATCCTCAGGTAGGACAAGACGGTCAGGACCCAACTATGTTAGTTGTAGACCCTGGACTCTGGAAGATATCCGGAAAGCCACGGAGGGAATTCCCCATCCAAAAGTTAATTTTAGAAAGTTCTCAGAAGATTTACAAGGAATGAGGCTAAGTTATAATTTAAATGGAGAAGAGGTAGAAAAAGTAGTTAGACAAATTGTGGGGCCAGATTGGCACATGATTAGTGGCAACTGGAATCCCCGTGACACTGCACACAGACCCCTCCCACATAGCAGCGCAGAACTAGACAACAGAGTAAAAGGTCTTACAGACTGCATCTCTGAGAAATGGAAGCCTAGGGCAGAATGGATTTGCATTAATCAATGCATCCAACAAGAAGGTGAAACTGCTGACCGATATTATGCCAGATTATTAGAATGTTTTAATAACCACTGTGGAATGCAGGTTCCCAAAGATCAGACACAAGATTCCCCATATGAACAGCAGTTAAAGAATGCATTTTTAAAGGGCAGTATTGCACCCATAAGCAGTTTTATTACAAAACACATGGTAGATCATCGTACAAGCAGGTTACAGTCATTACTTGAATATGCTAAGCATGCTGAAAGGCATTTTAATAGCAAAAAGAAAAAGAAAGCTCAAGTATTTTCTGTAGAAGATGGAGCAGAAGTTTATGTAGTACAGTCCGAGAAAAAGGGCATGAAAAATGCACAGGGAAACAAACAATATGATTAGCGATCAGAGGACTTTGAAGGGTGAAAGAAAAGGGGAGAATGTTTTAAATGTGATAAAAAGGGACACTTGGCAAGCGATTGCAAGAAAAACAAGAAGGCAACCACGGAGGATAAGGAGGGTGAGGACTGACTATATGGTAGTCAGGAATCACTAGAAGGGGATAGCAGAGAAAGGACAAATGAGAAAGTGATAGAGGGAGTAGAGGATGTGACAGAAGAGATAGAGGAAGTGCAGGAAGTTACTGACAGTGAAGAAAATGAAATATTAGACCTAGCTTTATTGAGCTTGGAGCTCTATTTAGCGGACACAAAACCAGAAGTTACACTCTTGGTAGAAGGGAGGGAAGTCAAATTCTTGTGTGACTCAGGGGCATCACGAACATTGATAAATCCCTCCAAACTGCCAGAAAACTCAGAGTCACCTGATTACATACTAGTAAAAGCAGCTAATGGACAGCTGTACTGGGAGCCCTTCTCCCGTAACATTGCAATAACTGATCCTGTTTCAGGATTGACTCAGAAAAGCAAAATTGTTGTTTCTGCAAAATGCCCAGTAAACCTCTTGGGCAGAGACCTTATGCAGCTATTCGGTATAGCAGTAGTCCCAACCATGCAGAGTATGGAAGCACAGCGACAAATTGATACCTTTGCAGTGCAATCAGAGGGTGAAATGTTTTATTGGTACAGCCAGGACTTGGTTGTGACTGGTCCTGGGACTGTGACCGAAGAATTAATGAATGTAGCCATCAGCAAGTTCCCCTCCCTTGACATTGATAAGCAACCCTTGTTGCACTGTACCCTGTATTATTGTAACAAGCCAGGACCTGATAAGGAATATGAGCAAGAATTGTTTAAAAATCGTGCAAACAGATTGATATTACGTAATCTGTACTGGGACACAGAAGGGAACAGTGTAGCCAGCTGTTCATTGCCCAGGAGTTCTTTGCACTCTATAAATCTAATCAATTACCACATGTTAGCTTAACTAAGGACAAAAACATAGAATGGGCAGACCTAAGAGAAAAAGTCACGAGATGGGAAAAACAGACAGAATTAGAACTGTCAGTACAGGGAATACAAATACAGAAGCTGAATTGGATAACTCAGACCCACCCAGCCGTACACTTGCAGAACAGCTGATTAGCACTCATATTAAAGGAGGAAGAGAATGCCTTACAGAATATACCAGAAACTCTCTGGTCAACAGGAAAGTCAGACGTAGGACTTATTCGTACAGCGGGACCAGTTACTATCACGCCAAAGTCAGCATTTAGACCACAGAAAAGACAGTATTCCTTAAGAAAAGATGCAGGGGCAGGAATTAAACCTATTATAGCAGCTTTACTTAAGGAAGGGGTGCTGGTGGAATCTCCTGATTCACCATGTAACACACCCTTATTTCCTGTTAAGAAAGCAAATGGAGAATGGCGTATGGTCCAAGATTTACAAGCTGTAAATGACGCAGTAATACCAAGGGCACCTACAGTGCCAGACCTACACACCCTGTTGAATGATTTAAAACCTCAACAGAAATATTTTTCTGTGGTAGATATCAGCAATGCGTTCTTTTCGATACCGATATACCCTGACAGACAGTATTGGTTTGCATTCACATTTCAGGGGAAAAGGTATACATATGCGCAACTGCCACAGGGATATTGTGAAAGTCCAAAAATATCCTCACAAGAAATGGCAAGCAACTTGGCAGGATTTACCCCACCAAGAGGCAGTCAGATTTTACTTTATGTTGATGACATCCTGCTGGCGGCCTCCACCCAGCAAGATTGCAAAAAGAAGATACCATAGTGCTATTATGATTTTTAGCCACTGAAGGACATAAGGTAAACAAAAATAAACTGCAGCTTTGGAAAAAAACAAGTCAAATACCTAGGATATGTAATATCCAAAGAGGGTAGAACATTAGATGAGGACAGAAAAGTAGCAATTTTGCAAGCACCAAAACCCACTACCAAGAAGGAAATTATGTCCTTCCTGGATACAACTAATTTTTGCTGGAGCTGGATTCTAAACTATGCCTTGGAATCTGCACCTCTGACTGACCTGATATATAAAAAGCCTATGGCAGCACAGGATTCATTACAATAGACACCAGAGGCAGAATCTGCTTTCTGCAAACTGAAACAGTTAATAGCGCCCTCATTAGTTCTGGGATTACCAAACTTCCATAAACGTTTTTTCCAAACTGTAGATTGTAAGCAAGGTTATATGACATCAGTGTTAACACAACAGCATGGGGACAAGCAACGCCCCATTGCTTATTATTTATCACAACTAGACCCAGTGGCACAGTCTTTACCTCACTGTGTACAAGCAGTAGTTGCAGCTGCAATGGCAGTACAGGCTTCGGCCTCAGTAGTTTTATTCCACCCTCTCACTTTGAGAGTGCCTCATGCAGTTGCAATTATTTTACTGCAAGAGAAGGTAGCATATCTTTCCCCTGCTAGGCATCTTTCCTGTATGACTATATTGTTGAGCCAACCTCACATGACAATTGAATGATGCACGACTTTGAACCCTTCTACCTTGCTCCCAACCCCTGCAGATGGCACACCACACCGCTGCCTGCAGGTGATTGAGCAAAAGACACTACCTAGAAAAGATCTCACGGATGTCCCCTTGGATGATGCCGAGGTGACATACTACGTGGATGGTTCATGCAAAAGGGGTCCTGCAGGACAGAACCTAATAGGATATAGGTTCATAGATTAGTACTAGGCTAACTGCCCTTGCGAGACATTTTTAAGCCTAGCCAATTATCCCTTGTGAGTCTCAAACCCTGCACCTTGTGTTTGTAAGGCAAAGACTTTAACCATCAGGCCACCCTCCCAACCCTGCAGTAGTTTCTGATACTGAGATTATAGAAGCAAAACCTTTACCACACAACTTATCTGCACAGGCAGCAGAATTGATTGCCTTGACATGGGCATGTACCTTAGCAAAGGGTAAATGTGTAAACATTTTTACTGACAGCCAGTACGCGTTTTCTACTGTACATGTTTTTGTGCAACAGTGGAAAAACCGAGGAATGATAACATCTACTGGCAAACCTATCAATCATGCACAGTTTATTTTAAATCTTTTAGAATCTATTCAGTTACCTCAGAAAGCAGCTATTTGTAAATGCACAGCTCATATCAAGCAACAAGATAGGATTTCAAAAGGTAATGCGAGAGCTGATACAGCTGCAAAACAAGCAGCTTCAGAAGTATTTCTTTTAAATGAGGAACTACTACCCTCTGAGATTTTAGACTTAGACATGTTAAAGACAATGCAGACACTCACTACACAAGCTGAAAAACAAAGATGGGTAAAACGAGGAGCAATTCTCGAAAAGGGGCTGTACATCTCTAAAGAAGGGAAAACGATACTACCATCTAATTTGTTTAGATATGCAGCTTTGTTGAGCTATGGGCAATGCCATGTCTCAACAGGGGGGATGGTACAGCTGGTGAACCGAGTGTTCACAACATATGGATTTACAAACTACTCTAAAACATTTTGTTTGATGTGCCAAATTTGTAACAAACATCATGCACAAGGGGCGTTAAAGCCCAAGCAAGGGAGTTTCCCTACACCACCATATCCGTTTCATACTATCTGTATGGATTTCATAGAATTGAACAAATGTGAAAATAAGTAGTATTGTCTTGTCATTGTAGATATGTTTTCCAGATGAGTGGAAGCCTTTCCAACCAAAAATCCAGACGCAGCCACAGTAGCGAAAGTCCTTGTCAAAGAAATCATCCCTAGATTTGGCATTCCGGAAAGGATCTACAGTGACAACGGTACACACTTTGTAAACCAAACCATACAACAGTTAAGTGAGCATTTTGGTATTTCTTTAAAAAATCATTGTGCATACCATCTGCAATCTGCAGGGCTAGCTGAGAGGCATAATGGAATATTAAAGAATAAATTAAGAAAGTTAATAGCAGAAACAGAAAAGAATTGGGTGTACTGTCTGCCCCTGGCACTGTTGAGCATGAGAACTGCTCTGACTGCAAAAGGATTGACTCCTTTTGAAAAACTATTTGGAAGGGCTTATTATATACCCCAGTGGAAACCTCTCATGCCCGCAGACCCAGAAGCTGACTATACACTAGCTGAATATATGAGAAATTTGTTGAATTCTAAACATCTGTTGCACTCAAATTCTGTTTCAGATAAAGAACAAACCGAAACATCGGAAGTGGCAGTGATCCCTGGGGATTGGATCTGGGTGAAAACCATTAAAAAGAGAAAATTGGACGTCACCAAGGTGGGAAGGTCCATAGCAGGTGCTTCTTTCAATACCCACTGCAGTCAAAATCACAGAGCGAGCCTCGTGGATCCACCTCACACACTGCAAACTAGATAAGAACTTTGAACTGGACAAAAATCTTACCTCTCCACCGGGGCCCTCACACAAAGTCTGGCTACAAAGGGGGGTCAGATCAATAGGACTAATCCGTCTCAACCCCAGTGAAGAAACCATCGGTGCTGGAGGTCCTATTAGGGCAGAGAGTAAGATCACATGTCAAAAGCAAAAATGATAGAATCCAGAGAAATTCAAATAAAACTACTCAAAAGAGTTGGAGAAAATAGGAATGCAGAACAACCATTTCCACAGAAGTATTGCATAATCATCCTGTTAACTGTACTAGTGACAATAATCTTTTTGTTGTGGTCATTCCTTTTCCCAGCCACACAAACTGAACTGAATAAACGTGAAGAGTTGCACGTAGAGTGGCACCCAAACTTCAACACTTACCAGGCAATTAAATATGTGTATGCTGAGACCTTCAATGTTTCGTATTGCTGGATTTGCACAGCTTTGCCAACATCATACGGGGGGTTATTGTTAACTTCAGTCCCCCTAGGAGTCAACGAGACCTGGGAAAACTTGATTCATGATACATCAACTATTGCATCACAAGATAAAATAGCATTGCACTTGTCTGTTCAACAAAAGGGAACTGTGTGTTTTTACAAAAATTATACAGTTCGGGTGGGTTGGAGCATTTGCAATGTGACTGTTCCTTATAGATGCTATACTAAAGCTAATAACACAGGTTCTTATTGTAATACAAACTATGATTCATTTTTTGAATTGATGCATAAAACAATTGAGAAAGGAAAACATGATTTTGTTCTCTACAAACTGTCTATAATTGACAGAAAAATGTTTCACGCAGGACAAGTGTATATTCATAGTAAAGTTACTACTAAAGTAGAAGACTGTTATTTTGTATGTGGTAGGAAAGCATACAAGTAGTACCTGAGAATTGGTCCGGCAGTTGTTTTTTGGGCTACCTGGTTCCGGCCATATGACACACAGCAGTTTTACCTCGAGGAAAAATTCAGAATGATCGAGAAGTCATCAAGAAACCTGTCAATCCAGTGGGGCAAATCGATGCGCGCTGGAAAAATCATCATGCTGTGGGCGATGGACTGACACACATGGACTTGAGTGATACTGTTATATCGTGGGCAGGCATATTACCAGCATATGGAGCAGTAAAATTGATCTGGGAGCTGCGAAAACTGTCTAAACCTCTCGAAGTAATGAGCAATGCAACGTTTTCCACTCTAGAATTGGTGACTGATAAACTGAATGCCATAAGAACTGTAGTGCTTCAAAACCGCATGGATCTCGACTTCACCCTAGAGGCGAGAGGAGGTACTTGCACTTTAATTCAGGAGGAGTGCTGTTTGTATATTCCTGATCACAAACATGAGATAGACAATCACCTTGAGGTAATTCAGCATGTGTCGGCTATGACCAAACCAGGACAAAATCCATTGATGGACTTTTTCCAGAGATTGTTTGGTGGGTGGGGCAGTATCCTAATGAACATCCTGATTGCCATCTGTGTAGGAATGATCCTACTGGGGGTATGTGTTTGCTGCTGCATCCCCTGCATGAAAAGACTGATTAAAGACTTTATAGACATGTCAGTTTCAGAAACCTTATATCAAGGTGCTGAATTTTAAGAACTGTTGAAAATTGAAAATGCTTTCATATGTTTAAACTGAATGACTCTCAACTGCAAATCTTGAGTAGGAAGAGGTTAGGGGAAGAAAACATGTTTATGCTTATTTTGAAAGTAGAATAAAGTATTAAAAGGGGGAAAATGTTAGAAAAATATGTATTAGTAATATGCTTAGTGCATTTGAGGTTTAAAAAGGGTTAACACATTTATTCTATTTCACACTGCATAAATCTGCATGAGCTGCAGAAGCATTCCAATCCTGTTATATCATGAAATATGCACAGTTATGATCTCTGCTTATGCTTTGGAAATTTACAGGAAATCATTCAATTTCTGTTAATGTCAGGGAAATAATAATAGATGTTTCACTTCTACTAATGTCATGAGATTTAAACAAAGAGTTATTGATTTTCTGCTTATGCTATGGGAAAATACACAGCTGCTGGAGCTATTGATAATGAAGACAAAGGCTGTTTGAAAACATGAACCACAATCAGCATTTGCTTGTACCTAAGCTAGAAAAGTACCTTGAAATGTAACATATGTATTAGAGCTGCACAACTGAAGAAACTTGTAGTGGGCTAAAAAATACAGCCCCCAAGGTCAGGTTGTTTTTCTCAAATGTTTTTCATAAATCAGGTCATGTCAGCAGGAAATCCAAGTAACATTTTCTATGTAACACATAGTGAGTTTTAAATCTGAACATGTCAGCAGGAAATCTGAGTAACATTTGCTGTAGAACAATACAGAAAGCTGTGTCTAACTACGTCAACCATAGAAAGTAACATTTTATAGAACAGTATAAGAGAAGCATACTGCCTGCTAGTAATTAGGCAAAATCCTTTATTTGCATGTTTTTGTCTCCTTGCTGCAAGTAATAAAAGGTGCCATACCTGAACCTTACGTGAATTGGTCTTTGAAGTTTTTTCCTTTGACACTGTAGCAGTGTGCCATTCAATAGGGACAAAGCCTGAGGTGAGGCTGTGATTGTACGGGGCACACAGGTGATGTGCCAGTTCACTCTGTAGTTCATGCTGAATCATTCAAACTCACAGACTTTGTATGTGTTTCTTACAACAGTAATAATCATTCAGATCACCAAATTCACTCTCATTGCCTTTGTTTCTCAAACCAATAACATATGTGAGTCATGCATTTAATCAAACTCACAATGATTGTTTCTATTTTTTACATCAGTAACATATACATATCATGCATCTCACCAAAGTCACAGCTGTTGCCTTTGAGTCTTACAATACTAACATAAGATAATTATACAGCTCACCAAACTCAGTCTTTGTTTCTGTTTTTCACATCTGTAACAGAAGCAAAACATGCAGTTCTCCAAGCTCACAGTCATTGCCCATGCTTTTCATATCACTAATGTATGCATCTATAATTTCTGCAAGATATTACACCATTATAAAAACAAATGTCTGATGCACTACAGACCCCTGCTGGGATTACAATAACAACTGATTTTTTTTCAGGGTGTCTACTCTGTCATAATCATTGTTAAGAAAAAACAAACAGTTACCTTTAGGTCTTCTTACCCATGAATCTGCAGGAATGCTGCACACTATATACTCTTCCAGACTTTCCTGCTAATCTACCTGTAGTAATTAACAAATCAAATTTTGGGATTCAAGACTTCCAGTTGTCAGCTAAGTTGTAGACTTCTTGCACTGATATTCCTGGGATGGGGAGTTGAGATGAAAATTCTACTTTTCTATTTCCAAAAAAAAAGTAACTCTTTAAAGCAAATATAATTATTCAGTTTAACAAATATATTTAATCAATTCTGGCAGACACTTCATCACTTTTGTCATCATTTTGTATAATAAGTACTAACTTTATTGCCTCAGTATAATTTTACAGCTTAGTAAAGTTTTTTTTCTTTCTTTTATTTCAGAGCCTGTGGTTACTACATCTGACTTCAGTATTGCAGGAGCTCTGCCACAAGGCCCTACACCTACAAGTTTACTGAGAATGTTGTCATTACTTAATGTAAGCATATTTATCATGAAGAACCTTGCTGTGTATTAACTTTAGTCAGTTAAATACATGCCTGCTCTGTGACCGAAAGTCTCTGAGAAATTATCTGTGCACTCTAAGGACCTCTTACTAAGTTGGCCACTGTCCCATTGTCTTTGACCAGTAGACTATTCTGCATAAGCCAATTCTTTTGCTTTGCTCTGGCTATAAACTGATACATCTCAGTCATAAATTGACCTGATGCTTTTCTTCCCTACCCCCAATTCTACCCCCAATTCCCACAAACCCCGTCTTATTCTAAAATTATACTTCCTGCATACACATTTCACCTTTGACTCTTACTCCAAAACTATCTGCAGATCACCTTACTACTTCTATACATACATTTTTGTTTCTTGTTTCCTACTTTCCTATCTCCATTTAATTTTTAGCCCCATTCCCAACAATCTTTCTCCCTCCCATATTGCTTGCAGTATATTAATTTATAATCACAACCCTCTCTAACAGTACCTGTCTATTCCACATTGTATATTTTTCTTTTCACAAATAAACCACCATTTCTTCTTATTTCAAGTACATTATTATACTCTAGCCTTTAATACACTTTTATTCCTTACATTACAGAGAAGATACCAAGACAACCTGCCTCTCTTTTTTATAGAAAATAATCCTCTCCTTCCCTGTCTTCTTCTCTTTCAGAATCCATCATCTCTGAATCTCCTACTGTCATACAACTTCTCGTTTCCTTCTTGATTGCTATTTCCCCACTACCTGACATCTATAAAATACAGATTCCTGTACTGAATTATGCTATTCTTCAGCTTATCCTGTGTTATTTTTTCCTGCTGTACTGTCTTTCATCCTACCATGACTCAATAACATATCACATCTCTCCAACTCTGTCCCAGCCACCTATCCGTACTTCCTTTTTACATTCTCCACACTTCGCACAAAACCTATTTAATATTGTCCCTCATCTTTATTCCAAGTGTAGACTAATTAATTGCACTTCAGCTCAAACCAAAGCAAAATTAAGTGCAAGAATCCTCTCCAAAAAACAAGTATATATAATTGCCCAATATACTAAAATCCTTCTAGGTGGAGGTATACACCCTAACATTTGTCCCACCCATCACATATATACAAAGATAATTCTCTCCCACACACTTCTGTAGCCCAACAACAGCCAATCCCTAACCCAGGTGATCTAATTTTTGTCTCAATAAATTTTAGAATTATAAGAAATGAAACTACTGAACTACATGTCTGGATTACCTATCATTAGTTTGATGTTCTCGCTGCAACTGAAACTTGGCTTAATCTCAGCATAAACTACTCCAAAGTTATATCTCCTGGCTGTAATATCATCTGTAATGACCATATAAAGAGGCAAGGTGGTAGTATTGCTTTAATATTTGCCACTACTTACCACATTTCCCCTTACAGCAAACCAATACCAAAATGTAGTTCATCAGAGCTTCTTACTGGTTTCATCAAAACAAACACACACACACACACATGTATATATATATATATATATATATATATATATATATATATGGATCCCCTTCACTTCACCAAAACGCTAGACCGACACTCTACAGAAGGAGATGAGAAGACCGATGACTCAGATGACCGACAAGGTGAGAACCCGATGGACTCGGTAAGTGTGCGATAGAGTGAGGGATTTAGTGTTAGGGAGCGGACAGGTAAGTGTGCGATAGTGAGGGACTGTAGTTTTAGGGGCGGGTTAAGTGAGTTAGGGTTAGGGTGCGGGTAGGGTAAGTGTGCGATAGTGACGGACTATATGTTTAAGGGTGGGTTAAGTGAGTTAGGGTTAGGGTGCAAGGTAGGGTATGTGTGCGACAGAGACGGACTGTAGGTTTAGGGGTGGGTTAAGTGAGATAGGGTTAGGGTGCGGGTAGGGTAAGTGTGCGGTTGTGTCGGACCTTAGGGTTAGGGTTTGGGTTAAGGTTAGTGCATGTATAGTTGTGTGTAATGTGTAGTTTACGTTTTGTGTGTCGGTGTTTTGGGTGTAGGTGTTATGGTGTTAGGTTTTGTGCGTTGTCGGTATTGTGTGTTGTCGGTCTTTTGGTGTCGGTGTTTTGGGTGTCGGCATTGTATGTCGGTGTAGTGAAGGGATTTATATATATATATATATATATATATATATATATATATACACATATATATATATATATATATATATATATACATATATATATATATATATATATATATATATATATATATATATATATATATATATATATATTCCTTCTGGCAACAATACAGCTATACTGGAAGATATCCTACATTGTATATCCATAACATTTCCTCAAGAAGCAATTTTACTAGGTGATGTGAATATCAATTGCTTGGACATAAACTGTAACTCTCCTACATCAAGCATGGACTTATATGGTTTCACACAACTAGTCAATAGCTCCACACATTATAGCAAGACATCAAATTCTGTATTAGACTAGATTCTAGTGTCAGAACCTAATGTTCATTACTGCGCTATCATCTACTATCTGGAACTTCCTAAAAATCCATCCCTTAGATGATGCTGTAAATGAATTCAGTACAACTTTTCTAAATATCCTAAATAGTTTATCACGTCTTAGAAAGAAGAGACTGAAAACAAACAATGCAATTTGGCTATCCAAACAGAGTAGAATACTAATACAGGATAGAGAAAAAACATAGAAAGAATGTCAAAAATGTAAAACACCTCACTATCTTGAAAACTTCAGAATGCTTCCAACTGCAATAAAAAGCAAATAAATGAAGACAACAAACTATACTATAATAACTTTCAGAATAATACTAAACACAACCTTAAACATTTTGGACATCCATTAAAGAAATCTTACATCTCATCTCATCTAGAAAATTCAACCGAAACTCTTCTCCCGATAACTCCCCCCACTTGAAACTGCAATAAAGTTCAACTCTTATATTGTAGATAGTAAAGTATCTCTAACCAAGGATTCTTCAGCATCTACTCTCAGCCCTGCCCAACAGCCATATATCACTACATTCACTTTCACCTTCAAACCTATGCCCACATGCTATATAAAGCTACTCTTAAACAAACTTAAACCGCGTTCTTCAGCAGATGACATTCCAAGTAACTACTTAAAAATGGCAGCCAATAGCATTGCCTATCCTGTCTCAATCCTTATAAACAAGTCAGTCCAGGAATCTCACTTTCCCCCTCTCTCTCTCAAAAAAATCACACATTATCCCTCTGCACAAAGGAGGAAAGTCAACAGACATTAATAATTTTAGTCCTATAGCAATCTTATCTTCCTTTTTCCAAAATACTTCAAAAATGTATTCAAAAACAATTGAGAGACTATCTCCTGCAGGAAGAACTCCTATGCCCTACACAACATGCTTTCTGTTCTTCCTATAGTACTGGCACTTCCCTTCTAACCTATATAGATATTGTCAATAAAGCTAGGAATAATGGCAAACTAATCTCTTTCTTATTTCTAGACTTGTCTAAGGCCTTTGACACAGTTTGCCATGGCAAACTTCTACTTCAAATGTCCTCAGTAGGTGTCTCTCATCCCACCCTTCTGTGTTTCAAAAGCTACCTGTCCAATGGGTATCAGTCAGTAAACTGGCACTCCACACTCTCTCCTTATCTCTCAGTCACCACCGGTGTACCACAAGACTCTGCCTTGGTCCCCTCCTCTTTAACATTTTCACTAACACCCTCTTTACTTCCACACAACAGGCCACTCCAATACAATATGCAGATGATTCCACTCTCATTTGCACATCTGACAACATAGTACACCTCCAAAAAATTACTCAGGAAGTTTTAACAGCCACTGAAACAACGCTTCATAATTCACAACTCATGAACAACTCAAAAAAAGACCAAACTACTCCTTTTTTTCCCCAAATCCTTCTCTTATGAAGAAACAAAATTAAAAGTCCTCTCTCTTGATAATACAACCATTAAAGTCACTTCTAATAGCAAACTATTAGGGGTGATAGTGGATGATAATCTTATATTTGACCTGCACATACAAAAGTACATAAGAAAAACTAGTCAAAAAACTATGGATGTTTTACAGAGGCAAACACTTTCCCATTCTCACTGACGCAACTAAAACTACACTTGCCATTGCTTATTTCCCCACACTTCTTTACGGCACTCCCATCCTTACTAACCTCCAGGCTTCACAAAAATTAAAACTTGAACAATGCTATAACAAAATTGTCAGATTTGCAGCACATACCCCTCTCAGAACCCACCGCTGTAGAGCACTGACAAGTCTAAATTAGTTAGAACTGCCACATCAGTTAACATATACACAACTTCTTACCACCTATAAAATTATCCAGCATCCGTCTGCCTGTTCAGCACTAAAAAAGCATTCTTTTTACACAACTATGTTCCCAGTCAGTCATTGAGATTCAGTGACCAAAAACTCCTGTATGTCTATAAAGCAAGCAAATCTGCTTTGCATTGCATTTACTTGTACAAGGATGCTAAGCCTGGAACTCCTTAACTTTAAACATCAGGTCTATACTTTCCCTCCCATTTTTTTAAAACCACTCTGAAAGACTTCCTAACTAAAATCTAGTTCTATTCTTGCTCAAATCCAGGAAAAATGATATCCCTAAATGTGAATAAGTATCCTTTCATTCAGTATACCTCCTTACTCTCCCTTCTTCACTTACTTCCTTGTTGCTATCTAATTCTCTTCCCTGGATTTCTATCTAAATATATTATAAGCCTGTTTTTTCCCCTAACTTCATAATGCAGTTCCTATTTGTATTAGATTAACTTACCTTTAATTTCTCTACAAACTGTCTAAAATTTGTCTAAATATTAAAATAATTGTCATATACCTAATAATGATTTTTTTTACCAGTGTTTTATATTATGTTTAATTTGCTATAATTATTTAAACTGCACATCTTTGTTTTATTTTTGATGATTGTAAAAATTGTTCTTATAATGTTTTGTAATAATTTGGAGCTTTTCCTCCATGGGCCTGTACTGAAAATGGGCTTCTACCCAGTCAGACTTTCTCAGTAATAACATGTCAATCAATCAATAAATAAATACATATATAAATAAATAAATGTCAGGAGGCTTACTAAATAGCAGGCAGAGACTGTATATCTATATTTAAACTCTAAAGGTCTATATTCCAAACAGAATTCTCTAGAAGGTCTTCTAATTACTTAAAGGCATATGCTCATATCTAACATCCGCAGGAAAGATAAGGTTGTCTGCAGATACTTCCTGCCCAAATGCAAATGAAGGCTCAGTTTGATTACCTGCAAACAAAAGAACAGCACAAATGGTGTGTCTGTGTTCTGAATGGGCTTGGAGAGCTTTCAAGTACATTAGTTTTGAATAGAAGGAAGAGACCTTAACTTATAAGGGTGCTTACCTATGGACTGTAGAATCAGAAAAATGTCTGAAAAATAAATGTACTGAGTGTTTGGGAGGAAGGTGACATAATATGTACAGTTATGAAAGTCATTATAAGTGAAGTAACCTGTACCTTCAAAGGAGAAGATTGTGATTATTTTACAGCTGAGATGGACCTCCTGTCAATGAATTTTAATACAGACGTGGTGTTATAACAAATATTAATACAAATATGTTGTACGTGACTTAGAAGAACAGTGATGATGACACAGGTGGATCAGGTGTTTTCCTAACTGAAGGTTCCATGCTTCATCACTGGGTGTGAAAGGGATAGGGGTGGATGTGTTCAATTTCAGTTTAAGGGAAGGATGTCTTCCTCAGAGCTCTCATGATTCAACTGTACAAGTGATAAGTCATCAAGCAAGATTTAGCTCTTTCTCTTTCTTTCTCATACACACTCTCTCTCTGCCTCTCATGTTCACATGTTGTTTAGTTTTGTTTCTTATCTCGTACATATACTCATTTAATACTTCATTGCTGATATGCAGATAACAACCGAATATGGTAAGATCCCCACATTTCTTTGACTTTGCATATAATATTATACACTACATTTCTCTAAGCAGGTAATAAAAGAGAAAAACAAAAGGAATAAAGAGACTACCTTTTAGTGTTGGTAGAATAAATTAATCACTGTAAAAAGTTCCTGTTTAGCAGAGAGCTAAGCAGAGTGACCTCAGTACCATTAAGATACTGGCAGCAAGCTGGTGTAAAAATATGAACTATGCCTCAGTTCAGACTACAAACAGCCTACAGACTTAATAAAATGTATATAACTTTAATCCCATTGCATTTTTTTATACTTTAGGAAAAGTCTGGAAATGTAATCCAGAAAATCTTTGAATGCTACAATGAATGGCATGGACAAGGGAGCAATAATGAGCATTTTTTTGGGGGGGTGGAGTTGGCATAATGACTAAGGTCTTTACATCACAAATGGGACAAGGTTTGATTCTTAACTCTGGTTATTGGCTAAGCTTACAATATTTTGCAGACTGATAGCCTAGTATTTAACTATGAAAGTATGAATTGTTTATATATCAGCATCAGAGATATAGCTAGCTACTCTAATACCCAGTGGCATTTCTACAACTGGCAGACCACCATTCCATTCCTGATCGGCTAGATCCATTCTTTGTCATTTATGTTCCTATGATTTCAGGAAAAAATGTACATGTGTAACTATCAACTACTGCAGTTGATGTTACACATGGAGCACTAAAGCACTTCAGTTCTGACAGCAAATGCAATACATGCAAAATATGCTGGCATTGCACTTAATATCTCTGATCAGCATATTGGTGTTTTGTTCTGATATTAATGATCAATTTCTGTTTACAAACCTGTAGAAATGAATGGGAAAAACTGGTTTTGACACTAATGCTGTGAAGTGGAAGTTTCATATCTTTCCCTCATGGTGGATTTTTTTCTGGTGAATACATTATGAAGGTCATACCTTCATCTGTTTCATAGGATGTTAGAGAAACCGAGGCTTCATTGGACACTCTTATGGCCCTGATGGACTCCATGGCTGTAGATGTTGCACATATTAAAGTGTTAGTAGCAAGGCATAACCTTAGTATGGAGGCATTATAATCACCTTTTTATGAGCATCTAGAAGTAAAGAAATGACATTAAGTGGTGTCTTCCAAAATTAGGCACATTTTAGACTTGCAAGGCTCATCTTGTGCAGCTGAAAGCTAAGGCAGATGAGATGGAGAACCGAGTACAGTGTATCTGCTTGCATGTATTAGGCCTCCTTGAAATGGCTAAACGTATGGGTTCTATATCTGTTATTAAGAAAGAATTGTATGATTTATTAGACACTCACTCTCCTAAAATTTTAAAGTGGTCCATTGGGTTGCCACTGAAAACAAAAACAGCCCTTTATTTTTTGATGCTTGGGCTTTAGTGACATAGAAAGAATTTTGAGGGTAGCTAGAGACACGGCATCCGATTTAAAAATTGCTGGTCACTCAGTTTGCACAGTGCCAGACTATAGTACTGTTCTACTTATAAAGTGAAAATTGCTGGCCTTTTATATATGATGGGACAGCACAGGGTTTTAATGTGGCACAAAGATATTTGGCCACTCTGAAGTGAGTTAAAGGGATTCAATTTATTTTTCTCATTCCAAGCACCTAATTATATAGGCTTTGTCTGTAACTGGTCATGCTGTGGGATGCGCAGGGACTTGTCTCATGAAAAAAAGCAATTCTTGTGTGTTTTTAACCATTTTCAAATTATGCTTCTTGATATAGGACAAATGGATGAAGTGCAATGTATTCTGGATGTCTCAGCCAAACAGAGGGAAACTAATTTCACTGTGATGTACAGACTGACTTATAATTGTGGTTAATAAAAATACACAAAAATTATCAGTAGGGAAATATATTCATGTTTATTGCCTAGCAAACAACATGCATCTAGTGATCGTTTTGGAAAATGCCAATTAAAATTCTTATCTGACCACTCAGAGGACCTGTTGTTTCTGCTACAAGTCATTTGGGGCTGTTGGCAGTAGAGATCTGTGGTGCCAGTTTTGTGTAGACATAGGCACAGTACATTTTTCTTACATTTGCCAAAAAGGTCTGAATGGAAGATGTAATATAGAAGCTTGTGTTGGTTCTTTGGAGAGACTGGGGGACGCTATAGGTCAGTACAAAAATGGACAAAGAAACGAATAATACATATTACTCACATAGAATAAAGATAGATGATCACATCCAATTTGACAGAAATATTTTTTCAAAAGATTGCTAAAGACAAGCAACATTTTTACAAGTGGCAAGACTAAAATTGAAAGATGCACCTAAGCTTTAGTATAGGCCTTGCTGATTGAAAACTTGGCAGAGGACAGTTATCTTTTATGAATGCCTTTCTTAATGTACTGAACAAGCACGAACACACAGAATAGGATAATGATCAATTTAGAAGGGAAAAAGAATTATAAAAAATGGCAGGTAGCAAACACTTATGGCTCAAACAAAAAAGGTTAATTTTCACCATCTTCTTTGATATACGGGATAAGCATAAGGAAGAAAGGGAACCATATGTCAGCTGTAACAGGAGACTTTAACCTAACATGATAGTCTCATAGGAATGGGCTCTTTAGAAAGAATACTGTGCAAGAGGAATAATATAATGTTAGAACATGGGTCTCAAGAGGGCCGTGTGGATGCATGGAGAAATTCTTGTGATGAAGAGGTTTCACTAGCTTTTGTATAAATCTAAAAATACAGGCTAAGAGAATAGCTGTTGTGTTACCAAATGATTTGCAGTCTACTTACCTAACTAATAAGTAAATAAAGGGATGTTCATTATCAGATCTGCATCATTATTCTTACAAACACTATAATGGAAGAGACAGAGGGGTTAAACAATGGAGATGATAATGTTAAAAGTTAGCAGTACAGATGCTAAATACAACTTGAAATGCAGTTCAAAAAAGTTATAGACAGTAACTTCTCAACTATAAATTAAGTAGATATAGAATTTTGAGCTGGACTTAAGGCTGTGATAAGGGCATAATTAATAGTAGAGAAAGGCAGGAATAGGGAAAAAATGAGAAATAACCTAGTAGAAAGAAAAGACAAACTTTCTTAGCTTCAGACAGAAAATAGAACATGAACACATTTGATGACAAAACAATTTATAATGCAGAAGGCAGGTTTTTAGCCATTTTGCAGACAAAATTAGAACACATAAGAAGAAAGGACATGATGATGATTAAATGGAGACATGAACCCAATTTATTAGCCTAGAGGTTGAATAATATGACAGATGAGTCTACCGGTGTTTAAACAATTTTATGTATCTGTTTACTGTAAACATAGCATATTGCATGACTACACAGAGCAGTGGACCTTAGTTCAATGATTGCTCCAAGATAGTATTAACTTCATACCTAGGTAGATACATGGAAATGGAGGAATTAAGGATAGCAGTAATGCAACTAAAAGCAAACAAAGCTGCAGGACAAGGGGGAAGGAACACAAAAAAATTACAAATTTGAGTAATAGTATAGAAGAGCACAAAACAAGAATAGTGGTGCTTCCAAAAGGAGCCATGCTGAATGTTTTCTCAATTTCCTTAATTAATCTGGATACAAACATTCTTACCAAAATTTTAGTCAGATGACTTGATCGGATCTTGCAAAAAATAATAAATATAGGACATAGGGTCATTTAAATGACATACAGATCACAGATAACTAATGGTCAGTTGAAAATGTTATTTTTAAAAATCAGAATGAGTGAATAAAGATTAATGTTGTTTGACATAAGAATTGTCTGACTCACTATGCTGGGGTTGTTTGTTAAGGAAACAGAAAAGGGAATTTCAGTACCAGGTTTATGGAATTGGTTAAATTATTTAACGGAGAGGCACAACGTAAAGGAAGAAATAAGAAATGTCTTTTTAATGTGCATAGATGAATGTAGTTTAATAAGTAAATTGATGGTTGAATTATTCATCCAGTTATGGATGTCTTCGGGAATATTGGAGAATGAATATGCAAGGCTAAAATGCAATGAAAAAGAGCAGTACTTGTGAAGCTGGGTTAAAGCAGTGTGAAGGACAAGTGTGGAAACATTTATGAGAAGTATTTGACATCTTGTTTAAGATTAGCCATAGGTCCCACAGTCCAAACCACAAAGGATAAGAATCTTAATAGTCTGAATTTTAGGCAATATTCTTTATCAACAATAGCACCTAAAATGAATGTGTTGACTAGAAAGATCAATGCAGAGAAAAAATGATTATTCCCTCAGAACCACTGTTTAAAATCTGCCTCTGGGTGTTTTTTTCTGGCTATACTGCTCAGACAAGCTCTTCGTGGTCCTGCAGAGTGGTCCTAGCTACAGAGAACTCAGAAAAGCGACTACTTTCTGGATTTAAGTATCTTTGCTTTTTTTTCACTTGGAATAGCTTCTGTAGCTTACCCTGAACAAGCTTGAACTGTTTTTTAACTGTTTGCTGCATTATTTTAAAATCTGCACTTAAAGTTACTTTTTAGTCGAATTTGATCAAAAGTTTGTTTGTTTAATTTAACTGTTGAGGCTACCCACTAAAGTTTGCTAGCCTGTGTAACTGACTTATCACTGTTTCTGCATTTTCTGTGTGTTTCTATCAAAAAACCAAAAAAATAATCCTTGTTTTCCCGCCTCTCCTCGACTAGTTTAGACCAGTTTACAGGCATTGCTGTATTCTGGGCTGTGGTGTAGTTCCTGTGTTGTCCATTACCTTACTTGGATAGAAGGAAGTTTCTTTGCTCACCAGTGGGAGTGGGGAGCCTTGAGCAGCCTACCTGTCCCTGTAGGAAGTGACCTCAGCACAAGAGCTGTAGTAATTGGTTGTTTTTGACCATTTCTAGCTCTTTTGTAGTTCCCTGTTTAAAATCCGTGTTTGCACGGCTTTCTTGTGATTGCATAGCGCAGCGCCGGTTAAACAAGGTTAAACTTCTTCTGGCTCCGCCAAGTCTGCTTTTCAAATTTTCCCATTAAGGAAGCTCTACTCTTAGTATAATCAGACTACTCACTATATTATAAGCCTAGCACTTGTTCTCAATACTTCTCTACTAAGTAAGCACTCTCGTACTAAGTAAAGCACTACATCTACCTACCACCCCTGTGAATATCCACTTCCCGTAAAGGTACAGCACTCCCTTATACTGTTCTAGCATGTCGAGTGGTAGATTACTGGCGTCCTCTCCAGTTCAGCTGGTCAATCTGGGTATCTTGAGACAATGCTACAATTGTCTCATGTACACAGACAACCCTCTCCTCCTCCCAACAAACACAAATACATGTGAGAGATGCAACTATACAGCCAAACTGGAGGCTGAACTCTCTCAACTCAGGGCTGACATGACCAGACAGGAGGAGATGGTAACCACACACACAACAATCCCAGTCCCACCTACCACAACTGCAAACCAAACACATAAAAACACAAAGACATACTCGGAGGCTCTAATAAAAAACTTACCAAAACAACAGAGGCTCCCAAAGCAGACATCCAAAAATCCACCACCTCAAAACAAAACACATGCAACACATACTTCAATAAATCAGTGTGTCAACCAATCACAGCCCTTAAGGCCAAACACCATGCCTGATACACTAGTAATAGGTGACTCTATAGTCAGACACACTGAAGTCCCGCTGACAAGGCTGAACAAGGGGAGGGTGACTGTGAGCTGCCTATCGGGAGCTAGGATCCACCACATAACACACGCACTCAAGTCACTCCAAAGCAAGTACAAATATGACTCCGTCATTGTCCATGCTGGCATGAATGACCTGAGACGTACCTCCCGGGACTACATGAAAAGAGACATAGAGGATCTCTCCGATTATGTAGCCCAGGCTAGCATGACCCTGACCCTGAGCAGCATCTTGCCCTCACCAAGTATGATGCCACAATACAAAGACAAGTTGATCAGCTTTAATAATTGGCTCAAGTACTGGTGTCATTCTAAGGGGATCCAATGTCTGTCTGCCTGGGATGACATGTTGGACAAGCCACGCTGCTTCGCAAGGGATGGCTTACACCTGTCACCACTGGGCTTCCGGATATTGGCGAAGGCTCTTGCCACCCCCATAGTGGCTTTTTTAGGCAAGGCTCAAAAGACAAACCCACCTCCTTAGAAAACAAAAATGGAAAAAAACTAAGGGTAATGCTGCTCAACGCCAGAAGTCTAAATCTCAAGATGCAGGCACTCGATGCACTCCTCAGCATGGAGAACATCGACGTCTGTGCAGTAACTGAAACCTGGTTCAAGGCTCCTGAGAGCACCCCAGTGCTACCAGGCTCTACCTCGTATCATGCTTTTCGGTCCCAAAACCCAGGCCGAACCACAAAGGGAGGGGGGGTGTCCATATTCATCAAGGACACCCACACCTCCAGGTTAGTAGAAACACATGAAGCATCAGAGACCATACAGGTGCAACTAACCATAGGCAAAACTGCTATACAACTGGTAGCATGTTACAGACCACCCTCCCAATCTCAAGGACCCCACTCAGCCTTCCTGAAGACATTGGAGGATATGAATGTATCACAAAATACCATCATACTGGGAGACTTCAACTGCCCAAACATAGATTGGATACATTATTCTAGCCCTAATACCCTAGCCCAAAGGCTCCTGGAATTCATAAATTCAAATGCACTGGAACAACTAGTCACCTCTCCCACTAGGGGAGATAATATACTAGACCTGATCATCACAAACATGGGGACAAAATGCTCCACACCGGAAGTATACCCCTCACTAGTGAGATCTGACCACAAACTAATCACCCTGGATATACATATCCCACCTCCACCCCCAGCACAAAAGACCACAGTGAAAAACTTCTCAAAAGCAGACTTCACTCTTCTTAAGACGGAGATGGTATCCTTTAAGCCCATTGTGCCAGTGGATACCACATCCCACAATGCCGAATCCTTCACAAATGCTTTCTATGGACATCTCCAAGAATGCATGGATCATGCAATCCCAAATAAATCCAAGTCCCTCTCCACCAAAGGCAAGCGTCCTGTCTGGTGGACCTCAGCCATTAACAAATTGTATAACAAAAGAAGGAAGCTACTGCACGTCCGAGCAAAATCCCATAAAGGGAAGACATCTCTGATCAACATTAGCAGAAAACTACATTCTCTCATAAAAACATCCAAGGCCAACTTTGAGAGAAAAATCGCTAAGGACACTAAAGATAACCATCAAGCCTTCTTCAGCTATGTTAGAAACCTGGGCGGAAACCCTCAGATATGCTCAGAGTTAGTTCACAACAACAAAAAATACACTGAACCCACAGATATTTCCAACATTCTGGCTGACAGGTTCAGTGCAAATTTCTCCCCTCCCCTCACCCCCAAAAGAAGAAATACTTATCCCAGCTGAATGTAATCTCCCTGTCATCTCAGATGACTAAGTGAGAACCGCCCTAAACAAAGCTAAAAACACAGCATCAATGGGACCTGGCGGTATCCCGGGTTGCGTGCTACGTGAACTCCAAGAGGAGCTAAACCCACACATAAAAATGCTATTTAACCTTTGCCTTACTTCAGGATATGTACCTGAACACTGGCGTACAGCAACAGTGGTCCCACTCCACAAAGGGGGTACCTCTACAGACCCTGGGAACCACCGCCCCATAAGCTTAACCAGCTTGGTCTGCAAAGCTATGGAAAGAATCATTATGGAACTCATAAACAGAGACATAGGGGACCTACAGACACTTAACCCCACCCAGTTTGGCTTTGTGAAGGGCAGATCCTGCCTTTTGAACCTGGTTGACTTTTTCAAAACAGTCACTAGAGCCATTGATGAGGGCAAAGCAGTCCATACAGCCTACCTGGACTTGGCTAAGGCCTTCGACACAATACCCCACTCAGGCATCATAGATAAGCTCAACAGCTTAAACGTAAACTCTTATGTCACTAGATGGGTTGCAAACTGGCTAAAGGACAGAACCCATAAAGTTAAAATCGCTGGAACAATGTCAGACTCAAAGCCAGTCAAAAGTGGTGTCCCACAGGGATCTGTCCTGGGACCCCTCTTGTTCGGCATTTATTTCTCAGATGTTAAAGCAAACATGGGAGGGTTGTGGCTGACAAAGTTCGCAGATGACTGCAAACTAGGTGCCATAGTCGATACACCAGCGGACACATACATCCTACAAAAAGGCCTCACAGAAACGGACAACTGGTGCCGGAGTCACGGCCTTAAACTAAATGCCAAAAAATGTATAGTCATCCCCTTTAGGAAAAACAAAGTACCCACAAATTATCACATAGACAGCAACCCACTGAGTACAGAAAAAGTAATCAGAAACCTAGGGACCCAAGTCAACAGCGACCTCTCATTTCACACCCACATTGCCAAAGTGGTTAGAAAAACATTCTACCTTGCACACCTCATCATGAAGGGATTCCCATCCAGATCCAAGGATGTCATTGTACCCCTATACTCCTCCCTCATCAGACCCATGATTGAGTACAATGCCCCATTTGGTATGTACCTCACCCAGCATTTGCAACAGCTGGAGAGACCACAAAAGTACCTCACCAAGAGGATCAAGGGTCTCCAACATATGTCTTATTCTGCCAGACTAAAGAAACTTCAGCTCTACTCAGTGGCATACCGCCTGCTCAGAGGTGATCTCTGCATGACGTACAAAGCCATGTCAAATCAGGATCTGATGGACATGCTCCACCTCAAAAAATCCAAATCCATCAGGACCATGAGAGCTAAAGACTTAAACCTCAGCACAAGTATGAATAGGACATGCTGGAGGGATAGATTCATAACCCAGAGGCTTCCCATGCTTTGGAACAAGATCCCAGTTTTTATTAGGCAGAGCTCCTCACTGACTCTCTTCAAGAGAAATCTTGATGAGTGTATGGGAGATCGTAAGTTTACCCCAGGGGTCACATCTGTGTCACTGCTAGACAGGGGCACAGTAAACTAATTCTATTATATAAGGGGACCTTCATTGTGTCACTACTAGACAGAGGCACAGTATTCTACATTTATTCTGTACATTTTTGTACCATTTCATGGGGTGGCAAAAGCCACATCACTATGGCTAGGATTACAAATGCCCCAGGGCAGATAGCCTAGTACTAAACTATGAAACTATGAAACTATATGCCCTTAGGGACCTGCCAAATCAATATAAAAGTAGGAAATCCAAAATATAAGAGGTAATCTAATATTAGAAAATAAAGTAAAGACACATTGCAAAATAGTAGGTATATACATCAATAACAAATGATGTAGTTTAGTTTACTATCATATGAGTTAGCAGTTAACTAAAATCAAAACAGTGTAAGAAATGTCTCTGTGTGGAAGATTTTCAGTCCCTATATTTCTAGTTAATCACTGTATATTAATCAGATCAGACAAGAGTAGTAGAAGTAACTAACTTAAACTCGTCTTAAGTCAAAACAAAACAAAACAAAAAATAATAGAAAATATATAGCTGTACAGCATTACTAAGTATTCAAAAGTAATCCAAGCAAGACAGGCAGTCTGTTTCCAGTTGAAAATCCTTTATTAAGTACACAGACAAGCGATCCAAGTAAATGATTTTTGACTGGAAACAGACTGCCTGCCTTGCTTGGATTACTTTCAAATACTTAGCAATGCTGACAATTATATATTTTATATATATTTTCTATTAATATTTTTTGTTTTGTTTTGTTTTGACTTAAGACGAGTTTAAGTTTGCTACTTCTACTACTATTGTCTGATCTGATTAATATACAGTGATTAACTAGAAATATATGGACTGAAAATCTTCCACACAGAGAAGTTTCTTATACTGTTTTGTTTTTTGTTTTTGGATCCATTACACTTTAGTGGGTTGTTTTGAGACTTCGGGGATACCATGGAGATTACTTGTTTTCAGTTAACTTAAATCAATACATTAAAGTTAAAAAGGATTTCAGGAAAGACTAGCACAGAATGTTCCTTTATAATGAGGAACTGGCCAAAAGAGTAGAAATGTGGACTCAGAATCTGGAAACAAGCTCTTAAAAAGAACAAGTTTTACTTCAGGGGAGTAGTTTCAGTCTTAATTGTGAAAAAATCATGTGTGGAACCAAGCATTATTAGACAAAGTTGACAGGGATTCTGCATAATTTAAAATTAAGACTTTTCAGGATAGCAGAGTAGGATATGGATTACTTCTACAACAGTGGAATATACAAAAACAGATGTATTCAATATATTTTCAAATCCATAATAAAATAAAGAACAAGGAACAAAAGGCCCCTTGGCAAAATATCTTTCAATTAAGAAGGAGAGAGGTAGTAATATTGATTTTGATGTTTGGAAAAAAGAGGGAGTCTTAAGTTCAAGGCAAATCTAGACTAGGTGGAAGAATCAAGAGGTAGAGTGAAAGCTGGATGTTCATCTCAAATATGACCAATATCATGCAAAAGTAGTTTATATTGTAGTACCTACATATAAGATTCTGCTACACTAATGGTATTTGACTACAGTAAGACTATTTAAGGAGGGCAGGAAAAGGGAGTCATCTTATTGGAGGTGCAAACTACTGTCTGCAGACCAGGATAACACTTTCTTGAAAAAATGCAATATGGGATGATTGAGTAATTCTTTTTAATTATAAGCAAATGGGGGTTTTCACATAAACAGGTAGAGATGCAGAGACTGGTAAAACATGTTCCAAAATGTATCATCACCAGAAAATGGAAATCAAATGTACCAGCTCCATATGGGAATATACTTCGAGACTATTATGATGACTGAGAAGACTTCTGTATTGAGTGAAAGCAGAAAGAATGTCTAAACTATCATATGGAATTTAGAATCTGCATTATTTGACTTCACATTTGACTGAAATATGAAAATTTCACTGAGGGATTGTAACTTAATGACACACATATGCATGTTTGAAATAGTCCTTCAGATCAAAAGAGGATATGAGCTTTGAAATATTGAAATGTTTTGAATATGTTTGACAAACCATTCTAAGCTTGCATTCTTTGATCTTGTTCATGTTATGCTTGTTGTGCTGTTAGATGTTCACTGCCTATTATATGTTCAAGTGTTTGCCTTGTTCTTTTAAAATGTTTTCAGCAAAACCATGTCATTTAAAAATGAAAAAAAAGATACACTGTATCTGTGTCATAAGGTTCAAAGCTGACAAAATAATTGTCCCCACTCATCTGAGAAAACAAATACTTGAGATGAGAGATGAATTATATCTAAGGGAGGTAAAGTATAAAGAAAGAGCTGGATCTGTAATGTGCTTCCCAGTTAGTCAGGTAAATCAAGTAATACAGTGTTACAATACATGTGCTTCATACCATAACAAGGACCCAGAAGAATTAAAGTTATCTGATACCCTTAGCAGTTGTCTTAAATTATGAGCCTTGGAACAGCGAGGCTAAATATTTTAAAATGGTAAATTATACATACTAATTCCAAGATAGCTGTACTTCAATGTCTCCATTTTTTCTGATGTATGATGGTCTAAATGTTAGTAAATATATTATATTTGGTGTTCTATGTGTTTTTTATAAGTCCAAGACTCATAATTACAGTTTGCAATAGGGTTACGAATGGGATTCAATCTACGTTGTCTTTAGCCTGGCAGGGAATCTTACTTTCATACACAGAATTGAGTGCAACTGTTTTGTTTCAGTTCAACAGAGTAATATGTTTTATATATATATATATATATATATATATATATATATATATATATATATATATATATATATTATCTAGTATAACAAGTCACCTTCAATAATCAGACTGATAACGTGTGCAAACATGTTGCGTGCACTAAAGTCAATATTTCAAGAGAGGGGACACTTGGTGTCATGTTATTTAGAAATAGTCTACAACAGAAAATGCAGCATTTCTGAAGACTTGGGTATGAAAAGGAGGCCAAACTTGTCAGTACATATATACAAACATTGAAAAATTACATAAACTGAGCCTGGGCAAGAGTCATCTTACAATTAAGGAATATACCAATATTTTATAAAAGAAATATATTGATACTCAAAGAAAAAAAGATCCAGTAGAATTGTCACAAACAGTACTGATGTGAAAAAATAAAGATTTTCAAGAATGTGATACACAAGCGGTCTGCAGAGAATCTCCTGTAGTGATGTGTTTAAGAAAAGTTACAGTGCAGTAAGTATAATTCCAAAAGTAAGCTCAAATGTACAGACACAACTCCAGATCTGGGGGACAAAAAACAAAAAAACAAAAAAACAGAGGGATTCATATGGACATTCTGAGATATGCTCATGACCTAAAAGATTGAAAAGTCACATTTATTAAAATGCTATTTGACAGTGTACAAACATGTCTTTCTTGATGTAAAATGTATGACATATTTCTGAAATGAATTTTATAATGGTAAATGTAAATAGTGCATGCTGCATTAAAGGATGCATGCAAAATAAGCATATTCATTGGTTTATAGGTTTGATCACAAAGCTTGTGACCTACAGGCTTTCAAGAAGTCTTTTGCTTTATCACCATACTGATCTTTTATAAATTTCACACATATATCAATATTATTTTAATGGAATTTAATTACTGAATTCTTCTGACTGCGTGGATAAGCTTATTCCATAATTGCAGAAGGTTGTGTAATGTGTCTGCCAGCATTTTTAACATCAGATTCCTTAATCTGTTGTTAGTTCTTAAGAGCTAATTTTGGGTATATATTATCAGGCAAATCAGATCAGACATCACCTTTTTGACAAGGTGAAGGTCACCTCTTAATAACCAACAAGGTGGGAGGATGGCCTAATGGTTAAGGTGTTTGTCTTACAAATACAAGGTGCAGGGTTTGAGTCTGACAAGGAATAATTGGCTAGGCTTACAATGGCTTGCAAGGGCAGTTAGCCTAGTACTAACCTATAAACCTATAAACAAGAAATTCTATACAATTACAGTTACTAGAGCCAGTCTGATTAATGTTTTTGTAATCTTATATTTCTTTTGTTAAGGAACTATAGTTTTACAAGTTCTTCCAGGCAGCTTACTCAAGGGCTAAACAACATATCGCTGTATTGTATTCTGGGTCAGAGCAATAAGGTATAAAGAGATACAATGATTTACCGTGAATGTCTGGACATATCCATTACAATTAAGTGGGCTACAAAATATTCTTTTCAGCTAGACACTGTTAAAATTAAAATTATTACATGATTGTCCCTTGAGCTTTAGTAATGGTTTTGTTTATTTATAAATTTGATCATTTTTTAATTATAATTTATATGCTTTTTGCTGCTACAAGTGTTTTATTTTTTGCATACCTTTGGTCATTGTCATTTAATGAAGTAATTAAGCCACTCAGCTTTCAATCATAAGAGTAGTTGTTCAGAAGTGTAGCTAGAAATGTTTGTGTCTGATGCCATCCCCGATCTTGGACCACCCAATAAACTTTAAGAAAAAAACTCCTTTCCTTGAACCTGAGGAGCAAAAAAAAAGATTCTGCTCTCCATTTAAACTAGTAAACTTAAATAATAATTTAAACAGCAGCAAATGCTGCTACACAGCATCCATTCTGACTGTTCTTTTGACTGCAAATGAAGTATCAGTACTGGTAATGCCCTTTAACACTGCACACACAGTGATGCTACTCCAATTACCTCACCATAGCTACTTCTCTCTATGTTTTTATCAATAGCCTATTTTCCACTTTTATAACTTACTAATATAAAAAAATGTGATGCTGGTGCACAGGCTTGTGGGATATCAGTGGTGACCTGTGTTGAAAGCCATAACAAGATCAGGATAAGTAGAATGTACTTCTGTTAGCTTCATCAAATGTGGCTGTTGCCTTTTCAAAGAATGTCCCATATTTAAAGGGAACAGTTTCTTCTCCATAATCATCATCATAATCATCATCATCAACTTCCTCTTCTCAATTATGAGTGGGTTTGGGGTGTCATGTCAACTGGAGGCACATCTCCTGATTCAGAGCCACTGTTCTACCAACTTTGAAAGTCACGTCTGACTGTTGCAGGTGTTCTTTCACACAATCCATCTGATTCATGGCTGGATATTCTTATTCCCTTTTTACTTCTTCCTGTTTCTTCCAGATCATCTTTATCAAATTGTCTTCTGCTTTATTGCACATGTGACAAAATCACCATAATCTGTTCTTATCTTTTACTGCAATCTGGTCTCCTTTGGCTTCTGTTCTGGGATTGTCATTTATACATCTGCCCACAATGTACATTCTACTACCTATCTCAGGCACCTCATTTCCATGCCATCAAGTGTTATCAACTGTTCTGCTTTCACTGCCCAGGTTGATGTTCCATATGGAAACATTAGTAATACCACTGTTTGTATACACTACTCTTCAGGTTGTTTGGCATTCCTCTGCCATATGCTATCATTTGTCTGCAGCCCTTCCAGTTTTATCTTTGACTCCATCATCAAACTTCCTCTCCTAAACTACACACTCAAGTACTTGAAACTGTTAACCTGTTCCATTATTTTCCTTCTAAAGTTTAATTTTTTTCTGATTTCCCCCTTTTGTTGCTAATGACCTGGAAGTACTCGGTTTCATCCCCTGTGTCTTCACTTTTGCATTCCAGTTTCTTCTTCTTAACAAACCCATAAGGTTTAATTTTAGGAGAAGAGAATATTCACTGTTTCATTTTTAGTTAAGCTCCATTTTAAAATTATGTAAAAAGGAATGTAGTCTATCGGATAAATGGCTTTGAATATACTAATGCCCAATGACACTGATTTCCATTTTTTGTAGAATAATACCAGAAAATTACGACTTTGATTTGCCTGAGAATTGGAAAACCATTTTTTTCACAAAATGTGGCATTTTAGGATACAGTACTCATTTACTACAACCAGAAATTTTTTCTCATGTATTACTTGCTATATTTTCTTTTTAATTTAATGTCTTGCACCTAGAATTAGTTTTTGCATATATATATATATATATATATATATATATATATATATATATATATATACACAGGTGCACCTAAAAATTATCAAAACAACATAGGATGAGCAGTAAAATATCTAAATTGCAAAATGTCTAAACACGAAATACTGACAAAATGGAAATTATATTTGAAAAGGGTTCATGCTTTTCCCCCACTGTTATTCGTCCTCAGTGTTTGTAGCTATATATATATATATATATATATATAATTAAAAGATTATTAAAAGGGGGTATGGAATATGAAAAATCTGACAAAATCTAACCACATTTTGTCAAGCATCTCTGCAACTCCCACAGCTCTGCTAATTATATATACCAGGTCCGAGGTTGCACAACAGTGGGAAAAGGCATAAACCCTTCCCTAATATAACTTCTATTCTGTCAGTATTTTGTGTTTGGATATTTTTCAGTTTAGATTTTTTTTCTTAGGTTTTTATTGTCCATCTTTTTACTGTGGATCTTATGCTGATTCAAGGGGCAACTTGTCCTCCAGGAAGATGCTATAGCTAGCCATTCCCCACAAATAAAGCAACAACAGAGAACATTTTGCCACTCCAATACAGGAAGGGGCAAATACAGGAACTTCAGACAGTGACACATTTTTCTGATACAGGTACTGTAAAAGCGCACACATATTGTAATTTCAACATTTTTAATTTTACTGATAGAATTATCAGTGAAGTGCACTTTGATTTATTTTATAAAGGTTTTACATTCATAACAACACCTACATTTAACATTTCTGGTGTTGTATTTTGGAAACAATATTGATACTTCTTCTCATAGTAACAATCTGTTGAGGAAAAGTACTTTAAGTCCGTCATTAAATTTGACTTTAATGTTTTTTGAGAGGGCATGTGAAGAAGACATTAGAAGGAATTTTAGACATCACAATAAGATATTGAGAAGACTGGTTACTATATGGCCTGTGAGGAGAAAGAATACTTGAAAGAGTTTAGTTCTGATAAGACATTGAGGGTAATAAAAATATATAAGGGAGGCGACATTGTTTTAATGGACCATCTTGATTAAATTTCTAGAATGGACAAACTTTTAATGACTGCTTTCAATGCAAACACGTTTATGTAAATTAAGTACATATAGCTTATAGTAAAACTGACTACATGTTGAATGACTTATTGTTACAGAAAGTTATTGATCAGAAGTTATTTGATTTTTTCGAGTGTTAAATGTCCCATTATACCAGTGATATTTGGTAAACCTAAAATACATAAAATATTTATACAGTCCTCCACTCCTCCCTATAATTTGCCAGTTTCTAAAACTGAACCATTAGAGAAGTGTGTTGATGTAAAAACATATTGATTCATTGCAATTTTATCTGAACTGGCTAATCTGGCTGTCGATGACTCGAAGGTATTAGTTACTGCAGATATTACTTATTTGTTTTCTGTTATACCATCTGATGTAGGTATCAATTGGTTTATGAACACTATTAGTAAATCAATTAATATTAACAATGTAGGTTTAAGATTAATAAAAGAATTCATGAAAGTAATTTTGAGTAATAATTACTTTTATTTTGAAGGTGAATATTACCAGCAGGTTTCTGGGGTCACTATGGGAAGTATTGATGCACTAACTTATGCAAACCTAGTTTTTATTTTCTGCAAAACAAATGATGTATTTAATTCCATCTATAAGGATTATATACTTAGATATTATAGGTATTTGGATGATTTATTTTTAGTATGGAAAGATGACACTACACTCTTAAATGAGTTTTTTTCTATTTATTTAAATCCCTTTACTGCTTTTGTGAGGTTCACGTATACATTTTTACAAAATGAAGTTAATTTTTGGATGTTCCTTTATACAAAGATTCTGATTCTAATTTATTTAGATCTAAGATCTGTAGGAAACCAACATTTTCCAACACCTGCATACATTTCAATAGTAATCATATTAGATGGCAGAAGGTTAACATAGCTAAAGGCCAATTTATTTGGATTTCTAAACTGACTAGTGTTGATCAGTGTTTTAATGGGGAATTAGAATTTACTACTCAGATGTTTCTCGACAGAGGATCCCTTGTGTATTTATTAAATCATTTAAAAGAAGAGGTTATTGTTAGAAGGCAGGGTGATTTTAAACCCCTTTTGAAGGGTGGTATTTTTAAAAAAAGGTAAGTTGGGATATTAATCATAGTTTTATAGGGCATTACTTTTACCATGTATGAATAATTTATATCTCCAAAATCTGTGTTGCAAGACACTGGTCAAATATTATATTATATGATGATAGTAATATAATATTGGGCCCTAAACTGACTTTTACATATAGAAAAGGGTTAAATATTAAGAATGCTCTTGAATATAAGTAAGAAAGAAAAAAGAATAAGTAAATATGGTAACTGTAAAGCCTGTGGCTTTACTTTCAAAGGTCTCTATATTATGATTGTTTGTTACATCAAAAATAAATTGTATCTAGAATTTAGTAATTGTAGGAGTATATGCAGCTTGTTGTGCCATATGTGACATGTTTTACATTACAAAGATGGAAAAGCAACTTAATGTTAGGATTTTGGAACATGTTAAAGACATCAAAAACAGCAATATTAATGGGTATGGCCTGGATGGCAACTTAAAAACAACACTAATTTTCTGCTCTGCAGTTCTCAAATTTTGCCAGTTTCACCAATATATACTTACAAGTGATCAATTCAAAATCTGGGAACTTTAAACTTCAGATTGTTATAATTTTTAAGTGACTACTTTTATATTTTCTAGTCAAATTTTAAGACAAAAGAAGAAAACAACATAACTGAAGGAAGATGAATCATTCCGAAGCTACTCAACAAGATAATTCCATGAAAAAGGAACTGCAAGCAATCCTTATGAGTATCCAAGACCTAGTGATTAAAATAGACAAACTGGACACTAAAATTAATAAAATAAAGGAATACTCATCTAAACAGATGGAATAACTGAATGAGGTTATTAAGCAACAAAAGATTGCAGCATTAGAAGACTCTGTTTCTGATACTGACTGTAGATTAACAGAAGGAGAAAACAGCATTGAATTCTTGCTACATCAAAACAACAAATGTATTGACAAACTAGATGACACAGAAAATAGACAAGGAGCAATAATATTAGAATATATAGCATCCCAGAGCAGACTGAAGGGGACAACATGGTGAACTTTTTATCTAATTGGATTCCCAAAACTTTAAATCTGCCCTGTCCTCTGGTATTAAAAGGGCACACGGATCCCTAACTACAGTCCCTTTAAACAAGAAACCTTCTCATTTTAGATCTAGCATTATGAAAATCATCTCAAGTCAAGATAAGGACCTTGTCGTAAAAACTGCTTGGTCTCTTGCATCTCTAAAAATAGGAGATCAATTAATCAGATTTAACAACGGCATCTCTTCCATTGTAATGTCAAAAAGAAAAGCATGCATTCCACTTATAAAATCTTTAGAAAAAGCTGATGTCAAAGCACAAGCACAACTGATCTTTCCAGCTAAACTAAGAATGTGTCTACCTGATGGGAGAAAGATCTTTGAACTACTTCAAGAAGCTACTTCCTCAGCACAATAGATGAAATTACTAAACCCAGAGGCTAACATGGATACCAGTGTCACTGTAAAGAGATAGGCAACAAGAAGAAAATGGAGATAAATAACATAAATGCTACATGAAGTATTTCTTTAAAAGGTGGTGTTTAAACAGCACATAATAACAAACTGTGCTTACAATTATTTATATAATTAGACAAACAATTGTACAATTAATCAATGTACAATTTGTATAAAAAAGGAGTCATTAATTCACAATGGTATCTTGACAAAGCCTGGGAGGTCCCGGGTGAAAGCGCTTGAGTGTAACCTGTTTTGTTGTGGATTTACTTGGAGTTTATATTCGTATTTGTGGAGTATGTGCAGTTTTTAATTGAAAAAGGCACAATAAACTTTTTTACCCAAGCTGTTGGGCCATTCAGAACTTTTTTGTTACATAGTTGATATCAACCTGAAGTTTGATGTGCATATCAATCAAACAATCAAAACCATTAATAACAAACGTGGCTCTCTTTACAAAACCAAGCCTTTCCTTACTCCACTTGCTAGAACTGCAATTGCCCATCCCATCTACTATCAACTCTTCTCTATGCCTCACCTCTATTCTCCAACTTAAAACAGATCTTAATAAACTATCATCCTACTATAACCACATTGCCAAATTTGCTACTGGCACTGCCTTCCGGACACACCACTGTCACAACCTAAATCACCTATGATGGCTTGAACTGCCTAGCCTACTGTAGTTCAACCAGCTAATAGTGGCACATAAAGTCCTTTACCAACCAGAAAATACACCTGCACTAAAAAATATTATCAGCCCCTACACCAGCACCCGGCCACTGCAATCATCCACTAGACTCCTAGTTCAAACATACAAATTCAACTACTCAGCTGGTGACTCTCTGTTTGTTAACTCTGTTGGAAAAACATGTAACAGACTTCCATCTGACTTGACCCTAGAACCCTCACTAACTCAATTCAAAAACAAACTCAAGAAATACTTCAAAACTCATTGGTTATGTCCTTGCACTAACCCAGACTAGTGACCTCTCTATTACTTAGGTGCCTTACCTTCAACAACGTCTATCTTTTTTCTACCACATGATTTCAAGAAGGGTCAATTGTATAACTGCTGCTCAATGTGTCTTACACCACAATGTAATGTTATGTATATATAACTTTGAAAATAATGTTATGTTTTGTAAAGTGTTTTATAATAAGTTAGTACAATATGTGCTAAATGCTGCTATTGCTTATGACTGCAATCTGCTTGAAACTAGCATTTACTAAATGTTCAATATGCATTATTATCTTGGAGCTTTTCTTCCCAGGCCTCAGGTGAAAATGGACATATATCTAGTCGGACTATCCCGGTCATCAAATGTAAAATAAAATAAAATAAATACATAAATTGATATTAACTTAGAGAAAATAAAACTATATGCATATTTAGTTAACCCTAATAGTTTGCATAAAATTGCAATCAGATCAAAGTACTTAAATGAGAAAAATCATATCAAAGAGATTATATACAATGACAATAATATAATAGTAAGAGTCTCAAAATCAAAAAACATCTTAAATTACATTAAGAAGCATTATGAAAATATTAATAACTTAAATTTAAGTATAGGTGGCAACATTAAAGAAGTTTTTCTAAACGAAAATATTTAAAGTAAATTATCAAATGACAACATTAGTAAAACTGATAAAGGCTTCAGTTTCTAGGAATTAAACGATCAAATAAACAATCTAAAGAACAATAAAACTCCAGGATTAGATGGACTAATACTAGAATTATTTAAGATGTTACCTGATAATATATTACAACTTATGCTAAATACATTTCAAGAAGTTAAAACTACATCCATTATCCCACCCTCATAGAAATATTCTATTGTCTCACCAATTTTAATACCTGACAAAGAACCCACCTCATGTTCTTTGTATAGACCAATTTCTTTGTTGAACATAGACTAAAAGATTTTCAGGTCAATCTTAAAAAATAGACTAAACACTATTCTATCTGAGTTAATAAATGAGGAACAAACTGGGTTCATAAAAAAATATTAAGGTCCAAGATAATACAATAAGACTCCTATCTCTAGTAGAAATAGAAAACACAAAGAAAAACAAACTATCTATAATACTTTTTGACATTGATAAAGATTTTGATTCCTTAAATTGGTCTTATTTCTTCAAAGTTTTACAAGAGTAAAACTTTTCCACAGACTTTATAGGGTTAATCGTAAAACTTTATCAAAATGTCACCTCTTTTGTAAAGATTTGCTATTATATATCTATTCCTTTTAAAGTGCTGAAGGGTACTAAACAAGGGTGTCTCTTGTCTCCATTAATTTTCTCTCTCGCTATACAGCCATTTGCCAATTTTGTCAGAAATAATATAAACATCAACGGCTATAATCTAAATGGTGAACCGTCACCAAAAATTCAACATTTTGCAGATGACTTATTAATAACTAGTGGTGATATTGAAACCTCAATAGACTATTTTGTTAAGGTGCTAGTCCTTTCTAAAAGTATATCTAAATTAAAATTCAATCACAACAAAACTCAATGCTTTTGATAAACAAGAACATTACCCCAAAACTAATTCTTGTAAACACTTTAACTGGAAAAGTACTCACATTAAATATTTAGGTGTTAATATTAAATCTAACCATAAAAGGTCAATTTCAGTTAATTATCAACACCTCATTAACACAATCCTATGCTTAACAGATAACTGGAACAAAATGTTTTTCACATTTTAAGATAGACTAACCTTAATCAAAATTAATTTGCTAACCTAAAATTCTATTCATTAGTCAAACATTACTCCCCACCACCTAAAAAAACTATTAAAAATCAAGGGAATCCTGCTCAAATTTCTCTTGTCCCCTCTGAAAAAAAAAAACAAGAGTTTCTTTACAATTGCATAGACTATATGGGGAAGAAGAGGGTATTGGATTCCCTAATAACGATATGTACTTTAACTCAGTTATTATTAATACACTTCTCTCATGGCTCAATAGTTCATATACTGCATGTTGGAAATCAATCCATTAAAATATGTTATTTAACAATAATAAAACATTATTAAATCCCTTTATTAAAATAGAAATAAATATTTTATCTGGATATTAAAGACATATATACAAAATAATAAACAAACTCATATTATTTCCTATCATAAACCAGGTATTATTAATTTGTCAAATAATCATTTATTCCAACCATTTAACCAAATATTTGTTAAAACCATATTTCCCATAGCATTCACTACTGAATGCTTGATCTCATTTGATACAACTAGACTGTTTAAATTTAAAAAGGGGAATCTATTACACTGTAATCAGTTTTATCTAATAATAAAATCCATTCTGCATATTACTTGATTGCTAATAACAGCTTACAGAACTACAAGTGGATTGATATTCAAAGATGCAAAGAATTCATTCAAAACAAAATTATAACAGCATTAGTATTACACAGTAAAATACATCTAGAATCTTAGATTTCAGTTCTATTATCAATAAGGTATCCTTCAAGAGAACCTCCAAAATATACAGAATTATCAGAAGTGATTTTGGTTCTGCAGATACAGTGCAATGAAAAAGAATTTGTACCCTTCCTGATTTCTTATTTTTTGCATGTTTGTCACACTTAAATGTTTCGGATCATCAAACAAATATAAATATTACACAAAGGTAACCCAAGTAAACACAAAATGCAGTTTTTAAGTGATAATTTTATTTATTAAGGGAAAAAAAAACCTATCCAAACCTACATGGCCCTATGTGAAAAAGTAATTACTCCCTAAATGTAATAACTGGTTGTGCCACCCCTAGCAGCAACAACTGTAATCAGGCATCTGTGGTAACTGGCATTTAGTCTTTCACATCACTGTTGAGGAATTTTGGCCGACTCTTCTTTGTAGAATTGTTTTAATTCAGCCATATTGGAGGGTTTCTGAACATGCACTGCCTTTTTAAGGTCATGGCACAGCATCTCAATTGGATTCAAGTCCGGACTTTGACTATATCACTCCAAAACCTTAATTTTGTTTTTTTTAAGCCATTCAGAGGTGGACTTGCTGATGTGTTTTGGATCATTGTCCTGCTGCAGAACCCAAGTGTGCTTCAGATTGAGGTCACAAACTGATGGCAGGACATTCTCCTTCAGGATTTTTTGGTAGAGAGCAGAATTCATAGTTCCATTAATCACAGCAAATTGTCCAGGTCCAAAAGCAGCAAAGCAGCCCAAGACCATTACACTACTACCACCATGTTTGACTGTTGGCATGATGTTCTTTTTCTGAAATGCTGTGCTACTTTTACGCCAGAGGTAACCTCCCAAAAAGTTCAACTTTTGTTTCTTCAGTCCACAGAATATTTTCCCAAAAGTCTAGGGGATCATCAAGATATTTTTTGGCAAAAGTGAGATGAGCCTTTATGTTCTTTTTGGTCAGCAGTGGTTTTTGCCTTGGAACTCTGCCATGCATGACATTTTTGCCCAGTCTCTTTTTAATGATCAAGTCATGAATGCTGACCTTAACTGAGGCAAGTGAGGCCTGCAGTTCTTTAGATGTTGTTCTGGGTTCTTTTGTGACCTCTTGGATGAATCATTACTGCGCTCTTGGGGTAATTTTTGTAGGCCACCCACTCCTGGGAAGGTTCACCACTGTTCCACATTTTCTCCATTTGGGGATAATGGCTCTCACCATGGTTTGATGGAGTCCCAAAGCTTTAGAAATGGCTTTGTAAGCTTTTCCAGACTGATAGATGTCAATTACTTTGTTTTTTATCTGTTCCAAAATTTCTTTAGATTGCGGCATGATGTCTTCCTTTTTGGGATCTTTTGGCCTACTTCACTTTGTCTAATAGGTTCTATTTAAGTGATCTCTTGATTCAAAAGGTCTGGCAGTAATCAGGCCTGGGTGTGGCTAATGAAATTAAACTCAGCTTTCCAAAAAATATGATTAATCACAGTTACTTCATGATTTAACAAGGGGGTGCAATTACTTTTTCATATAGGACCATGTAGGTTTTGATACTTTTTTCTTAATAAATAAAAACCATCACTTAAAAGATGCATTTTGTGTTTACTTGGGTTATCTTTGTCCAATATTTGTCTAATATTTAAATTTGTTTGATGATCTGAAACATTTAAGTGTGGCCAAAATGCAAAAAAAAAAAGAAAAAGAAATCAGGAGGGGGCAAATACTTTTTCATTGCACTGTATATCTTTTTGGAATTATTCTACTAGAATTAATAATCAAGAATTTTCAATAAATAATAAAGAACTTTTTTAAAGCCCGCAGGAAAGTCCACATCTTCTCCTTACTGAAGACTCTATACTTGGAAATTCCTACATAGATGTTTCTTAACACCACATTAAACTGCAATAATGTTTAAAAAAACGATAATGTAAAATGTAGGAGATGTAAATTACTTGATGATTGGTTTCATATGATCATTGGTTGGAGAATGTAGGAGATGTAAATTACTTGATGCTGATTGGTTTCATATGATCATCGGTTGTAGAATGGTAGGTGAGGGGCTGTGTCGCCCTGCCCCATGCTGTTCCTGCTGCAGCTGTTGCCACAGGATCATATTGTGTCCTTTTGGACAAAATTTACATCTTGCTGTTGTGCCTTGTGTAATGATAATTGTATTATTTCTGACTCTCTTATACTATTTAATATACCAGTTCCAGAAGTCATACTTAAAAATCACATAGCTTTATTATGGGAAATTTTATCTATTGCTAGAAAACTTGTCACACAAAATTTGAAATCTAAGTATACTTTCTTGTTTAATGCTGAATTCATTCATTTAGCCAACTCGGTATGTAATAGGGAAATCTCCACTATAAAAAATGAGAAATAATAACATCAGTTATTTCATCAGTTAATTGCTTTGAAGAAATTACTTAACTTGTTAGAAAAATATTAACCCCAGGATTCAGCAAGATCTGCACGGCATGCAGGAATAGTGCAGGAGCTGCTGGAGGCAATATGGCTGCTGAGAGATCCAGAAACAAGCTCCTGGGATGTGCACAAGCGCACCTGCACTACTCCTGCACGGACACCACTCCTGTATGCAAATTACCCCATTTGCAGGTGAAAATCATGCAAATGAGGTGAATTTGTGATCCAGAAAGCTGGCAGCTGGCCATGCAGGACTAGTGTAATCTGCAGAAATGTACTTGGTTAGTAACAGAGTAAATGTCTGCAAACTACAAAACTGAGCCATGACAGCTCCAAATAAAGGGTGCGTATGACATGTAAAGCATGCCAATGGCCAAATATATGGCCACTGGCATGGAAAACAGTTGGCCGATTTTAACCACTTAAGCATAGGGCAGTGGCATGCAAACAGGATCGGCCCGAAAATTCAAAAAAAAAAAAACTTGAAAAAAGCATTCTATCCAAAATCAATTTTTTGTCATTATTCTCAATAGCAGGCAGAAGACAATATGGCCAGTGAATAGTGGTTGCTAAGGGGGAAGGTTCAGTGTCAGACTTGTAACTAGGCATTAGCAGGCAATTATTATGCAAATGAGGGAAATGATACTGAATACCAGATTCCCCCTCATGGCTAGCCTGCACCCAACTGTCTAAATGCATGAAGACCATGGTGCAAGCCTAAGAGCTAACTGACATCATAGAGGGGTGTATCAGGCATACTGTAAGCTTATTGGAGCCTTGTGGCTTGGGTTTGCCCTTAGCTTAGCAGAGCTAAGCAAGGGGATGTGTCTGAAGCTGCCAAGCACCCTTTACATTGGCTAAGCGGGTGTGCATGCCTCACACCATGTTTTAAAGGGGAAAAAAAGTAAACCAGAAAATAGCAGATCCATGCAGATCTGAGCATTGTGCTTGCGCTGCAAACCCCTGGGCTTAAACAGAAAGGCAATAGGAAGGGAAAACAGCAGTAGGAAGGTAATCAAGGAGGACTAGAACTGCTGGCAGGTGAAATTTATCAGAATCAGCCAATTACACAGGCAGCAGCCCAGCCCAGCCCACCACACTACTATAAACTATGCAAACACCTTTCCCTCTGTTTTTTCCACAAACTCTACACCACCGGTGTACACAAGCGGGAAAATGTTATCAAACAAAAGCAACACAATGATAGGGGCTGCAGCAGCTATCATAAATCAACATGTGGAAGAGGCTGAGGGTGGTGAGAATGAGAATGCTGACAACCAACCCACAGTGAGGAGAAGGAGAAGAGTGTACAGACTCAGGGTAACCTACCAGGGGCTACATGAGCTGGAGATAGTGGAGAGCTATAGGGTGGACAGGGACCTCCTACAGCAAATTGTTGAGCTGTGTCGGCCACGCCTCACACACAGAACCAACAGAGGGGAACCCATCCCAGTGGATACCAAGGTATGTGTAGGCTTAAGAATACTAGCCACAGGTACCTTCTAAAGGCAAACTGGGGATATCATTGTGATCTCACAGGCATCAGTATCCAGGGTACTCCACCATTTCCTGATGCCATGTCAGCACGTGCCAATGAGCACATATATTTCCACAACAGCTATGAGGCATTGACCAGCAATATGCATCTCTTCCACCAAATAGCAGAACACCCTGAGGTAGTGGGTGCTATAGACTGCACACACATACACATCAAAGCACTACCCAGTGAGCGGGGTAGGGTCTACATCAACAGCAAGGGCTTCCCCTCCATCAACTGCCAGGTCATGTGCGATGCCCAGGGCATTATCATGAATGTGTGTACTGGCTGCCCTTCAAAGCTATCACGACTCTCACATCTGGCATATGATGCAGCTGTACCAGAGATTTGCCAGTGGGGACATCCCTTATGGCCACCTAGTGCTGGTTACGCACTGGAGTGGTAGCTGATGACACTCATTAGAAATGCACCCACACCCAAACAAGAACTCCATAATGAGGCACATGCACAGACCAGAATCATAATAGAGCATGTGCTTGGGATGCTCAAGTCACAGTTCCAGTGCCTGGACACATCTGGTGGACCCTTGCAGTACTCACCAGCTACATGTACCCAAATTGTCATCATATGTGCCATGCTACACAATATGATCCTGTGGAAACAGCTGCAGCAGAAACAGCATGAGGCAGGGCCACACAGCCCCTCACCATTGCCAAGGGCTGCACAGGCACAGAGTGACTCAGAGGAGGAACAACCTAAGCTTGCCCCAGTAGGCAGAGGGATGCATGCCCTGCATGCCCAGGCCGTGGCAAAGATGCAAGGCATAGCACATACACTGACATGGTAGGAACCCAGGGAATGACACCTCTATCTTACTTGCACATACAGTAAAAGGGATGCCAAACATGACACTACCTGTGCTTAACCATGTATAGGGAGTGTAATATGTGCATCTGACATAGTCAGCCCTCCAGAACTATCCTCAAAACTGGCACAGCCACAAGATAAGTCACTCTCCCTATCAATTGCCAACTGGAGTAGTATGTTTTGTTACTTGTATCTATGGTATGGATGTGAGCATGCTAGGGAATCAGGTGGCTGAATGGGATGTCAGGAGATAGTAGACACCTATAGTGGCAGCATGAAATCTGTAACAAATATTGGTGTCACCATAGTAGCCAGTACGAGACAAGGTGACAAAACTCACTGCAGGAAATATGGTGGGCCAAATGTGCGTCCATAGGGCACACCCATGCCAGTCAGGGAGGCTCACATACTCAACACCAGTCTCAGCCAGCAGGACAGGCTTAAACAAACACAAAGGCTGTGCTAAGGCCTCTGACTGATGGCTATGGAGAACATCCCCCCTCCAGACCTACACAGACAGACTACAACAGGTTAGGCAGTGGGATGTTAGTTCTGAAGGGTAAGAAGTCTGAAAGTGAAATGTAGTTCAGTCAAACCTAAGAATTGTAGTACACTATGCCTCTAGTCAGCATGATAGATAAGAATACAGAATGAAATTGAGTACCTGAAATACCAGTACAGTCATAGCAAATGAGTACAAGTGTCAGGTGTGCCCCTCCCCCCCACAATCCTATGTAAAAATGTACTAACATGTATGTGTAGGTATAATAACAGTGGAGCACAGATTACCAGAGCCGGCCAAAGTAGCAGGATAGATTGTAGCATGTGCACAATATGCAGGGCTGCATGTGTTAGGTTGGTACACATTGTATATTGTGTGAGAGTTGTCAGTATGTAGGCATAGTGAGGTTTGTCCTGGTGGCCACTGGCCAGTACTGCCGATGACAGGGGCAAGTTCTCACAACTGCATTGCCAAACACAATGCATCCCAGCAAAACACATTCCAGCAGTAAGCCATAGTAAATGTTTGGATGTAATATCTGTCACCATCTGAAAGATGGACATGGCATGAATGTGGGCTCAGACATACAAACAGTACACAGGTGGAAGTACTCCAGACAGACAGTGTTTAATATGTTACTGTCAAATGGACACACCTTTGGAATTGTACATACAGCACATTAGTTGGGTTTGTAGAATGGAATACTGATGTCATCTCTCCAAACACTGGCAGAACACAAAGGTCACAGGTATGAAGCATTGAGAAACAGCTGATGTCCCTGCACAAGCCAGCATAAGTGGAATGCCCCATGCATATCTGTGAGTCAGATGCAAGTAGTGTCCATAGCATACATGCTCCCAGCTCACTCCACCATCATCCACAGGTACCTCACAGGTCTTATCCCTGGTGTTGGGAATGAGTACAATATGACCCCCACCTCTGTATGGCAATAGCCAAAAAATGCAGAATGCTGAAGAGGTGTCCCATGCAGGTGTGTCCCCAGCTGTAAGTAGCATCCTGCCAGCATCCACACCACTGGATCAATAATGACAGAAAGTATTGGCATTAACACCTTGTACACCTACCCTGTCACCCCAGGGGAATATAGTGTTATGCAGTCTGGGACTGCAGGACTGACACAATGCAACGGCCTGCTATAGCTGGCCTGCATCACTACCAAATGCCCTACAGTCCTCTGCCAAAGGCCTGTGTCTCACCTGTACTGCCAATGTATGTTATGTCATGGACTCCCAAATAACAACATAACACAGTCCACAGAACTCAAATGCAAGGCCATGTGGACAAATCCCAGTAACGTTTACCATGTCCTACTGTATGAACTGTAGACCAACACCAAATTACTGCTGGGATGAGGTGATAACTATAGGGAACTTATCAGATAATGTTTGCATAATGTTTGGAATAGGATAGAATAATGGGGGGGAGGAGCATGGATGGCATGGAGTGTGTGAAGTCTGAAACTCAACCATGTGCACATACTATCCCTGCCTGCAAACACAGGAATGGGTGGCTGCAAACCTGCTTGTAAACCACAATATGAAGGGGTAATGTCCAGAATTAGGATCCCTGCCTCTGGGTAACCTGTGTGAATCTGTACAGCTGTGATGTATGGCCACAGCAGGATATGGCCATACTGTCACGTTGATGGATATACAAGAATGGGATCCTCAGCCACCACTGTATCAAGGTGCTGAACCATTTACACAGACCCATCAGCAAGTGTCTGCAGCTTCCCCTCCAGAATGGCATGATTGTGCAAGAATATATAGGCTGCAGACCACAATACTGGACACAGCTGCATTCACCCTGTGTTCCCCAGGACATTACTGCAAGAAAATATGTATACCTGACAGTACTTGATGACATAAAACATCACAGTGTAAAACAGTACATATGTCTGAATATCTCTGCTAACACCGAGACCATGTAGCAGAAGCAGCACAGACACAATTACCTACAGTAAACCACTATCCTTTGCCCATTTCGACCCCATATTGTCAACTAATCTACAGATATCCCACAGAAACAGGTTGCTAGATGTAGGTGTAGAACACAAAAGCCTGCACTGGATAACAACCTACCTGGAATGGATTCACACATTCAATACAGAAGGTCATACTGGGCATGCTCCCACACTTAAAATGAAGCCCATGTCCTGCAACAACAGTGGGCTATACATATCTGACAGTCAGAGATGTTTGTGCACACACTCATTACACACCAGCCATGCTTTGCACACACATTGGATAGGAATACACACATGTATTCAAGGACAACACATTATAATAGGCCAAAATTACACATGCATAGATGTGTGGAAGAGAGTGACAGACAGTGACAAAGATCCTCCCAGCATGAATCCTATCCCACCCAGCACACATCCAATTGACTAAAACCACATGATGTGCAAATGTCAATCACTGTAGATATTTGCCTCTGGTATCCCTCAGTACTATAGTGTCTGTGGTGCTTGTAATAACTGTGTTACATGACTGTACAAGTCAGTAGTCATCTAGCAGTTGTATACACGTGCCTGTGAAATATAAACCTGTGGGTGCCTGAGTGTTGTGTGTTTGCTTCCAGATTAATGGGTTATGGCCCATGCACACACACTGCACTCCCCATTGCCCTACTATGGCAAGCCTTCTGATGTCTTCACCTTGAAATACACATTTGGGGAAAAATTAGCCCTATAAGCTCTGTGGTTCATGCTATAACTGCATAATGCTATAGTGTGCTGTATTACTTCGGTAGGAGTTCTACTCCCAGACATGGCAACTGTGTGTGTGTGTGTGTGTGTGTGTGTAGGAATCAATGCTTTTGAGGTCATTCATACTCACTACAATTTTAAATGCCCTGCTTTGGCAGGGCTGCTGATGTCATTCACTTTGAAATGCACCTTTGGGGAAAAAGTAGCCCAGTAATTTCCGTGGTGCGTGCTATAACTGCGTAATGCTGTAGTGCATTGTACTAGTTAGGTAGGAGTTCTAATCCCAGACATGGCAACTGTAAAACTGTGTGTGTGTGTAAGGATCAATGTTTTTGTGGCCATTCACAGTCAGTAGGCACTCCTAAAAATAGACATCGATATCTGTGCAGTAACAGAGACCCGGTCCAAGGCTCCAGAGAGCACCCCTGCAATACCAGGTACAGCTCTCACCACACCTGTTGACCACCAAACCAGGACCAAAATACTAAAGGTGGAGGAGTATCCATATTTACCAAGGATATTCACACCACCAGGCTACTTGCCCAACAGAATGTGTCTGAAATAATCCTGGTGCAACTAACACTAGGTAAGACCGAAATCCAAATTGCATAGTGTGCTACAGATCCCCCACCATGCCCCAAGATTCCCACTACACCTTTCAAAACATACTGGGAAATATTACGATACAACCAAACACCCTAATATTGGGTGACTTATACTACCCTGCCATTAACTGGGAAAACTACTTGTGTACCAACACATGTGCTTAATGGTTCTTGGAAGTCATAATTCCCAATGCCCTGGATCAAGTAACCCATAGTCCCACCAGAGGCTCAAATATTCTAGACCTGGTCATTCCCAATATGGGAAATCAATGCTCCACACCTATGGTCACCCAATCGGTGGTCAGGTCTGCCCATAAGCTAATCACCCTTAACATCTACATCCTTCCCCCACACCCCAATAAGGAAACCTCTGTAACACACATCTCCAAAGCCAACATCATGTTACACATGTCAGACGTGACTAATGTCAGGACACCCATGCAGATGGGAACTGAAAGGACGACTGCTGAATCCCACATGAAGGCACTGTACGAGCACATCCACTTGTGCATGAATCATGCCATCCAATATAGAACCAAGATGCTCTCCACCAAGAAAAGGAAGCCCAATGTGGTGGCCCCCTGGCATAAACATACTGTACAACAAAAGGAAGAAACTGTTGCAGAAACAAGGGAATTTCCAGGATGCAAAATACTCCCTTACCAGCCACAGTAAGAAGCTGAGATTTATTTATTTATTTTATTTATTTTATTTTACATTTGTTGACCGGGCTGGTCTAGCTGGATATATGTCCATTTTCAGTAGAGGCCCGGGGAGAAAAGCTCCATGTGCAAAACAATATGAAAAATACAATAGACAACATATGGTAGACCAAAAATAGAATAAAAACAATATATAATAAAAAAAACATTTAAGTATGGACATAAAAATAGTCTACAGAATAATAGAAAAAAAAACACATTTAAAATATGGTCATGAAAAAGTCTACAGAAGAATATATGCAAAGTATATGACGGTAAAGCAGTTATGAGATCCCTCATAACATCCACCAAAGCTAGTTACGAACATAATATAGCGAAAGATGCCAAAGACAACTGCAAGCCATTCCATAGCTATGTCAGGAATCTAAATGGCAATGCGCAGACCTGCTCTGAGATGCCAAACAAGGGTGGTATTAAATATAGTGCTCCCAAGGATAGTGCCAATATCCTTGCAGATCGATTCAGTGTCAACTCCCTCCCCACACCCAAAAGGGCCCACCTCAACACTGAAAGATTGCCAGATTCTGGTAATAACAGCTGCACAGGTAAAAACCACACTCACCAGAGCCAAGACAATAGCATCCATGAGACTAGTCAACATCCCGGGCTGTGTGCTACATGAACTACAAAATGAACTGGCACCTCACCTACATGCTATGTCTAATCATAGCCACAGTTACAGTTATCTCAGTCCACAAGGGGGGATCCACCTTGGATCCTGAGAACTACAGCCCCAGTAGTATGACATGCCTGATCTGCAAGGCCGTGGAATGTATTATCATGGAAATTAAAACAATGACATTGGCAACCTACAAACACTGGACACCAACCAGGTTGGGTTTGTGAAGGGCCAATCATGTCATCTGAACCTGATTGACAACTTAGGATTAGTCTCCAGAGCTGTGGACAAGGGTAAGGTGGTTCACACAGCCTATCTGGACCTCACCAAGGCTTTCGGCACCATTTCCCAATCTGGAATCATAGATAAATGTACCAAGTTGGCCATTAATCCCTATGTCACCCGATGGGCTGCCAACTGCTTTACTGACAGAACCCACACTGTAATTGTAGGTGATACCAACTCCAGCCCCAGACAAGTGACAGTTGGAGTACCTCAAGGTTCAATCTGGGACCGCCGTTGTTTGGCATCTACTGCTCTGAAGTACAGGCCAACACTAAGGGACTCTGGCAAACAAAGGTCACAGATGACTGCACACTGGGAGCCAATATTGAATCCCCACATGATGTGGATATTAAGGGCTATACAGAAATAGATTATTGGTGCCTGAGCCATGGCCTCAAGATCAATGCCAAGAAATGTATAGTTATACCCTTTGGGAAGGGACATGTACCTGTGAAGTACCATATAGGTGGCAGTACACTAAACACCTAAAGTGTGATAAGAGACTTAGGGACACAGGTGGACAGTGGTCTCACCTTTGATAACCATATTGCCACAACAATCAGGAAATACACCTACGTGGCACACCTCATCACTAAGGGCTTTACATCCAGGAAAAAGGAGGCCATTGTCCCACTGTAGTCATCTCTCAGTAGATCCTGTACAGATTACAATTGGCCCTTTAGGTATGTACCTCACAAGACATCTGCAACAACTAGAAAGGCTGCAGACATACCTCACAAAAAAAATCACAGGCCTAAACCAGATGCCCTATGCTCACCATCTGAAAATCATCCACTATACTCTGTCACATATCATGTACTCAGAGGCGATCTTTGCTTAACATTCAATGTCATGTCAAACCCAGAGCTGTTGGACATGCTACACTTAAAGACATCCAAACCCACACAGCCACATGCTCCAGGGATCCAAACCCTGTCATCACAGTGAACAATACATGCTGGAGAGATGTGTTCCTGAACCAGAGACTCCCCAGACTCTGGAATAGACTGTTCATACATGTCAAGCAGAGTGCCTCTTTGGCCCTCTGCAAAAGGAACTTGGACGAATGGATGGGAGATAGGAAATTGACCCCAGGGATCATGTCAGTTGCCCTGCTAGACAGGGGTCCAGGGAAGTAAATACTGTGGGAAGACATAGCCAGGGAATTGTCATAGCTAGGCATGTATAGGCCCTAGGGCTGATAGCCTAGTATCAACCTATGAACCTATGAACCTATGACCTACACTTTCCATTGCCCAACCTTGGCAAGCCTGCTGATGTCATTCACTTTGTTATACACCTTTGGGGAAGGAATAGCGCAGTAAGCTCTTTGGCATGTGCTGTAACTGCGTAATGCTGTAGTGTAATGTAATAGGTAGGAGATCTAATCCCAGACATGGCAACTGTAAAACTTTGTGTGTGTGTTTGTTTGTCTGTGCAGGGATCAATGCTTTTCAGGTCATTCACAGTCACTACATCTTCCATTGCCCTACTTTGGCAAGCCTTGCTGATGTCATTCACTTTGATATACACCTTCGGGAAAGAAGTAGCCCAGTAAGCTCCATGGCGCATGCTATAACTGTGCAATGCTGTAGTGTGATGTAGTAGTTAGATAGGAGTTTTAATCCCAGACATGGCAGCTGTAAAACTTTGTGCGTTTGTCTGTGTATGGATCAATGCTTTTGAGGTCATTCACAGTCACTACAACTTCCATTGCCATACTTTGGCAAGCCTGCTGAAGTCATTCACTTTGAAATAAACCTTTGGGGAAAGAGTAGCCCAGTAATTTCCATGGTGTGTGCTAAAACTGCATAATGTAGTATGATGCAGTAGTTAGGTAGGAGTTCTAATCCCAGACATGGCAACTGTAAATGTTTGTGTGTGTGTTTGTCTGCCTGTGTAGGGATCAATGCTATTGAGGCTATTCACAGTCACTACAACTTCCATTGCCCTACTTTGGTAAGCCTGCTGATGTCATTCACTTTGAAATACATCTTTGGGGAAAAAGTAGCCCAGTAATCTACATGGCACGTGCTATAACTGTGTAATACTGTAGTGTGATGTACTAGTTAGGTAGGAGTTCTAATCCCAGGCATGGCAACTGTGAGACGTTGTGTGTATGTGCTTGTCATACGTATCCTGTGTGGAGGTGCAGGACTCATTGTGGAGCGGGTTTTGCAAATTTCATATATGGTGGGCCTATTATATGTCACAATATCCACCTTACAAGGATAACAGGTGTCAAACAGCAGAGGCCGGGGTATACAATCCATACCCCTACATGTAACATCATGGCTTGGGGAACAATACAGGCAACCCTTGTATTACCAAGAGAACACTCTCCACCCATGTCTCATACACAAACACACTTGGCTAGGCAACAATCACTATGTTGGTAGTTCCCTGCATATTGCCATTAGATAGTAACCATGGTGTGACTGCAGTAGACTACATAGGAAATGGCACCCTGCCCATCCCAACAATAGGCAAATCATTGCATACAGTGCTCCTTCACTGTGTTCCCCACTGGATGCCTGCAACAACTGTAGAGTCAGCAAATTTAACCCACAAAGGACATACCATGCCTTATACACATGCCCTGTATGAACAGATGCCACTGGCACAAGTGAATACCTGTATCATGCTGTCAGTGTAGATGCAGGGTCAACCTAGTGTCCATTGCTAGTTCTCACCATATGATGTCAGGAATGGCGCATCTGCTGATAACAATCTGTCTACACAACATGCCCCAGACACCCCAGGTACACTTTCACATGTCACAGAACATGCATGTGGGATGTGTGCACATCCCAGACACCATCCATGTTATGGAATATAGAACATATAGATGGTAAGCATTGCACAGCACTGGCCACCCACAACAGTAACCCAGATGACTGGATGGAGAATACAATACCCACCTGTGTGGTCCATTCCAGACACTACACCCCTGAGCCACATTGCAGACCATTGTCATGTGGCCTGATACCAAGGTATACCCTTTACCTTGCCTTGTACAGCCTTCTGGCACAGTCAACCACTACACACATGTGAAACAATGCACCCATGCATGTCAGTACTGGCAAACCTGTGCCTGTGTGTGTGTGTGTGTGTGTGTGTGTGTGTGTGTGTGTGTGTGTGTGTGTGTGTGTGTGTGTGTGTGTGTGTGTGTGTGTGTGTGTGCGTGTGTGTGGAGTATAATGATTTGGATGCCATTCACACTCACTACACCTCCAATTGACCAACTGAAGCATGCCTTCTGATGTGAGACACCTTGACATTCCCTCTGCCCATATACCATCCTGATAACCCTGTGGTGCATGTGATACCTGCATATTACTGTATTGTGGCAAACTAGCTAGTTAGGAAGTCTAATCCTGACCTTGCCAACTGTGATAATGTGTGTGAGTCCCTGAGAGAGTGTAGCTGTGTTGACCTTGACACCTGTTCTTGTGGAAAGGCACATGTACTACACCTACCTTATCCCTCCTTTATCACTGTTGCTGATGTCACTCACCATCAAATATACCTTTGGACAGCTCCCCAACATGTAAGCTCTGTGGTGCATGCAAGAAGTGCATAGACATGTAATAGCAATACATAGTCAGGCAGGGGGTTGAAACCCTGTACTGGTAAGTGTGTGACACAAACATGCTTAGGTTTTACTCTCCCATCCCCCCTTATCTTACTTTGTTTCTGTCTGTTTTTCTCACTCCCTCTCTGGTGGATGTGGAGAAGTACACCTGCTTTGCTTAGGCAGCAGCTTGTGTTTTGTAAGTGATGCTCATGTTAATCTGATGGCCTCTGCATGAATTGCAGTCCCCCACTAGCTGATTGTATGTGGAACAGCTGTGGCAACATTCCCATACCCAATTGCATGGAAACACACTCCTATAACATCATGTGGGTGTTGGCCTTTTTCATTCAATGTGAGCAGGATTTCATGCCGATGTTTGGCAAACAGCATCACAGATGGTAGTGGGATATACCTCTAACAACATACACTGTGGGGACAGGTCAACAAACAGGAGGGGGTTGTTCCAGACATGACTACAGAATGTAAGTGCTGCTCTTCTGATTTTGGAGTAATGTTGGTTTAACATGGTTTGTATGGATATGGCTGGTCTACATGATGTAATACATGTCATGACAGTGTTATGCATTTGAGGAAACTCCCACCTATAGGGTTATCTGCAGACTAGCCAGTGTTTGGAGCCTAATGTGTCTTGTGTTATTCACAGATTACCTATCTTAGAACTGAAGAAGCATAGCCTGAGGATTGCAGTTAGTACATGGTGGCAGCCATGAGAGTTACTGACTTCATATCCCTCATAGGACATATGTCACAACAAACCCTGTTACAACAGTAAATGTATGAGGTTATCACAGCAACATGTCAATATTGGCCCTGTGTTGTGCCTCCAGCCACAAAGCTGTCAACCTTTGCACATATGTCATGCAGTAAGAGGTGCATGTGTTATGTAGACCATTATTTATTGACATCATACCTGATAACAGGAAAAGTGAGATATCAGACTGATAGACATTTTATGTATAGAAGGGGGGTCTATATTAGAACACCAGACTTTCAAAATTTCGAGTGTTCTAATATTGACCCATTTTCAGTGAATGCTGAAAATATCGAACAAACAGAAAACCACATCTTTTCCTAGGGAAAGAATTTGGTTGTCCGTTTCTGTTGCTTCGGTATTTTCAGTGCTGTGGTGGAAAGTTACGGGTCAGGTTCAGGTAAGTGTGCAATTGTGTGGACGTGAGGGTTAGGGCGGGGTAGGTGAGTAAGGGTAGGGCGCGGGTCAGGTCAGTGTGCAATTGTGTGGATGTGAGGGTTAGGGCGCAGGTGAGGTGACTGTGTGATAGTGACTGACCTTAGGGTTAGGGTTTGGGTTAAGGTAAGTGGATAGTTAGTGGTGTATGTATGTTTAGTGTAAGGTTAGGTGTAAGAGTTTAGGTGTATGTGTGTGGATTGCTGTTTGTTTGGTGTGCTTGTGTTGTGTGTATGTGTTTTGGAACAGCAAATTTTTTCCCTAGGAAAAAAATCACTGTTCTGTATGTTCACTGTTTTAAATTTTTGATTAATAGAGTTCTATATTAGAACACTCGAAATTTTGAAAGTTTGGTGTTCTAATATAGACCCTAGCAGGGGTTATATTTGAGGACATAACCTGGGCATTCTGCGGTTGTGTGTACAGTAGTGAGGTCTGTGTACTTATGGTGATTGTCGACAGTGTGCGCATTGCGAATATGTACCTTGGCCTGTGTACAGACTGTTGTAGATGTCATAATTCTTGGTCCTGTTCTATCTGATGTTACATGCTGCTCTAGTGTATGGTGCCCTATTGGTTTACATGTTTTTAGGGCCAAACACACACATGTCCCATACCAAATACAGGCATCGGACCACACTGTGTCATGGCCCAGTATATGTAGAGTTAGTGTGTGAATGGCACATATGAGGATAGTGTTGATCAGACAGTTCATATGCTGTAATTCGCTGTGGCTATGTTCACATTGGTTTTGGATATGCACTTTCACACAGGTGTCTGTTACTCTGTGCTGTGACATGTCTGTAGAGCCTGCTATATTTGTAGGTACATGTGTATTCCCACATAATGAATGCAGGCCAGTGTTGTGGCAGTCTGTCTGTAATTTGCACAGTGCTTTGTTACATGCCTAGCAGCTTAGTGTAATTATCCAGTGTGATGTTATTTCCACATATTTGCCAGATGTACTGCTGCCGGGCCACCATAACTGTCATGAATGTCTGACAAAGCAGTGGGATGCTGCACAGATGTATGTCACTAGCTAGTGGGTAGTATATGGCCATGTGACCTCTGCACCACCAGTTATTTTGTGTCAGAACAGACAGGAGTGTGTGACTCTGTAAACTATGTAGGCATATGTAGTCCAGTATTTATGTAATGGACCCATTTACATGGCTGTTAATGTCCACATTGTCAGGCATGGTCCACATATCTTGCACTAAGGGATCTGTGTATACCTCTGGATTGACCAGAGTGTGTCAGACTATCCACATTTATTGGTCATATCTCTGATGTAGTCCACAGGACCATTATTGTGATATAAGTGGTACTGCACTATGAGGACCTTAGGATGTCTGTCAGTAACTGATGGCGTACATGTCAATAGGAGATGTGACCTCCCACAAACAACATTTCTGTTAAGACAACCCCTGTTACAACAGCAACAGTCTACATATATACATGCAATACATACATGACATCCCCTTGCACTAAGAGGTTGAGACTATTGCTGTTGAGGTATGACTCCACTCCATGTTCTGGATATATGGTAAACATATATATATATCCTGTCTACCTGATGAATTTGGGCATCCTGGGGCAATGCAGCAATTGCCTCATGTACACAGACAACCATCTCTTCCTACCACCCAACACTATAGCCTGTGAGAGATGCACTTATATAGCCAAACTGGAAGCAAAGCTCTCTTCACCCAAGACTGGACTAGACAGTCAAGAGGAGAAGGTAAACACTTGCACCACACCACACTCATCACATAGTCCCTCAAAACCTACACCACCAAAACACAAACATAGAAACACAAAACACACACCTACATTCACGGAGGCTCTCAATAAAAACCTGCCCAAGCATCAGGGACCTCCAAAGCAGAAACGCAGGCAAACTCCACCCCCCAACACAACCCAAATGACACATAGCTCACAAACTCCGTGTGCCACTCAACCACAGCCCATAAGGCATAACAACATACCCAACACTCTAGTCATCGGTGACTCTATAGTCAGGCACACTGATGTTCCACTCACCAGGCTAAACAAGAAGAAAGTTACTGTCAGCTGCATGTCAGGTGCCAGGATCTGCCACATAATGCATGCACTCAGGTCACTCCACAACAAGTATAAATATGACACTGTCATTGTCCATGTTGGTGTGAATGACCTGAGACGTACCTCCCAGGACTACATGAAAAGAGACATGGAGGAGCTCTCCGATCTTGTAGCTCAGGCAGGTATGACCTTAGTCCTGAGAAGCATCCTGCCATCACCCAGAATTATACCACAATACAAGGACAAATTGATTGATTTCAACAATTGGCTAAGCTTCTGGTGTCATTCTAAGGAGATCCAGTATTTGTCTGGCTGGGACGACATGATCGACAGACCAAGATGCTTTGTCAGAGATGGCCTGCACCTGTCGCCCTTCGGATTCCGGATACTGGCTAAAACTCTTGCCACCCCTATAGTGCCTTTTTTAGGCAAGGTTCAAATGACAAATTCACCACCATAACAGGTACAAGCAAAGCAAAATCTGAGGGTAATGCTACTCAATGCTAGAAGTCTAAACCTCAAAATGCACTCACTCAAGGCACTCCTTAAAATGGAGAACATTGACATCTGTGCAGTGACAGAGACCTGGTTCAAAGCTCCAGAGAGCACCCCTGCATTACCAGGCTATAATTCATACCACACATTTCGGCAACCTAACCTGGAATAAAGCACTAAAGGTGGAGGCATGTCCATATTCATTAAGGATATTCACACCTCCACTCTAGTTGCACAGCATAATGCAGCTGAGATTATCCAAGTGCAACTAACTCTGGGCAAGACCGCAATCTAAATTGTAGCTTGCTACAGACCTCCCACCATGCCCCAGGATTCCTACTCCTCATTTCTTGATACACTGGAAAGTATTAGGTACAACCCAACACCCTAATAATGGGCGATTTCAACTACCCTACCATTAACTGGGAAATCTACTCATGTACCAACTCTTTTGCTCAACGTTTTCTGGAATTCATAAATTCCAATGCCTTGCATCAACTTATTCACACCCCCACCAGAGGCAGCAGTATCTAGACCTGGTCATTACCAACATGGGCAACCCGTCTTCCACACCAGAGGTCAATTCCTCGTTGGTCAGATCTGACCACAAGCTAATCACCCTAAACATACACATCCTGCCCCCACCCCCAAATAGGGAAACCACTGTAAAAAACTTCTCCAAAGCAAACTTCACACTTCTTAAGACAGAAGTGGCAAACGTCAGGACACCCATGCAGACTGACAATAGAGGTATGTCTGCTGAAACCTACACAAATGCACTTTATAAGCACTTACACGAGTGCATGGATCATTATATCTCTAATAGAACCAAGATGCTATCCTCCAAAAAAGGAAGCCAGTCTGGTGGTCCTCTGCCATAAACAAACTCTACAACAGAAGAAAGAAACTGTTGCAAAAAATAGTAAAATCCCATGACTGGAAGAACTCCCTCGTCAACCTCAGTAAGAAGCTGAGATCCCTCATAAAATCCTCCAAAGCTAGTTACAAAAAAAAATTGCCACTGACTCTAAAGACAACTACAAAGCATTCTATAGCTATGTCAAGAATCTCAATGGCAACACTCAGATCTGCGCTGAGTTATAGCACAATGGCACTAAATATACAGAACCAACATATTGCCAACATCCTGGCAGATATGTTCAGTGTTAACTTTGCCCCCCTCTCACCCCTGATAGGGCCCATCTCTATACCAGAAGAATGCAAAGTTCCTGTAATCACTGCAGCACAGGTAAAAAACACACTCTCCAAAGCCACAAACACAGCATCCATGGGACCTGACAATATCCCAGGCTGCATTCTACATGAAATACAGAATAAACTGGCACCCTACCTAAGTACCATGTTCAATCATAGCCTCATCTCAGGCTTTGTGCCCACTGAATGGCACACTGTGATGGTTATCCCACTCCACAAAGGGGGAGCCACGATGGACCCCAGGAACTACCGCCCCATTAGCCTGACGAGCCTGGTCTGCAAGGCTATGGAATGTATCATCATGGAACTCATAAACAAAGACATTAGTAATCTCCAAACTCTGGACCCTACCCAGTTCGTATTGGTAAAAGGCAGATCATGTCTCCTAAACCTGAATGACTTCTTTGAAGCAGTCACCAAAGCCATAGATGAGGGTAAGGTGGTTCACACAGCTTATCTAGATCTCACCAAGGCTTTCAACACCATCCCCCACTCTGGAATTATAAATAAGCTCACTAAACTTGGTATAAATCCGTATGTCACAAGATGGGTTGCCAACTGGCTCACGGACAGAACCCACATTGTGAAAGTAGCAGACTCCAAATCCGACTTCAGACCAGTGACAAGTGGAGTACCACAGGGTTCAGTCCTGGGTCCTCTCCTGTTTGGTATTTACTTCTCTGAAGTACAGGCCAACACAGAAGGTCTTTGGCTAACAAAGTTTGCAGATGACTGCAAACTAGGAGCCATAATCGAAACTCCTAATGATGTGAACATAGTACAAAAGGGACTCACTGAGACAGATGCCTGGTGTCATAATGCCAAAAAGTGTATTGTCATCCCCTTTGGTAAAATCTCTGTACCCATGAACTGCCACATAGCTGGTAGTCTACTCAATACCAAAAATGTGATAAGAGACCTTGGGACAGAGGTGGACAGTAGTCTCTCCTTTGATAATCACATTGCCACAGTGGTCAGAAAATCCTTCTACATGGCTCACCTCATTACAAAAAATAGGTCATTGTTCCCCTCTACTCATCACTCATTAGACCCATTATAGAGTGCAATACCCCTTTTGGTATGTACCTCACAAGACATCTACAACAACTGGAAAGGCAACAGAAATACCTCACAAAGAGGATTACTGGCCTCAAACAGATGCCCTACGCAGACCGTCTTAAAAAAACTCCAGCTTTACTCCGTCACATATCGCCTACTCAGAGGCGATCTCTGCCTAACATACAAAGCTATGCCAAACCCAGAGCTGTTGGACATGTTCCACTTAAAGAAATCCCAATCCCACCAAGCTACACACTCTAGGGACCTAAACCTTGTCACCACAATAAACAGAACATGCTGGAGGGATAGATTCCTGTCCCAGAGACTTCCGATACTCTGGAACAGACTACCTATCTATGTCAAACAGAGCTCCTTATTAGCATTCTTCCAGAAAAATCTTGATGATTGGATGGGAAATAGGAAATTCACCCCAGGGATCACTTCTGTGGCTCTACTCGACAAGGGCACAGGAAAATAATTTTCTTGGGTGGTGAAAACCAGGGTACATTTTTGGCTAGGCTTATATAGGCCCTAGGGTCAATAGCCTAGTACCTACATATATTAAAATACTGAAACCTCACTTATGCAAATACCTAAATGCCGACACATAATTAGCGAACTGCGAAAACACCAAACACCAAATGTACTGAAGTGTGACATTTGAAATACCGAATTGCCATAGTTGGCCAACCCTACCGCCCGCTACATACTACCTACTCAAACAAAATAAATAATCCACACTTACTCATAACTACACTTCACCTATATATCTCATATCCTTATCAGACATTCACTACATACAAATGTATCTAACTATAAACAAACATCACCCAACTACGGGAAAAGTATAGTTTATGTATACATTCAGCTACACAACTATATTACTATACATACACTTAACATAACCCTACTTCTAACCGAAAGTAAAGGTTGCATGTATTACTATGTATGCACTTACCTTAACGTGCACCCTAACCCTAAGGTCCGTAACTATTGCACATTTATGTTAGGGAGCTATAGCGGATTAGGGCCAACTATGACAATTTGATATTTCAAATTTCGCGCTCAGACGTTTGGTGTTTTCCCGGTTCGCTATTTATGTCAGCGTTTAGGTATTCGTGTAAGTGAGGTTATATATATGTGTGTATGTATATATATATATATATATATACAGAGATATCTACATATGGCCATATATATGGCCATATATATGATGCACTATACAGATGTATATAAACACATATATATGAATATATTTGTGTATATACATATACACATATATCTACATATGTATATGCATATATCCATATCCTTCTCATGTGTAAACATTACTGCTGTGTATACCCTCCCTGATGTAGCACACCATATGTATCTGATATGTGTATATTTAGATATAACAACATATATGATACAACAGTAATATCACTAACAAGCGCTACACAATTGCAGAACCCACAGCAATTGTTCAATACTATTCAATACGTGTACTGACAGATATATTGGAAAAACATCTGTCTTCACAGCTGTCATGGCGTATTGGTTAACTGTTATGACTATAGTGTACAGGGTCCTGAGTTCAAGACCTGCAAGGGCTGTTTATTTTGTTGCTGGGCAGAACAAGGGCTGCTGGATACAGAGTGGTTATGGCAGTTTGTAGCAGCTTTAAGCATGTTTGCACGGGTTTGTGCTAAGCTAAGCAGTGCTAAGGTACATTTAAATGTACTGGAGCTTACACTGTGTAGGCTTCGCTAACCACTGCGCAAATGTGCTTAGCTGTAGCAATGCTGACACCTGCTAAGCATGGCTCATCCTTGGTAACCAGTGCTCACATTCCAGTCTGATAACATATCAGGGTAATGACATATGTAATAAGTGTATGTAATGCCATGTACATGACATGTGTCTATGTGCTGTCATTACAGTATCAAGGGGTGTTACTCTCCTGTCTGGAACACTTGAGTATATATGGCTTTTATAATACTCTTATCCATGTGAATGTGTTACATACAAGGGTAGTATCCCAGGTCACATGCAGTCACACTGGCATGTAGTGTATCATTACATTACTACTGTTGACAGTGCTTTCCCAAGTAAGAGTAGATTGCTAATTGTAGTACTGGAAACAAGCACCCCTGTATGCAGAGATGGACTCTGAGTCCTTCTTGTCATGTTCCTGGTGTGTGAGCTATGTCTCATTAAATATTTCCTACTGGATAATGATCTGACATGTGGAAAATAACTGTAGACTACTGTGTATATAGCACATGTCAGTGAGGACTGCCTTCATGTAGTAATGGCATACCTATTGGTGTCAGATGTCTATCTGTCAACACATTCATCCTAATGCATAGCTAGTTGGCGAGCTAATGTCTGTCAGTTCCTGTACAGATGTGCAGATGTTAGATATCCATCTTGGATACGTACAGGCAATCTGTGCTTGAATGACACTGACATGTCTGCCCAGCTGTGTTATAAATGCCACATATAGGACTCAACACCCTGTATGCACCACATGCCATGGATTCCTCAACTACACTACCACAGTCAACAGAACATGCTTGGGTACAGGTCTCCAAGACAGACACTAACCATGTTATGCAATACATGTTGCATACATGTCAACTGGAGGACCTCTCCTGTCCTCTGCAGGAGGCACCCAGATGATTGGTTGATGCATGTCACTCTCACCCTGAGGGTCACCACAGTGGTGTCTGTTGATAGATGGCCTGCTGGCACATGGCAGATGGCATGATACCACTGTACACACATCCCCTACACTTCCCATCTCTCCATGGACAATAGCCTGGTACATATCTATGAACACCTGCACCGATGCACCCCAGTACTGACAAATGTGTATGTGTGCATTACTGAGACTATCAGTGTCTGTGTGTTTGCAGACCTGTAGTTGGGAATACCCTGAGGCTGTTCACGCCCACTGCTCCACCCATTGCCATAGTTAGATGTGGCTGCTGCTGTATCACACATTACATGTACCTTGTTACGCTTCTCTCCCTAATGGCTACCTGGGCCTTGCAATGCCAGCACAACACTGTTGTACAAATGAGTTGATAGGCATGGGATACCCACTGAGTTCTGGCAAGTGTGTGCATGTGTGTATATATGTAGGTTACATCATCCTGAGGTCACATATTCCTATTACAATATGTATTGCCACACAATATTAGGGATAGTGATGTTGCTGCCCATAGGAGAGGCATGATAATGCATCACCCTACTATGCCTGTGGCATGTGCATTAGATGCATATCCCTGTAGTAGCACTCTTGGGATGGACAACAGGTTGTATTGCAGTCCTGGTCAATGTGTGATGGTGGGCATGTCAGTGTCATCATGGGTTCCAGTGCGTACAATATCCACAGTGGTGTGTGGGTGCTGGGTATACTGTCATTAAATCATGGTACCTCCGGTACATGTCCCATGTACAACTGTATGGTGACCACTGTCACCATCAACCATACAGGTAACTGATAACATTATCCAACCCAGTTATGCATGTGCTGTGTGCAACCTACCTGTAACACAATGGATACACTGACAAGGTAGTTAGCACTGATAGGCTCAGGTCTCTCAGATGTGTGTCTGACTTATGTGTTTGTCAATGTGTATATGACGGTATGTCACACTATGTACTGCCCATATACGACCATTACATCCCCCATTACCATACTGTACATGCCTGGGGATGTTTTGCATGTAACATGTAACCTGGCACACACCTCATCCTAAAAGCTGTGTGGTGTGTGCAATTAAAGCCACACACATTAGTAGCACTACATACCTAGGTAGGGGTCTGGTCCCAGTTTTACCCAGGTAGGGGTCTAGTCCCAGTGTTGCCAAGTAAGAGTGTGTGTGTATGTGGAGGGATCTACTTCAGGTTGCAGACTATACATATCCCAGGGGTCATCTATCCAAGAACTGCGTGGCATATGCTAATATGTCACAAGTATCATCCTGTGGACATACATTCCATCAAAACTACTGTTAGATGTGCAAATGGCCTCTTCCCCACTGTATAGGTGTGCAGAGATACTGGGGTTGGTATATATAGCTGGGTGTGACTGTTGTGGACACAGCCAACATCATTGTAGTTACTGTTGAGAGTATCCCCCCATGTAGCTGGCCATAATACTTTACAGTTCATGTTAACAGGTTAGGTATTTGTCTATCACACTCTCTGTGGTTCGACAGCACATCTCACCCTCCAAAGGGTAGGGATGTGCCACCCACACCAGCACACAAATGTTTACCGTATTAAGGATTGCACTACATTGGGGAAGGTACCATTGTCAATGACATTAAACTAGTGGATTGCTTATTCCACAATGTGTTGTTCTGCCTAGTCTGGCTTGGTGGAATTACATAGGCTACAATGGGTTTCTTGCACAGGTACATACATCCATGTGTACAGTACTCTCTGTGTAGTGCATCAACACCAAAGCCTCTGTGTGAGTTATACACAAACATGTGGTGTGTACCACCAAGTACAACTACCATTGTCCACTGCAGAAGGGCTGCTAACAGCTGCCACCATGCACTCACCTGCATACACTAGCCCCAGACCTATCGGCCATGTGACACAGGCAGTAACTGTTATACAGACCTGTGACATGTGGTCACTTGTACCCAGGATATGGCACAGCCAAGGTGTCACCACAGTGCCATACCCCTTGTGAGATATGACAGCAGACCACCCTTCTGCTGACACATGAAAACCTACAACACAAACGGATAACATTATGGAGACCACAATCAATCAGTGTTATTAACAGCTATAATGTATCATGGCTGGACAGCTACACTTCCTGACATGTAAGCATTCAACATTACTGCTGACAACATGTTGCACAGCAGTAATTTGGTACACTGTAGTACAGTCACCGTGTGCAACAGAGCCATATTAGCTTGTCCCTGCATCGATGTTATGGATGTGGCACAGGTATCATCATATGCACAGGGTGTGTTGTTGATTTGCCAGAGACCTAGGCTGGGCCATAACTTTGACACCGTATGTGTGAGTGAGGGGTTTTAATTACTGATATGGCCATGATGATGTGGTGTGTGTAGGTATGGGGTTGCCCTAGGTGTGTTTGCCATGTGGCTGCCCTATACAGGTGTTTGTTGGACAGCTGCAGACCATACCTGGCAGGATGTGCAGTTCACCCCCTCCAGCCACGGGCACAAGAACTGTGCCTACCAGGGGTTCCATGGGCATGTCCAGGTACAAGCCTTGATATGGTACACACCCCTGATGATGACATATGTCTGATGGAACCAGGTCCATCCTGGAACTAGCCAGAGCCACATGTACGTGGCCTGCTATGGTGTGGACAGTGCCCCCCTGCAGTGCTGGGGCTGGTACTGCCACTACAGGAGTGGCTTGGTGTCCTTGCACATCCACATCAACCTCCAGCTGTTGGTGTTGCTGGCCTATGTCCACGTGGCTGTCACACCACTCCCACCACATGCTCTAGCACTTACAATCCACAGTCGAGGAGTCCCACCGTCTCACCCCACTGTCTATCCATGACCTCAGTAAAATAACGGAGGGCACCTGCAAGATCACGGATGTTGTCACTTACAGCTGAAAGAGCAGCCCTCTGCAGACTGTCTGGTGTACCATTCCATACGTGTCTGCGCCTCCATGACAGCCTGAAACATGCATCTAGTGGTACCAGATGTGGCACTTCTGCAAGGGGCACAATGACCAGCAGCCCTCCCACGAGCACCCCTGTACATCTTCCTATGTGGTACCCTGCTGGACATCCGGCTATGGCTGCTGTGTCCAGACACAGCAGCCATAGATACCACACTGTCCTGTGCACTGCCACCAACCGCCAACTGTCCCTCTGCTATGGCTACTGGTGATAGGATATCTATAGGCACTGTGACTGTGTGCGAGGATGGGGTGGATAACAAGGGGATGTCAAACGATGGTTCAGTTTTGGCCTCTGACAACCCCACCTGTGCCTTAACACGCCTATCATTATTTTCAGTGTCTGTATGGACACCAACATCAGATTGCCTGCAGGAGGGACCCTGACCCACTTCACTACCTGTGAGGGGAAAACAAGAAACACACTTTAAGCATCACACTTGGAAGCTTACACTAATTAATACCAATCATGAATGCATCATTCTTCTAATCGCCTAGACAAGTGATCACAAAACAAAACCTGTTACTCCATTACCTCCTTGACTTGATTGGAATCAGTTTTACAAGGACTCACTGCTGTCATCCAGTGTTCAACCTGGGTTTGTCCAGACATTGTGAGCATGGCTCCATATGTTAGGCGCTACTACATTCACTCAATAATGTCACAAACTGGAGTGACATACATAACTATTGCTCAGTAGATGCAAGATCTGTTGCTCTATTAACTTATTATGTGGACAACTGTAATATTTGGATACACTCACTGGTGTTGTCTCGTAATTCCCCAATGCATCTGTAGTGCCACATAAGTGGGTATTCCTTCACCATTCTGCTGATTGCTATTATAGCAGCATACCTGTTATCTAGTTTCCCTCCCAATGCATGTTCCATGCTACAGACCTTATTATACTATCAGCTGTCCTGAGATTACATATAAGACAAGTAATCCTGATGTCTCGTGTCAGTCCATGTCCATGTACTGCATGATTTCAAAGAGAAGTCAAGAAGTATGAACAACTCTACAATCACACATGTACATACATGGACACACACACACACACACACACACACACACACACACACACACACACACACACACACACACACACACACATCAACCCCCCTCCACTCCACCAGATTGCACTTACAGGCAAAATCTGCCCCCCCCCCACACACACACCTACAGGTTAGGTTTTACAAAGATATTACACACAGACTTCCCATTACCCATCTGTCAACATGCATAACATATGGTACTCAACAGCATGCAGTGCAGCTATAGTCAATCCATACCAGCAACAGTATACATGTGTGTGACGCATGGGCTGTGTTAATAGGTGATCTCCTTCCCCTGGAAAACACTGCACCCATGTACAGAGTATTGCTGTGCACCTGTTCAGTACCCTGCAATGCACTGTGCACCATACCTCACAGGTGTACACACCATTGCTGAATGTGTATTACTGTGTCAGTTATGTCTACTCTGCTGCTCAAAGCCCCTGTGTGCTTGTCTGACAGATACCTGGGATGATATGTGGACAGATGCCATTTGTGAATGCCTAATGTCCGATTTACAGATGTCATCATCAGCTGTGCATGTATGGCCAATATGATACAATTACACTGACAACTGTCAAACCTTACCGTGGCTATGGGGAGTGTACACACCCTTATTGATATGATACCCTCTTCCTTGATATGCCATGGGACCACATTACTGCATATGTTAACATTACATGAGCCTGATATGTGACATATGACCTGTACAATCAAATGCAGTGTCAAACTAATGTATAAGTTGTGCTGATGCTGATTGAGATGCATACACTTCATAGCTGCATATGTGTGCACGCCCTTATCATAATGGTTTGTTGCACCTACTGTTATGTGCACTATAGCAGTCATTATTCTTGGCAAGGGTATGCTAGCATGGGCCATCTGCATTTTCCAGTATTTGGTCAGTCTACCCTACACATGCCCTCCAACTCTGCATGATTGCAAGGTCAACTCATGCGCATATCCCTTGTAGTTCACACACTGACGTCACTATTGCTGTGGAGTCAGGGTTATGTCTGCCACAGTTCCTGAGCCTGACTGTATGCAGATACAGCCATTTGTAGCATCCTTTGGATCCCTGCTGCAGTGCACTGTTGTGTCATGATGACACCCCCTCCCCACCTTTAGCCTTTTTGCAGATGCTTGACAACTACAGCCTACACATTTGTGTCAGTTTGCAGTGTCCCAAACACTGAACACCACATGTAACAGCCTTGTCCAAGCTAATGAATGGCAAACATACAGGTGTACACTGGCACTGGTATGGTACAGATTGGGATGGTGGGCCTGAGGTGGAGTGTGGTGTTGGTTGTGCAGCACATGTATCTTACTTGATACTGTCTGTAGGTTTCCAGTGTGGTTTAAGTACAAAAGTACACATTGCAATGCATGCCTTTTGGGGACCTTTTCTGTTATGCATGCACTACCTGTAGAGAGGCCTGGCTGATGTTTCCTGTGGTACAACTGTCTCATCTGATTACCCTAACCCATGGGCCACACGTTTGCAGAGTCCTGGCAATTGCTGACATGGGTACTGCACAGCTAGTACTTGTTAGACATTCCTGCAACTCCCTCAGTGTTGTGGCATGTTGCTAGGCAGCCTGCATGACCAGTTTGCTACATGTGACATCATCTGTCTTGGATGGCCATTTGTTTATTTCCTACATTATTCCTGTCCCATACATTCTTGCCACATACATGACTGTCTTCATTGTTTGCCATAGTATATGCAATGGTGAGGTATGGCTACATGTCCATCTCCTAGGTGCTACCTGTTGGGTATGGGATCCACACCATGGCATGTAAGACGTGTGCAAGCCACGGCTGCCTCTGTTGCAGGTAAGTGGGCATATTTGATGGCCAAACGTCTTGGACAGCAAATCATTTCTTGGTGTGACATTGGGGATGTGTACTTGCTGGAAGGTGCATTTCCATGACAAATGCATGCAGTCAGTACCTCAACAGCTGCTTCCACTATATTTTATCTGGAGTGTGTGCACACATATGCTTCCAGTATTTGTGATGGTATGTATTCCCCATATTTGCTTTCCTAACATACGATTCCATATTACACACTCATTGCTCATGTTAGGACTGCATTGCAGGTTGTAAGGGTTGTGGACTGCAGTATTGTGATATGCAAGTAGTGTAGATCTGTAACAGTTGCCATTGTAATACTGGTATATACACTGTTGTAGCACTGTATAAGGGTGATGTTTCACACATGTCCCTACTGTAAGCCATTTGTCCCACCATTATGTTCATCTCTGTGCACACATTTTGCAAAGACAGGATGTTAGTTATATTGCAGGAGTCTGACATACCCTTCAGATACACCATCATGGTGACCACTGTAATGTAGTGCAGTTAACAGCAACAATATATGAACATGTATGGCATGCATTATGGGTAGGTGTGTTAAATGTGTGCATGGAATATACCATGGCCATAACATGACTGGTGTATTGGCAAACCTGAACAAACACCATTCACATATTGTTGCTTAGTTCATCAAGCAAACTACTACTAAAATTCACCAACAGCTACAATAGCTTTGGAGATGCACTATATAGTAGTTCGGTGGCTAAAAAATGGAACTCTGTCCCTACTAGCATTCAAAACATATCATCCAAGGCCTCTTTTAAAGACCTCATCAGGCAACATCTCAAGCAAAGATGGCAGTGCCATGATTGCTCCCCAGGCTAGTGAAAGCGGATAACATATACATACTAAATCTAGAGCACTTGATAATAGTTTTCAATCTTACTCACAAACGCTGGCTAATCAACAATGTATGTACTGTACCTGTGTACTATGTATGTATTCTACCTATGTTCCAAATTTCCACTGTATACCACAAATCTATTAATTACCTTTATTTTTAAAATGAATATTTTTTGTTTGTTCTCTACACTGTAACTGTTTATGTGCCGCATACCGCTGTAAACATCTCTTGTAATTTGTGTGTATACTGATCATGTCTAAATAACTAAATGTGTCTGTAATTTTTCTTTGTGGAGCTTTTCTCCCCGGGCCTCTGCTGAAAAAGGGCCTATTTGGCTTAGTCAGACACCCCCGGTTAACAAATGTAAAATAAAATAAATAAATACTCAGTAGCTACAGGCTACTGCCCTGGAGGTATACCAGAGGGACCTACACAAGTGTGTGAGCGATGTGATGTCAATAGCCACAGCTGTGACATTGGTACAGGGTGGGTGCAGCATTACAGTACATCAATAGTACAAGCCCACAATGCTACAGATTATGCACATCTGTTTATTACTACTATGCAGCAACAGACTATATATATATATATATATATATATATATATATATATATATATATATATATATATATATATTAATGCCATCTCACATATGCATGATCTAACTGTACAGATGCAGATGGATATGCAACAGTTGTCTACTGATGTGCCTTGTAGCTTTACCTGCATGCTCCTCTGCCATTGTGTGGGTAGCACCCACCTCCACTATGCTCTCCAGCAGGTATTGTGTGTGTGGGCAGGCAGGTGCCTCGAGGCTGGCAAGGTGCTCCTCAAAATGTGTCAGGGGGGCTGGATGGCATGGCCCCCCCATTGTGAGCTGACCCCCCCAGACTGCAGCAGCATGCCGACGGGCATTGCGAAGTAGGTCTGTGCAATGATGCAGGACCTGCTCATAACTAAGTTATGCAGGCCGACATTATTTACCCTGTGGACAAGATTGTTCTACAGAGTGGTCCACTCCTCATGGGCTGTTCGGCCGAACAACACCTGGTAGTGCTACACCAGGTGTGAGATGATGACATAATTCTCCTCCGCTGTATAAATGAGAAGCCTCTCCCTGGACATCTTGCCTGAAAGACATAAAGATGGAAACAGGTCTGAGGATCTCATACAGCAAGGTTATCATAGTTTTTAATACACATCTGTTTCCCTCCAACCATATCTGCAACAACAATCTGATCACATAACTCAAAAGGTATGTCTACAGAATACCTACCATTGGGACATATATCATGTTGTACAACACGTTGTGCTATGTATTTGTAGTCATGTCCCCTGTGGGGACACTATCATTGGTGGCCTGTTATGGACAATGTCACCTGCATGCCATTGTAAGGGCCACCATGGTTCCATATATGCATGTGGTCTGTTTGCTATGTGATTGCTGCACATCTGTTGTTTTGTGTTATTGGGGATATCTATGCATGTTGTTGGACATGATCTGGGAATGTGTGAACTTTTACTACCCACATATGTTCTATAACAGTGACACAATAGAATGTTTAGTGAACAGTTGCAAGCAGAACCACTTCTCCCACCTCATCTGGTAATGTTACCAGGCCACATCACATGTGGGACCCACCCTGGGGCCTCCACATCTACTGGTCCTGCATTACCTTCAAGTGGAACCACCTGAGGGGATGGTGTTAACACCCCACTGGGAGCACACACAGATATGATCCTGTCACCCAAGGTCAGGTCCAGGGTCTGGTGCATAGGGAGCTCCACAGAGACTTGGGGGATGTGCTACAGCATCTTGAGGCCCTCAGTACACACTCACAGGGTCCACATACTCCTCCTGCTCAGCCACCAGCCCAGGCACCTTCAGGGCCATGAATCTGATGTTGTGACTGGCCATGGGTGGGGGCGTTGGTCCCATTGTTTCAGTATGTGGGCTCATGGAGCTTCCACATTGCAGATGACACTCCCCATCCAGGGTGTTTACCCACCACATGTGTCATATACTGCCCCTGTAGGCTGTCTTCTCTATCTTCCAACCCAACCCATGTCCAAAAATATACCTGCTATCCTTCCCCAAATTCCCAACCCCACCTTCACAAACAAGGGCAATGTGTTCCTAACACCTGACATAACTATCCATTTTGCATACACGTATATATGTTTGTGTGTGTGTGTATTGATATGTGTGATGTTCCCTCACACATATCATGCAGCACTGTCATGCAAAAGTAGGGGACATGTATTTATATACATATATGTGCGTGTGTTTGTATATATATATGGTACATCTGATGAAGCGGTTGATTCCGTGAAAGCGATTATGTTCTTGTGTTTTTTCTATCATTAAATGTTTTAACGTTGAAGTACGTGTTCCAGTGATCATTTAAAAGAATTGTGCTTATTGTCGACTGTCGCAAGGGATATTTGGAGCTGTTTTGATAATTCTGGGCAACTAACCTGTTTTTTGATACATATATATATATCTGTATATGTGTAGATATATATTATGGATTTTATATATATATATATATATATATATATATATATATATATATATATATATCTATCTATATCTATATATATATATATATATATATATATATATATATATATATATATATATACACACACACATACACACATATAGGTGTCTGCATATCTGTAGACATACCTGTGTGTGTGTGTGTGTGTGTGTGTGTGTGTGTGTGTGTGTGTGTGTGTGTGTGTGTGTGTCTGTGTGTGTGTGTGTATATATATATATATATATATATATATATATATATATATATATATATATATATATATATATATATATATATATATATATATATATATATATATATATATATATATATATATATATATATATATATATATATATATATATATATATATACATATATATATATATATATATATATATATATATATATATATATATATATATATATATATATATATATATATATATATATACGTTGCAATCAGACATCAGGTCCATACTCTCTAACTCTCCTTCCTGCAGAGCTGCACTGTTCTATTACCCATTAACATGATTCTCTTGCAAGTGGTGGGCTCTGGAACCCACATGTCCATCATAACGGCATTACTTCCACCACCAGCTATTGGTCACACTAATATACATGCCTTGCATTACACAACACACATTATGATGACTTACATCTTGTCAGTCAGTGCTGATCTGCACAGTTGACAGGCATGGCCCACTGCCCACCGGGACAGACACTATTGTCCATAGCAGTTGTTCAGCTGGACATCATTACAACAACAACACCTGATGGCACATATAAATCATTCCACATCATCTGTCTCATTATTATGGACCAAGTACTACATTCAATTACATGCATATATACTTCACATACCTGTTGTAGGAATGATATCTCCTCTGGATAGTTTGCTGTGTGGATGGCTGGATGGTTGTGTTTTCTTATTTGTTTGTTGTATTTGCTTTTTTTTTCCTTTCACTCTCTCTCCACTAAATGGATTGAGTTGCTTTGAATAGATTGCAGCATGGATTTTGTAGGTGATGCAGATGATCAGGTGATAGCCTCTACACCATTCAGTGTCCACCACTTGCTAACTGTATGCAGCGTGCTGTGTAGTACTTCCAATTACTACTGTCATGGCAACTCACTACTATAAATTCCTATGGGGCGTGGTCCCTTTACCTTTTCTGTATGGAGGACATCCTTCCTGTGTGTGGGCAGCTGCGTTACAGACAGCTGGTAGTAATACCTCTTACAAGAGGTCAGGCCAGCTACATATTTGTATAAGTTTCCAGACCTACAGACAGTGTGAGCAGTGTTGTTATATGCATTGTATTGCACCAGTGTTACAGGGTTTGTGTGCACATACTAGTTTAACCAGGAATGCAGTCTGTCTGCATAGCTCTCTACTGTGGGCCTATCCACGTGATGGCCAGAGGATGGTCTATTATGTTTTGTCTGTCCACCACACAGGCCTTGTGTCAGATATATCACTGGCACTGTGTCTGTTGAGTGCTATCAGTACATGGCTACATCCATGTGTGTTTCTGACTTCATATTCCTTACTAAGGGTATCTTGCAGACTATCCTGTAACACCAGCAACTTTCTCGGTGTATAACAACACTATTTCACATATGGGCCTGTGTTCCTGCCTTTGTCCTTCACCTACATACCAGGCTTTGTCCACATGACATGCAGTAAGAGGTTATGTAGTGGCCTATGATTATGCAATGCTACCATTCCTGCCATCATTCCAGTGCTGTTGTGGCCCCTACACATATTGTCGGGTAAGCGCCATATATATGTGGCCTACAGCTACACAAAACATGTGTGCCCTTCTGCAGTCCCGAGGTCAGTGTATGTAACAATGTTATATGCCCCTGTATGTCAGTCTATGGGGGAGGGGTATGCACCATATATAACCTAGGCTGTTACAACATGTGAGGGATATCGGTAGAAAGCTGCCTTAAGGTATATGGCTGTACATTTTCATACATTTTACCTTGGGGACATTGGTGGCCTAGTGCTTACTGTCATACAGACTGTTCTGTCAGTGCGTTAGTGATGTTTTCAGTTAAGCATTGTTATGTAACAGATACATCCTCATTGTGGCAACTTAATTCTTTTCCCCTAGGGGTTGAGTACAGAGTGTAATTTGAGGCTGCTGAACTATACATCTGGATTACTTACTGTTGATTGATTGTTATCCCCTGGCCCAGTCTTTCTTTACTATTGTACTACTTGAAGGCCTTGGCCTGGGCAGCAACATATGTTATGCTTTTGGATTACTATATAAAATGATTTGCTTGAGAGTTGCATTACTCAGTTAGTATGTATTTCAAACACCTAACAGCTATATGACATGGCATATACAACTGTAATAGTACACAAATACATATTTCTTATGTATGCAAACCTGTGTGTGGTGTCATATCCTTTGACTTCTCTGTGGGTATATGTTTCATGCAACAATTGTCTTTTGCATGAGTGAATCATACACTGTCCATTTGAAAAGGTGGCAACTGTAGGAATACTGGCTGTTCAATATGCTGTGCACCCTCTAAATATGTATCTTCATATACATATCTGTGTGTGCATTTGTATTTACATATATATCTCTATATATTTATATATATACATGTATCTGCATATATGCGTGTGTGTATATATGTATCTTTGGAATGTTTATTGCTTCCACATTGTACATTCCCTATGGTAGCCAGACTGTACTGCATGATGTCATTGATACCATCTTGACATCATACAGGTGGGATGGAATACTGTTAACGTCTTATGGCCATGTTGTGTAGGGTCCTCTGTATGGGACTTGCAACAGTTGGTAATGTGGTGCAGGGCATATCTGTTTGGTTATGGGGGAGGGAGTCATATGAATACTTACAAGAGGTATTTACCTTGGGCCCCCTCACCCCCATTGCAGGTGCCTTTGGTCATATATGCATTTATCTTCTCTTTTACATCTGTAGCTATATATCTGTATATACAGACACACACACACTAATATATATATATATATATATATATATATATATATAGATATATATATATATATATATATATATACATATATATATATATATATATATATATATATATATATATATATATATATATACATATATACATCTGCTTACATATATATATATATATATATATATATATATATATATATATATATATATATGTATAGGCATGACAAAACTAGAACCACACAGGAGTGTACTGCTAAGAAAATAAAGTATGAATACAACCACAAGCAACACTGAGACCAGGGCCAGGGCAGGTTTGTTCCACTACCTCTTCTCAACACAAAAGTTTGTTTGTTGCAACACCTACGGGTGTCTGCTTACGATTGTACTCCACATGTAAAGAAGCTCAGCAAAACACTCAGCTGAGCAGCCATAAGATGAATATTTCAAATGTATTGTCTTCCCAAGCACAACGTATATAATCAGCTCTACTTGAATATCAGCAAGTGTAGTTCACCTTCGTTACCATAGACGGCAACTGCATTCTTTAAAACCATCAAGTATTTATTCACATCGAGCAATAACTTAAAAATAAAAATGAAAACAAAAATAAAAAACAAACAGAACAAAGGATAAGTGCTTTGGGGTCTCCTCAATGGCCCTTCATCAGATCCATGTGTACTGTGCAGTTAGTGCCTGTTTAAAAATTACTTTCTACCAATAGAGTGCTAGATGACGGGTGATGTCACATCACACACATCATCACAAACTACGCCTCTTGAGCGTTCGTTTCATGGGAAATGTCGTGTTCAGTCCCGGTCTTCTGTGGGCTTATAGTCTTCCAATCCAATACATTTCTTCCTGCTCCAATCTGTTGTTACTGTCACCTCTCCTTTCCGAGGTTAGAACAATTCTAAGCACTCTGAACTTGAAATTGTGTCCTTCATTGTCTCTGACATGTTTGGCAAGAGGATTCCTATAAGCTTTGAGTCTGATGTCACTTATATGCTTGGGTAGTCTTGCCTTAAGTTGTCTTACTGTCTTTCCAACATAGAAATGGTCACACAATGAACATGTGGCCAAATATACTATATTTTTGTGTTACAATCAGCATAGAAACTACAGGTATATTTCTTTTTGGTAATGGGATGCTCAAAACTGTTCTTTGTGCATATATACCTGCACATAGTACACCTTCTACATGGAAGTGTCTCTCTTCTATCAGAGTTGACACGTGGTGCTAAGTAGTCTTCTTTCATAACCTATTTTTCAGATTACTTGCATTCCTGTAACCAAACATAGGTACCTCTCCAATCACTTCTTTGCATTCTTCACTTGACAATAGTATCTTCCAGTTCCTTCAAATAATGTTACATATCCCCACAGTTTCTGTTGTATGTGTGAGAATCATTTTAACTTCTCTTTGCTCATTCCTATTGTTTCTGGAAGGTGCACCTTCTTGTTTTCCTTTTAACTCTCGTTTCTCTTTCTAACAGCACATTGTGCCTCATTCTCACTATCTCTTCCTCTCTGTATCCTCTTGCCTCCAAGTGTTCAGACATATCATTCATAGCTCTATCAAGGGTTACATCATTCAAATGTATCCTAGATGTTCTAAGGAGATGACCTCTCATAACATTTCTGTATGTATATTTTGGATGCATGCTGTTCTTTGGTAGTATATTGTTCTTCCAACATTCTTTTTTAAATAGGCTAGTTTATGTGTTCCCTTCTTCATCTTGTAGTATTCTCACATCCAAAAAGTCCATTTGACTTTCATTACTCAGAATAGTAAACTCCAAAAAGTTGGTGCTATTCTCTAAATATCTATGGAAATTGTTGAGCTCCATGACATCAGCTTCCCATAAAATATAAATATCATCCACAAATCTCTGGCATATCTTTAAGCATTTATTCCAAGGATTGTTTTGATATATTACTTTATCTTCCCATTGTGCCAACACTATGTTAGCATAGCTGTTGGTGCATGGCATATCCATTGCCACACCACATAGTTGGATATAGAATTTACTGTTAAAAATGAAGACATTGTTCTCATGTATCAACTTCATTAGCTCACATATGACTGTGATTTTATTTCCTTCATATTCTCCTTTATTCAACATGAATTCTCTTAATGCGGCTATGCCATAGTTATTGGGAATGCTTGTAAATAAACTCTTGATAACCATACAGACCATTAAGTGTTTCCTCTTGTCTTTTTTGTTCTTCGTATATACACTTAATTTCTCCATAAATATTTCCGTATCTTTCAGAACCGCTGGTGCTTTTACTAGCTCTTTCTTGATATGGTTCTCCACATATATAGAGGCTGGCTTAGTGATCCATACTGCCCCTGCCACAATAGGTCTCAGTGGTGGTCTCTGTGGATTTTTATGTATTTTAGGAAGGCATTTAAATGCCAGAGTCAATGGAAATTCCACCTGCATATAGTTACATAGCTCAACTGATATTTGACCTTTCTTTCATTTCTTCTATGTGCAGCCTCATCTTCATTTTGATCTTCTCTAGGTCACAGTGGTTTATTTCTTTATATGAGGAAACATCCTGTAATAAGACTGTTACTTCCTCTATATATTTATCACTGTCCATTAAGACCACTCCTCCCCCTTTGTCAGCAGGTCTAATTGTTAGACTCTTATTTTTCTCTAATTCTTTTACAGCCCGTCTCTCTCTTCCTTTGTAATGTTGAAGGACCTTTTTCTATTGTTCTGTATATATTCCAAAATATCTTTTTCACAGACATTCAGGAAAGTATTTATGACTGCACTGTTCTGTGGTACAAAACAACTTGGTTTCTTGAATAGGTCTAATTCCATTCCTTTATTATTCCGATACATGTTTTTTAACATAATATGTCGTTCAAACATCTTCAGGCTCAGTATTGCTTCATTCTCTTCCATACCTCTTGTAGGTATAAATTTGAGGCCCTTGTTTTGATTACTCTTATGTGCATTATTTAACTGAAGGGATGACAAATTAAAAACTAAACTTGTCATTGATTTCTTCATTTACTTCTCTTCCACATACGACCTTTTCCTTTTTCTCCCCCTGCTTAGTGATCTCATTTCTTATCTGCTTCTCACCTCTCTTATTCTTAGGGGAAAACTGGAAAACCCACATCTTTTGCCACAGCTTTTGATATGGCACCTGGTGCATTGTTTCTGCTTTCTCTCTTTTCATTATCAATCACTATTCCTGGTGTCTGATTAATCATGGGCATTGTTTCTTGATGGAATGTATCTTTCGGCTCTTCAGCCCTTTCATCATTCTCTCTTCGTCTATTATGATTCATTATTCTGTCTTTATTTGTCTCCTTACGACCCAGTGCATCATTGTGTGGATAATTCTGTGGCACTTTATCCATATGTTCTTGCTGAAATTCATTGTTCCTTGAAACCTGATTTTCTCCATTGTACTCTCTTGACCACATAAATACATCGCCTCTCGTAAAATCAGCATAGTCTCTTCTTATTTTCTTGATTTTTATCTGCTCCAATTTGTTGTCATATAAAGATATTTTATAGTATGCCTCATCTAACGTGGATTGACAGATATCATTGCCGAAATTTTGTTCAAGATATGCTTGCATACTTTCAACTTTTTTAACAAGCTCACTCTCTCTAGGTTTAAAGTGTTCTATAATTAATTTCATATAACTTCGGCTGTGCTCTAAGTTAAGACTCTGCCATTTCTTTAACAATTCCGGTTGCGAATTGGCTTGCGAGGGCATTAACAAAATTCTCAGACCTCTCGGTACAATGTTAAAATGTAAGCACACTTCTAGATGCTGTCGTTGCCATTGTAATCTTTTAAGTTCATATATATACTATCTTCCATCTCTTTCAGTTCTTTATAGAACGTTTTCATGTCTACAACATTCGTTCTTTCATTATCAATCATTTCAGTTTGTACCACTTCATCTAAGAAGTTTAATTTAAGTAATGGATTATCACTGTTGTTAAATAAAATTCTATTGACCTTACTGTATGTTCTGCCACGTCTTCCATCTGCTGGAGTGGCTGGTAAATGATTCAGTATATTGCTGTCCACACCAAACTCTTCAGTTTGCCTCTCCATTCTCCCTTCCGCTATGTCTCCCATTGTTCTCCGTAAAAAAGAAATAAATCCAAGCACAACAAAACTAGAACCACACAGGAGTGTACTGCTAAGAAAATAAAGTATGAATACAACCACAAGCAGCACTGAGACCACGGCCAGGGCAGGTTTGTTCCACTACCACTTCCCAACACAAAAGTTTGCTTGTTGCAACACCTATGGGTGTTTGCTTATGATTGTACTCCACATGTAAAGAAGCTCAGCAAAACACTCAGCTGAGCAGCCATAAGATGAATATTTCAAATGTATTGTCTTCCCAAGCACAACGTATATAATCAGCTCTACTTGAATATCAGCAAGTGTAGTTCACCTTCGTTACCATAGACGACAACTGCATTCTTTAAAACCATCAAGTATTTATTCACATCGAGCAATAACTTAAAAATAAAAATGAAAACAAAAATAAAAAACAAACAGAACAAAGGATAAGCGCTTTTGGGTCTCCTCAATTACCCTTCATCAGATCCATGTATACTGTACAGTAAGTGCCTGTTTTAAAATTACTCTCTACCAATAGAGTTCTAGATGACGGGTGATGTCACATCACACACATCTTCTCAAACCATGACTCTTGAGTGCTGGTTTCATGGGAAATGTAGTGTTCAGTCCTGGTCTTCTGTTGGCTTGTAGTCTTCCAATCCAGTACATTTCTTCCTGCTCCAAACTGTTGTTGTTGTCACCTCCCCTTTCCGAGGTTAGAACAATTCTAAGCACTCTGAACTTGAAATTATGTCCTTCATTGTCCCTGACATGTTTGGCAAGAAGATTCTTATAATCGATGTGAATAAATACTTGATGGTTTTAAAGAATGCAGTTGTCGTCTATGGTAACGAAGGTGAACTACACTTGCCGATATTCAAGTAGAGCTGATTATATACGTTGTGCCTGGGAAGACAATACATTTGAAATATTCATCTTATGGCTGCTCAGCTGAGTGTTTTGCTGAGTTTCTTTACATGTGGAGTACAATCGTAAGCAAACACCTGTAAGTGTTGCAACAAACAAACTTTTGTGTTGAGAAGTGGTAGTGGAACAAACCTGCCCTGGCCGTGGTCTCAGTGCTGCTTGTGGTTGTATTCATACTTTATTTTCTTAGCAGTACACTCCTGTGTGGTTCTAGTTTTGTCGTGCTTGGATTTATTTCTTTTTTGAGGAGAACAATGGGAGACATAGCGGAAGGGAGAATGGAGAGGCAAACTGAAGAGTTTGGTGTGGACAGCAATATACTGAATCGTACACCAGCCACTCCAGCAGATGGAAGACGTGGCAGAACATACAGTAAGGTCAATAGAATTTTATTTAACAACAGTGATAATCCATTACTTAAATTAAACTTCTTAGATGAAGTGGTACAAACTGAAATGATTGATAATGAAAGAACGAATGTTGTAGACATGAAAAAGTTCTATAAAGAACTGAAAGAGATGGAAGATAGTATATATATGAACTTAAAAGATTGCAATGGCAATGACAGCATCTAGAAGCGTGTCTACATTTTAACATTGTACCGAGAGGTCTGAGAATTTTGTTAATGCCCTCGCAAGGCAATTTGCAACCAGAATTGCTAAAGAAATGATAGTCTTAACTTAGAGCACAGCCGAAGTTATATGAAATTAATTATAGAACACTTTAAACCTAGAGAGAGTGAGCTTGTTAAAAAGTTGAAAGTATGCAAGCATATCTTGAACAAAATTTCGGCAATGATATCTGTCAATCCACGTTAGATGAGGCATACTATAAAATATCTTTGTATGACAACAAATTGGAGCAGATAAAAATCAAGAAAATAAGAAGAGACTATGCTGATTTTACGAGAGGCGATGTATTTATGTGGTCAAGAGAGTATAATGGAGAACATTAGGTTTCAAGGAACAGTGAATTTCAACAAGAACATAGGGATAAAGTGCCACAGAATTATCCACGCAATGATGCACTGGGTCGTAAGGAGACAAATAAAGACAGAATAATGAATCATAATAGACGAAGAGAGAATGATGAAAGGGCTGAAGAGCCGAAAGATGCATTCCATCAAGAAATCATGCCCACGATCAACCAGACACCAGGAATAATGACTGATAATGAAAAGAGAGAGGGCAGAAACAACAGACCAGGTGCCATATCAAAAGCTGTGGTAAAAGATGTGGGTTTTCCAGTTTTCCCCTAAGAATAAGAGAGGTGAGAAGCAGAAAGGAAATGAGATCACTAAGCAGGGGGAGAAAAAGGAGAAGGTCGTATGTGGAAGAGAAGTAAATGAAGAAATCAATGACAGTTTGTTTTTTAATTTGTCATCCCTTCAGTTAAATAATGCACATAAGAGTATTCAAAACAAGGGCCTCAAATTTATACCTACAAGAGGTATGGAAGAGAATGAAGCAATACTGAGCCTGAAGATGTTTGGACGAGATGTTATGCTAAGAAACATGTATAAGAATAATAAAGGAATGGAGTTAGACCTATTCAGGAAACCAAGTTGTTTTGTACCACAGAATAGTGCAGTTATAAATACTTTCCTGAATGTCTGTGAAAAAGATATCTTGGAATATATACAGAACAATAGAAAAAGGTCCTTCAATATTACAAAGGAAGAGAGACAGGCTCTAAAAGAGCTAGCGGAAAATAAGCGTCTAACAATTAGACCTGCTGACAAAGGGGGAGGTGTGGTCTTAATGGACAATGATAAATATATAGAGGAAGTAACAATTATATTACAGGATGTTTCCTCATATAAAGAAATAAACCACTGTGACTTAGAGAAGATCAAAATGAAGATGAGGCTGCACATAGAAGAAATGAAAGAAAGAGGTCAAATATCAGTTGAGCTATGTAATTATCTGCAGGGAGTTTCCATTGACTCTGGCATTTAAATGCCTTCCTAAAATACATAAAAATCCACAGAGACCACCACTGAGACCTATTGTGGCAGGGGCAGGATGGATCACTGAGCCAGCCTCTATATATGTGGAGAACCATATCAAGAAAGAGCTAGTAAAAGCACCAGTGATTCTGAAAGATACGGAAACATTTATTGAGAAATTAAGTGTATATACGAAGAACAAAAAAGACAAGAAGAAACACTTAATGGTCTGTATGGATATCAAGAGTTTAGGAGTATTTCAGCATGGCACATGCGTAGAACAAATTTCAATATTTATCAAACAATAGGGCATATGTCCCAAGACTAGATTTAATAGTGCACATACCGATTGCGTTGTGTATTTAGTTAATTGTTGCAGATATGGTGGGGGGGAGATGTCAATTAACTTGTATATCCTTGTAGTTCTCATTACTTTCCTAGTCAGTGCTGTGATCTGTACCTTACAGGTATTATTACACTATCCTATGGCCTTAGTTTAGATGGTGGTATGGATGTATACTCCAAGTAAAACACATGAGCTGTATTTTACTTGGAGCATACACTTCTTACCTGGTATACCTGTGGAGGTATTGTTTGTTAACACTACTTGACTCTTTCTACGCATATTCCCAGATTCCAGGTCAATGTTACACACATACCTCTCCATCTTTTATTGCGCACAGTCTGGGCATGTTTTGACAACATGCAGGTGAAACCGGGACATATTTTGACTATTGCCCTCATAAACGTTTGGTGAGTTGTACAATGACAGGTTTGTTTTCACAGACATTTTCCAAATCTTTACAGGCCTGACCATCAGTTATATGACATTAAATGCTGCCTAAATGTCAGAGATTAGCATGCTGATATGCCATGGGTCAGGGTAACAGCCAGCAGATATCGGCCGATTCTCTGGACATTCTGGACAGATCTGTACAGTCAAGGGGTATGATTCTGCATACAGCTTACTACCACTAGGATTCGAACCATGGCTGTGTGTGCTAAAATCACACAGTGTACATCACAGTTGGGTGAGCTATATAGATATTTGCTGTGTATCTTTTCTCTGAATTCTTTCTATATGTTTCCCATGGTTTTACAATCTGACCTTGTAATTACAACACTCTTATACAGGGTTTCCTAGACAATGTTATTATGTAGCACTGTGTGGATGTCAGTGATGAGTAATACTTTATTAGTCAGAGATGCTGCAACACTAACACTGCCATACAATACCAGACTAAACAGTACCAGTCCAAGATTTAAATGTTTTATTTCTAGGCACAGTTTTTGTATCTGACAGACCTGTGGGGGAGAATATTTGTTAAAACTACCTGAATGTTGTCACACATATTACCAGATTCCACATTATTATTATGCACATACGTCTCACTCTGTTAGTGCACACACTCTGGTCATAGCTTCACAACATGGGGTGGAGTTGGGACATACTTTGCTTATTACTCTCATAACACTTTGGTGAGTTGCTAGAGTGACAGGTTTGTTCTTGTGGATATATTTCTGACAGTTATGATATCTGACAATCAGTTGTATGTCATTATTTGCTGCCTAAACTTCTGGGATCATCCCACTGATTTGCCAGGGAGACAGGGTGACAGGCAGGAAAATTACACCAGTTATCTGGACTTTCTGACAATATCTGTACAGTTGTGGAGTATGATTCTGCATGCAGCTTACTACCACTGCCAGGATTCGAGCCGTGGCTGTGTGTGCTAAAAATACAACACTTTATGTCTCAATTGAGTGCGCTATTTGGATTATTTTGTCTATCTTTTCACTGTTTTCTGTCTAATTCTCTCTCAGTTATACAATATGACCTCTTGTGATTACAACAGTCATATACAGACATACCTACACATTTTATTTATGTAGCACAGTGTGGGTAACAGTGCTTAATACAACAGTACTATTAAGAGATTGCAGCACTACATTGCCATATGATACCAGAGTAAACACAAGCAGTCCAGCAGTTAGACCTTTATTGCCAGGCTGTTAACCTTTTATTTACATACTACCTATATGAGACTCTTCCTGCCATTTTGTCTGGTTTATTCAGTACATGCCATACACAATACAGGTTTTATACTGGCAATTAACTTTCTACTACTTTTAGATTTATTTGTTATGACAGTACATAAAAGATTATTACTAACCTGCCTCACGACACAACCTCTGCAATCTACAGGCATGGGCTTCCCGGTTCACAGCCTGCTTGTCTGGCACTGTCAAAGACATAAGAGGAATACTTAGCCATACCTATCCATAATATACATGAGCTGGCAATTATTAAACAGGTAGTAGACTGATACTTACGCACAGCTGGGACATCACCAGTCTGCCTAGCCTCTTGGATCCACTGATCCAAGTGCTCCCTCGTTTTCCGTTTCAGGTCAGCATAATGATGCCTGACCTGCTTACCAGTTCGAGGGATGCCAGTGGCACTGGTGAGGTCACAGGCGTGACAGTCCCAGGCTTCTATTTTATACTGGGAGCCCTGGTACTGGCCCTGCAGCAGTCTCTGGTCATGGTCTTTAACAAGGAGTCCTGCCATGACTTTGGACTCCTGGATGCCCCAGTGATGCACCCAGAAGTGCACTCCTTCACCCACACTGGCCATAGTGCCTACAAGAGGAAGCTGCAACCAGTTATGAGATGTATTCCCACCAGTGGGGTTTAAATAGGGCCGATTTCCTGCACTTTGCCATGATTGGATGGTTTTGAAAACGCTAAGCTATGGCAAAACCTGCTTACCTAAGACTGGCATTGCATAAAGGGGTATACCAATGGGCAAACTGATTTAGCTGGCCTACACATTGCTTACACCTAGTAAGCAGGGGTGTGCAATGCTTAACATTGCTTAATTTTTAATTTGCACACTATTTGCTTTTTGGCATTGATTTATCATTCATTACACGTTATACATGTGCTTGGTATCCATGATTCATGTGTACAGACACTGTATGGGGTCCTTGTGTTTATTGGGGGATTTCAACACTTAACACATCTGGACATAATGCAGTACTCCAGTTCACATATTTATGTTATGTAGTAGGTTATACAACATAAAACTGTATATAGATTCCTTTCACATGTTAATTTTGATTTTCCTATAGTGAGGATATGTTTTCTGATACCTCAAGCTTATGTACTGTTGTGATGGCTTACTGGTTAATTACTGTGACTATAGTGTATATGGTCCTGGGTTCAAGTGGGCTGTTTCTTTTTTTTGCTGCTGGGCAGAACAGCAGCTGTTGGATACAGAGTGATTAAGGCACTTTTAAGCAATTCTAAGTGGGTTTGCTCAGGTTTGCGTGATGGTAAGCAATACTAACTTCCAGTTAAATATGCTTACAGAAAGTTAGCTTCAATATTGCTTAACCTGTGTGCGCATTGCTTACCTCCATGCAAACAGGCTTATACCTGCTTACTACTGCTTACAAGTGCTTTCTCCCACTTACCCCCACACTAATTTAGACAGACATGTAACATGGTTCTTGGCAAGGTGGTGGATTTGGACACTCTATGGATTTATCATTCATTACACATTATACCCTTGATTTGTATCCCTAATTCATGTGTGCATATACTGTATGGGGCACTTGTTTTTATTTGTGGATTTTACAACATTATTATAGCACTTCACATCTGCATTTAATGCAGTACTCCAGTTCACAAATATATGTTATTTAGTAGGTTATACAACAAAAGATATTGTTCATAAAGTGATTTGACATGGAAAATGGAATTTACTGGAGTGAGAATTGAACCAGGCATGACTGCTCATAAGGCGAATGCTCTGACCACTACACTATTGCAATACTGCTTAATTCGCATGTATCTTGATATTTATCTTCTTGTGTCATTTAAGCTACAGTATGCGTAGCTAAGCAATGGGCAAACTCCTGCACCTACAGTTAAATTTAATCTGTTTGATAAAAAAAAGTGTTCATATTATTATATTTTAAATATTGATCTTATAAACTTGGGGTGTTGCTAGGGTAACGGAATTTGTTTTTATGTACATTTTCTGACGTACTTAAAGTCTGACACTCATATGTTTGCCATTATTTCAGACTTCATTGATGAGATCATCCCAGTGATTTGGCAGGGTACATGAGGGACAGGCCAGATGTATGTGCCACATATCTGGACATTCTACATTGATCTATGCTGTTGGGGGTATGCAACCCCCTATGAGCGGTCTCACTCATTGTAATTGCCAAATGGCAGTTCTTGACTGCGGGGGCATTTATATTGTTAGAGCTCTGTCTCCTACACTCGGCCATGCTCCGTGTCTGTTTAGGAGCTGAGGCAGCGCTCCTTCATTACAATGCATGGTGCGCTGCCATGCTGCTCCTAAACGGTCACTTCTGTACAGGAATAAGCTATTCCTGCATAGAATCTTACTAAATCCTGGGGTAAATGTTATTGTTATGGACATTGTATATAGTTGTTTTAGTTGTATTTGTAAATATTTTACTAGATTATTATTTTGTTATAACAAATAAAACCATTTTTGAGAAAAAAGGAGCAATATTAATACTGCTTTATACAAACATGCTGAGGTTTGTAGTAATTTAAAAAGTTTTAATTTTTTGTAGTAGATAATGTTCATAGGTCATTTAGAGGGGTAACTGGAAAAATAACCTTGAATATAAGGAACTAAGATGGAATTATTATTGAACTCGCATGTACTCCCTGGTATAAATGATGCCATTTCTTTAAAAAGTGTTTTGAATATTAGGGCTGCAAAGTTGTAATCAGTTAATATATATATTACATGCTTTGTTGTTTTATATATGTGTATTTAAAGTGGATGAAATGTGATATATTAAGTGCCAATATGTTTGCCCTTTAAATATTTAATTATTTTTAGGACCGGAATTATTTTACTTTATTTATTTATTTTATTTGTTGACCGGGCTAGTCCAGCTGGATATATGTCCATTTTCAGTGGAGGCCCGGGGAGAAAAGCTCCACAATACAAGACCATTAGCAAAATAGGACAAGACATGTATTTCAAGTAGACATTGGTACATTACAAAACTTTTATGATATCTTACATGAGTAGGAATTTTATATTCTGTATCCAGTAGGAACAAAAGCTTGATGTAAAAAAGAGCTCGGTATCATAATAGTTTGAAATAATAATGGAAATTATAACTAAGATGCTGTATTTACTTTGGTCACACAAGAAGTCAGAAGATAAGCACTAGTTTGAGTGGATAGAGTGTACAAAAGCAAATAGCGGGATACAATAATCGTGTTTAGTCTCACCAGAGTTGAGGTGTGATAAACCTGCTAGGAAATACCACAGTATATACATATTTACATGAGGAAAGAATCCTCAGAAAGGTCAAGCGCACTGCTATTAGAGAGTTAACACGAGGTAACATTCAAAAGAGGCTGGAAATCATGGGAGTCTTGAAGGGAGTATGGTGTTTAGTCTGGGTTATCACAGGGGCATAGCCAGTGTGATTTGAGGTAGTGTTTGAGCTTGCTTTTAAACAGGTTAACAGAGGATAGTGAGGTTAGCTGATTTGGTAGGTTGTTCCAGGCCTTGCCTACTGTATTAGAGAACAGGGTGTCACCAGCTGAATTGTTGGATTTGGATATTTGTACAAGTAGTTTGTTAGATGAGCGCAAGGTTTTGAGATTGTTATAGGGGATGACTAGGGATGTGAGTATGGGTGTATTCTGAGGTAGATACAGGATCTTATGGGCTACTGTTAGTTGATTGAAAAGTATTAGATTTGGCAGTTCTAGCCATCCGAGTTTACTCAAGTTGATACAATGATGAGTTCTATAGGAGGATCCTGCTGCGAATCTGGCTATATTGTTGTAGGAGGATGCAAGTTTATTCAGGCTACTCTTGCATATTTTGGTATAGATAGGGGAGGCATAGAGGAGGGTAGAGATAAGGTGTGTGCGAGCAATGGTGGGCCTGGCTAGAGGAGTTAGAAAGGGTTTGATTCTATAGAGGGAACCTAGTTTCTTATTAACTGTTTTTATGGTGTTATTAATGTGAGGTTCAAAAGACAAGTGATTATTTATTAGAACTCCAAGTAGTTTGGTGGTTGTTTCTGGGGATATCATAGTTCTCTTATTTGAGGTAATAGTAAAGTTAAGTGGAGAAGTTCTGCGAGTGGGGTTGAATAGTAGCATTTTTGTTTTGTTAGGGTTTAAGATGAGACATCTTTGTAGGAACCAGTTTTCAACTGTGCTAAAGGTCTTTTGGGTTAGTAACTGAAGTTCTGATTGGGTAGTAGCAGAGCATATGAGTGTGGAGTCATCTGCGTATTGGATACAGTCAGCTTGTGGAATTACAGAATGGAGGTCATTTGTAAAGATGGAGAAGAGTAAAGGACCCAGTATGGATCCTTGAGGGACCCCTAATTTTACTGGGAGGTGGGAAGATAAATTGTTTTCCCAAAGAACAGCCTGCTGTCTGTTATTTAGGTATGATTGGAACCACTGTATGGTAAGGGCATCCAGTGATAAGTTTTTGAGTGTGTCTAGGAGAAGGTGGTGGTTAACCATGTCAAATGCTTTAGACAGGTCGATAAAAAGGGCTGAGGACGGGGTATCATTATTACGATTACTATTAATATGGTTAGTAAAGGATAGGAGAGCGGAGGTGGTGCTATGATGTGGTCTAAAGCCATGTTGACAAGGTGCTAATAGATTGTTTTCAAGTAGGTAGGGTAATAGTTGTAGATGAATACATTTCTCCATTATTTTAGCCAGAGAAGATAGTATGGCTATGGGCCTGTAATTGGCGAATTCCTTGGAGTTACCGCCTTTGTGAAGGGGGATGATGTGAGAGACTTTCCAGATTAAGGGGATAGTTCCTTCAGAGATGGTTCTATTAATGAGGATGGAAATGGGGTAGGCTATGACTTTAGCAGCTTTTTGGGGGTATTCTGCAGGTAGTAGATCTGCAGAGAATGTGGTGGGTTTCAGTTTATGGATGAGGTTACAGATGAGGGATGTGGGCACTGGCTGAAAGTGAAATAGAGTAGGATTATTGGTAGAGGTTATGTTAGAGCATGGGTTGCTAGTGGAGAGCTGTTTAGCTAGGGATTGTATTGTTTCAGTAAAAAATGTGTTAAAGGAGTCAGCTATTTGGATGGGATTGTTGTGATCAGAGCCATTGGGCGTAGGAGTGCTTGAGCGTCCTGGGTATAGGAGGTTAGTGATGCCTAGCCAGAATTTTTGAGGATTGTTTTGGTGAGTTTGTTGAAGCTGATGGTAGTAGTTTCTTTTATCGGCTAATATGGCTTTTTTTGTTTCGTTTCTTAGCTGTCTGAATTGTAAGTGATCTGAGGGGCTTTTTGTTGTGTGCCATTTGGCCCATAGTTTATTTCTTTGCAAGATTTTTTGTTTGGTAGTTTTGGTGAGCCATGGTGCAGGTTTAGTTCTGATTCTAACTTTGCGTAATGGAGCATGGCAATCTAAAATGGAAAGGAATTTTGAATTAAAGTATTCAACTGCATTATCTAATGGCAGGTGTTTAAGGGGTGTCCAGTTACAGGCTCTTAGTTCAGTTTGAAACTGATCAGGGTTAAAATTTTTGCTAGTATGAATTGTTTTGCAGATGGAAGAGTTTGGGAGTTCTATTTTAGATCTGATGAGATAGGTAAGCAAATGGTCACTTATGTCCTCTGGGAGGGTGCCTGTTTTATAATTTTGTTGTGGAGTATTAGTCAGTATCCAGTCGAGGGTACTTTCTTTGTTGTTATGTTTATTGGTTTGGGTAGGGGATGTTATAGTTTGAGTAAAGCCAAATAGGTTGATATGAGTAGTAGGTCGCTCTGATATGCAGGAATTCCAGTTTATGTTAAAATCTCCAAGTATAATGGTTTCTTGGGGGTAGTTGCTTGAGAGCCAGCTAAGGATGGCCTCTAATGTGTTGATGTTATTGCCTGGTGGAACATAGACACAAATAAGATATATGGCTTTACTTTTATTCAGCTGTATCTTAGTTAGAAGAATTTCTGCATTGTTGGAAAGTGGAGGTTTGGAGTCTAGCAAAGTAACTTGTAATCCATTCTTATAAAGTATGGCTACACCTCCACCTTTCTTATTATTACAGTCACATCTCAGGATGTTATAGCCAGGGGGTAAAACTGTACTGTCTTGTACTGATGGATTAAGCCATGCTTCAGACAGACACAATATGTCAAAAGAGTGTACATCTATAAGAGCATGCAGATGAGCAACTTTATTATTGATGCTACGAATGTTAAGATGAGCTATCAGGAGAGAGTTGGTCTGCTTGGAAGGTTTGTTTGTAGTAGTATGAGTTGGTGTATTAGGCTGTGTAGCTATGACTGTGGTTGGACCAGGGTTTGGGTGTATATCACCATCTATAAGGGAGTGGGGCTGTACTTTTAGGATGAGTTGTAAGAGTTTAAATATTAGGTTCTTGATTTTTCTAGATGTAGGGTTAGCTTGAGAGAAGTGATTGCGTCTATGAAACTTGGCAGCTGAGTACTTAGCTAGGTAGTAGTAGTTGCCAAGACTGTGTGGAGAGATAATAGTAGGGCTGGATGTTTGCCCTTTGTGGGTGTGGAGTCCTGGATATGTGTGGTATTCATAGAGAGTGAGTAGATAGGGTATAATTAGTACAGTTAGGAGTATTAATAAATGTAAGGGTTTATTGTATGCTTGGGCCATTATTGTAGGTATAGGAGGTGGATTGTAGGGATGCTAGGAAATAGAGTGGTGAGGTAATAGATAATGTGAGATGAGTGATAGTGCTTTATTGGGGGAGGAGTTAGGGGTTAGTGTTAATGTGTAGGGGTGTGGCTATTTAGGTATAAATGTAGGAGCATTGGGGGTGGGTGGAAATTGGGGGGCAGGGTAGGGGAGTGGAGTGAGCCCGGAGGGCGAACGGAGCAGGATGAGCCACTGAGGAGTTCACCCAAGGAGAACAATCAGTGAAGCAGTGAGCTAAGGTAAGTAAGGGTGGGTAGGGTGAGTTGACACATAGCCTGCTAGTAGATAAATATACTGAGTGGATAGGCAGAGAGGAATTTGAGAAGAAGGGAGAAATACTGAGATTGTAAGCTCAGGTCTAAAGGAAACTATTACTCTCTAGTGGACAAAAGGCTGTGTAGTAGTGGATATGTCTATTAAAAGAGGGAATTGAGGGCAGTAGGTGTACTAGCCAGGTTGGATAGGATAGGAGTCAATGAACTGTAGCCTAAGAAAGGAAGGGGAGACAAAGTGTAGGAGCAGGTAGTAATGGTGGCTGACTGTTCTGGCTGGTGAGAGTGAATTTACAAGGTAGGATATAACACACTATATGTCTATATTGTTATATATGTTATATATGTGGGTTAGCTTAACACTAATTAGTTCTGATGGAAGACTTTGTAAATAGACAAAAGCCCTTAACAGAGGTTTTTTTTTTTTTTTTACTAAAACAAGTTTTTCAAATTTTTACATTGTCATTGACATTTGTTCCTGGAATTACATTGCTAGCACTTTGCAATTTGGTGATATACTATAGCATTTTGTGCACCTTGCACTTGCTTGCATGTATCTACTTCTACTTTCACCTCCTGTGACCTGTATCATGGCTTAAAAAGTTCTGATGATCAGTCCACTTACTCGGTTATCAAACTGAATAAATAAATAAATATATCACAGGTTTCTTCAGTAATCTACGTACTCCAATAAAATAAAATAGCTGCCCTCTTGACTTCCACTTCAAAACAAAACCAACACAGCATCTTAAGTTACTTCTCACCACCAGTAGTGCATAAGCCTGGCTTAGGAGCAGGAGTAAGGTTAGGGTTAGTATACATGAGAAGTGGCATAACTAGGGTGGGACAAAGAGAGAAGCTGTGCCAAGAGCAAGCTGTTTTAAGGTGCAATCAGTTGCCAATAGTGTGGGAGTGCAATATCGACATTTATCTTAAATCCTTTATAAAGAATTCTGTACAAAATAATTGGACAAATATCCAAACTCAAAAGACAATTTTCTGAAAGAAACAAAGTATGAAACTCTAAAAGTTTTGTGTAATTAACCAAGTGTAATCCTCATTAAATAACCAAAAAAATCAAAATTTTTTTGAGGAAAAGGTAAAAAATCTTATGAAAAATCAGGTATGTTGTGTATGGTAGTTTAACTGTAGCAAACTGTAAGAAAGCAATTTCCTATGGTTCCAGAATACTTTGTTTTGGTCAAGGTAAAGCTAGCAGGAGTGCAACTGGAATGTTCTAATGGTATGGGAGATAAACACAGATATTTGCTAATGAAATGGCGGGATTGCATTTGTGGGCACCAGTCATTGTGTGGTAGTTTGAGTGTAGTGAGCTATTTGTTATATTTGTGGCAAGCAGTTTGCTACTCATGAAAGTAAGAGGGACTTTTCTTTCATTCTTTAAGTTAAGGGGCACTTGTTTGAAGAACTGTGTGGGTTCTGCATATGAATAATGTGATGCAGGGGAGTAAAGCCCCCTGACCGACACTTATTCATGCATACTAGCCTAACAGTAATGCTGCCCCTAACTTCAACATTACACATTACTTTACAAAACAACCTTTCCTTAACAGTACTGTATGCAGATAGAGTCTGTTCATTATTTGTTAGTTGGAGTTATTTATTTCAGTATTTCTTATGTTCAGTAAATTGCAGTTGGTATTTTGCATTCAAATGGAAAGTTGCCAGGTTATTGTCAGATGCATATATATATATATATATATATATATATATATATATATATATATAAACACACACAGACCAGGATTTAGAAAAAAAGAGCATACTGTATAATGTGAAATGGCTTCATGAGTGTCAATGCACATTGTAAGGTTCATTCATATACATAGGTAGCGAGGTTAATCTAGCTGGGAAATTGTGCAGTCAGCATGATACCTAAAAGATCATGCAATGCCAAGGAAATTAATAAAATTATGTAAATGAGACTATTGTGAATACAAATGAGGATAAACAACATGATGGAATGAGTTATAAATGCACAAAAACTGTGTGAAGAGTCTATTGAGACAGAGGGATAAAGACTCCATTACATTACATTACATTACAAGTAGCATCTACATCAGCTGGACAGTATTTTAGAGGCTGTTCTCATAGCCAGTGTCTACAATGGTGCAGGTCATTGTCTTCAGCATTTGCAGATGGATCTGATGGTACTTAACATGTTATCATCTCTCTAATACGGAAATAGTTTATCACTATTCTGTGGACAGACACACTGTACAGGAGAATGCAGAGAGGTGCTATATTCATAGTGAATACCACGGATGCATAAAATATCAATCTCTATGAACTAAGTTATGTGCTTCATTGATCCACATCAAGGCTCCGCCTGGTCCACATGGGTACTGTAAGTGCATGATCCAGGGAGATCCCACATTTCCCATATCTGGTACATGTCTGCCCAATACCAATAATTTGTGTGTAAGGTACTTCCCACAATCACATCTTATTGGTGATAATGGATACACCCTGAAGCCATGGCTCATGACATCATTACAGAACTTAAAGAACGTGGCTAAGATGGCATAAAACTCTGCACTGTCATGGACCCACAAGACTGTCAAGCATGTATTTGGCTTGTTAAAGATCTGCTTCCATTGATTATATTTATCTGGTCATACCCTGTAGAATGGTGTGGAGGCCTGCAGCAAAGTATTCAGTGGCTGGTCATTTATGCAAAATATGGAGATATCTAAAGAGCTAAAACAAGGGATTGCACTAGCAGTGAATGACAGACAGACAATGTTGGATGATGTGGGGATAGTGAATCAGGAATTTCAATGGATTAGCAAGGAGGAAGTAAGGACAGCTATGAAGAGGATGAAGAGTAGAAAGGCTGTTGGTCCAGATGACATACCTGGTGGAATCATGGAGGTGGCAGTGGATATTTTAACCAGATTGTTTAATGAAATCTTGAAAAGTGAGAGGATGCCTGAAGAGTGGAGAAGAAGTGTTTTAGTACCAGTTTTTAAGAATAAGGGTGTAAGGGTGATGTACATAGCTGTAGTAGCTACAGAGGGGTAAAACTGATCAGTCACATCATGAAGTTATGGAAAAGAGTAGTGGAAGCTAGGTTAAGAAGGGTGGTGATGATTGGTGAGCAGTAATATGGTTTCATGCTGGTTAAGAGCACTACAGGTGTAATGTTTACTCTGGAGAGTGTTTATGGAGAAGTATAGAGAAGGTCAGAAGGAGTTGCATTGTGTCTCTGTGGACTTATTAAAAGGATATGACAGGGTGCTTAGAGAGGAGTTGTGGTATTGTATGAGGAAGTCGGGAATGGCAGAGCAGTATGTAAGAGTGGTACAGGATATGTACGAGGATGGTGTGACAATGTTGAGGTCTGCGGTGGGAGTGATGGATATGTTTAAGGTGGAGGTGGGATTACATCAAGGATCATCTCTGTGCCCTTTCTTATTTGCAATGGTGATGGACAGGTTAACAGATGAGATCAGACAGGAGCAAATCTGTAGTAAGAGTAGAGAACAGGTTGCGAAGACCCTGGAGAGGTGGAGATATGCTAATGAGAAAATAGGAATGAAGGTCAGCAGGACTAAGACAGACTATATGTGTGTGAATGAGAGGGAGGACAGAGGAATGGTTAGGATGCAGGTAGTAGAGTTGGCAAAGGTGGATGGGTTTAAATACTTGGGATCAACTGTTCAGAGTAATTGTGAGTATGAAAGTGAGGTGAAGAAGAGAGTGCAGGCAGGATGGAGAGGGTGGAGAAGAGTGTCAGGAGTGATTTTTGTCAGACGGGTACCAGTAAGAGTGAAAGGGAAGGTCTACAAGAGGGTAGTGAGACCACTGAAGTTATATAGGTTGGAGACGGTGGCATTGACAAAAAGGCTGGAGTCAGAGATGGAGTTGGCAGAGCTACAGATGTTAAGATTTGCACTGGGTGTGATGAGGATGGACAGGATTATGAATCAGTATATTAGAGGGTCAGCTGAGGCTGGATGGTTTGGACACAAAGCCAGAGAGGCAAGTTTGAGTTGGTTTGGACTTCTGCTGAGGAGGTATTCTGGGTATATTGGGTAAAGGATGCTGAGGATGAAGCTGTCAGGTAAGAGGAAAACAGGAAGGCCTAAGATAAGGTTTATGGATGTGGTGACACAGGACATGCAGGTGGTTGGTGTAACAGAGCAAAATGCAGAGGACAGGAAGAAATGGAAACAGATGACCCACTGTAGTGACCCCTAACAAAAACAACCAAAAGAAGAAGACAGGAAACATACTATGCAAACAATGAAGACAAAAATACTTTGTATTTTACTCTATCATGCCTGCATATCATATGTTCCTTTAATTAGTAGAGTTATGGTGGCATTTAACATTTGGAAGCTCTCATCAGACGTGTGCTTCAAGACCCTGGTATTGACTTAAGGTGATATCTACCAGGTGTTTCTCTAAAAGAGCCACACAATGTTGAAACAAGTTCAGCTCTCACATTCCAACCTCCACCAGACATCAACATCCTCTATTTGGGCTTTTGTATGGGTATGCAGTGCCATATTAGTGACTCTGTGGTGTACCTGCTGTGCCCTTCTGTTGTTGACATATACAGCATTGACATCTGCAACAAGGTCCCACCACACAGACTCCCAGAAGATCTTGTAAGGCTTGCAAGTGCTGAGAATGCACTATCTATGTGCACAGAGAGCCTGCAGCAACACCCCAGTCCCTGTCAAGGAGAACTTTTCAAACTGTTAACATTGCTACGGTGCCATTTACATTCCTGCACATCAGGACATATATCCGTGGTAAGTGCTGGGATACCAATATGTTTACCATCAGCTGTACCAGTCCAGTAACAATGTGCCAGCAGTGGCTATCACAGGTAGCATACTGGCTATACATTGCTATTACTGGCCATGTACCCATAGCAGTCCAGTTGGGACAGCCTGGTGACAGACTGTGATGTAACATATATTCTGTTTTCTGACTTGACAGAAGTATACAAAAATATAACACCGCCATGTGTTTTAAAGACAAATCCACAACCTGAAAAAGTTATCAGGTCTGTATCCCTTCTCTGTTTATGCCAAATGATCCAATGTAGTAGAAGGTGTGCAGTACAATACATCCAGCTATAACTGTGTCACCAACCAATGTGGTTACTCCACCACACACTGCTCATCAGCCATTCATCTGCTGGTCTTCTGGTGAATGCACCTGTTCCCAGTCTATTCACATTCCCAGTTCAAACCTCCTTGACTTGCCTGTTGCTGTTGAGCAGCACCCCTAAAAAGAGATAAATGCATCCATTCATTATCCCTACCTTTCCCTGGCCTGTATAACCACAGAACAGGTGATGCAGAACAAGTTTGTACACTTCAGTAATCTCTCCTGAAAAACTACTTTTTATATTGTGTAAAACTCGATAGAGAGATCATCACCACAATGGTGACATGGTTTATATTGTTTTGTTACTGGGATCATAGTGCAGTAATTATGATAATGAAGCAATTTTGTTAAATATTAATGAACTGCACAGTAAATATATTTTCAATAGCCTTATAGTGCTTAATGGGCCACATGCTTGCTCATGTTCACAAACATGATATGCAGCAAGCTAGTCTGTGTATGATTGGACACCTCCAGGATACCCAGTGACATACTTATGAGTTTTGCAGTCTGGTCAGTGGCCAATAAGGGCACAAAGGCACATCAGTGTCAGGGTTTGTGGTCAGTTAGTATATTAGTAACCAATACAAATGTTGGCAGTGGTGCAGTACCATATACGCTGGGAATGCCTCTACCCTCCATTACACACGCATCTGTTGTGATTGTACTAGTCTGCTTTGCCATTGGGTTATACTGTGAAGTCATGCTGCTCATCAGTCTGCATAATATGGTTTGGGGTCAATGCAAATCTTCCACAATTGCTGCCATTCCTACCTACCTGCCCTTATTTGTAATGCTTCTAATTAATTGTCATGGCACTTACTGTTTTACATTGCTTTATGCTCACAAAACTTGTAATAGCAAATGTAAACATGCAACTATCCTTCCTATGGCCATGCTTTCCCTGCCGTAACTGGGTAATACAAAATGAGCTGAAATTGTGTGACCTTGAGTGGCATTGCAATTAAGGGTGCACATGTCTGCTTTGGTAGACATGCATTTAGCATCATTCATGGCCTTGTACCTACCTGAACTCCATGCAGGTAATGCAAACTGCTCTTGTCAGCCTGACATGGTACACTGCATGACCACTCATTGCACTGCCCATGACTGAACTCCTCGGGCGACGAAACATAGATAAGGTGGAAGACAACTTTTGCATCATTAACTTAAGTGATTACAAGCTTTCTGAAATTGAGTCAAACATTCTTAAATATGGTTTAAATTGTGTACCTAGTGTGAAAGCTGATTTTAGTAAAACTATAGTTGATATTAAAAAGTACACATGGAAATTAAATTTATTTTATTTAATGAATGACATTCCTATCACAAATAAGAGCCTTATTAAGCCTTCTAGTTTTTCTCCTCAGTTACAACACACCATTAAGGTGTTTGAGGAATTATGTATTGAGGACATTAAACAGAAGTTTGTTATCTTGCCTCTTCGTGGTATTTTATTTTTGAAATATCAAGCTGTAACATTACCAAGGTATTATGTGCTTATGTGTATTCATGCTGGCATTCTGAGGTGGGTTATGCATATCTGATTATCACCCTGTGCTATGCATTCAAACATTTACTACATTGTATATGCTACCTGCTCATAACCTCCTCTAAGCTGTACAATTCATTTTCATAGGACGTTCAGGGCTACTTAGTCTTGTGGTCATTATACCTTGCCAGTTCCCACCCAAAACTGTATGTCCCCACTCAAGGAGGGCTAGGCCAGTCAAGTCTAGGGTGAGTTTATGAATACCCATCCAGTTATCAAGGTGATTTTTGATGGAAGATAGTTTATCATACTACTTTATCTGTCAGCAGAGGCTGTTCCCAAGGTGAATAAGACACTGAGTAATGAATCTGTCTCTCCACCTTGTTTTATTGATCTGCTGAAGCAGGTCAAGATCCCTTGCACTGAAATTTCTGGGGCTTTTTAGTCGGTGAAGTTTCAAGAGACCCTGGACAAATGGATCAGAAGGCAAGCATAGATCTCCTATGCTTTGCCATTGGGTTATACTGTGAAGTCATGCTGCTCATCAGATCTCAGGCACAGAAAAAAGGGACAGTACATGGTTGATATTCATAGTCTATAGCACTGTCTGACACACCAGTGACAAGGTGTCTCCAGTCATAACCCACTCTGTTTATAAAATTCCGTAGTAGGTGTGTATCAGGCCTTAAAATTAGTTTTGCATTGCCACTGCTTAACTGACAGCATTTTACTCTTTTTAGGATCTGTGCTACCAATCCATGTAGCACAACCTAGTGATCATTGTTTTCCTTTATTTTTATCCTTTACTACTATCTTCTTGATTGTGTTATTCTGCTCCATAGTAGTCTCTAGGCCAGCTTCTCTTCAGTGTGATGAAGGCCATCACATGGGGAGAAACCTGGAGATTTCACTGCTGTCCACTGGTGCTGTTTCTCCAAGGAGGGTGTAGAACTCATTGAGGAGCATCACTGAAGGGTCCCACAGGGTCACCAGGTGGGAAGTGGAAGGAATAGTGAGGGTTGTGGGAGATCAGTAGCAAAACACACAGCTTAGCACACTGCACTGCATCATCATGTGATTTGCAGAGTTGCTGAGCTACATCGACTCAAGCACTAGGCCCACCAGTGGTTGTCTCCTGCCATGAGGGCAGACACCTAGGTGACTGACATCTGGCTAGGTACATGACTGTGCATCTTGGCAGTCAGTTCTCATCACATCATAATCCCAACCATGATGTTCCCTTTCTTTTTGTGTCATTCCCTTCCCCATTTTGTTGTTGAGTTCCCTAATCTCCAGTTATCCCATCTATGTCTGTGATTCTCCCAATTTGTGTCAGCACCTCTGCTGTCAGTGTTTGTGCATGTTTTATGCCAGTTTCTCTGCCACACCTGCCATTCTTATACCCTCCATCCTACCCACACCTTCCTCATAATACCTTCTTAAAAAATGGGTGCCCGTCATGGAAAATATATCTATATCTATGTCTATATCTATATCAAAATCTATATCTATATCTATCTATGGCTTCCTAATTATATGGTGTATATCCTGTTTAGGATATAACAGCTGGCCAAACTCTACAGCTTACAGGCACCTTCCACATGCCCACATCCTTTTATCGGCTCCAGCAAAGCTGAATAAATTTAAAGCTTTGGGCTTTGAGCCCTTCAGAGCCCTTCTGCTGCTGAAGAGCCTTCTTCCTGTGGGCTTTCAAGGATCCATATTCAGCTGATGGCTGTCCATTGCTAAGCAGATAAATTCCCTTTGTGGAAAAAAAAAATCCAGATTTTGAGTTTTATTACAGAAACTTAATTTATTCTGTAAAAGTGCTTATTTAAAGCTAAGAAAAGTGTGTTTATGGGCATTCATGCTTTTTCTTCACTTTTTACTCTGATGTGTGACTTTGAACACTTGTAGAAAAACATTAAAAAACATTAAAACATTTATTTGATTTCCTATCAAAAACTTCTGTTAAATTTAGGATGGGGAAGTATTTAAAATGCTTTTAACTGCATTTTCTTTTGGAAAAATCTGCTTATTTAACACTTACCTGTTTCATCAACTACTGCTGTTCATCTTACTTGGGCATCAGGCATCATTTTAACCTTCACCATGCAACAGATTACCTGGTACTTGGTTCTTACTTCTTTCTACCCCAAAACAAAGAACATTTCCAGACAGACATTGTCCCTTCAGCAGGATACACATTTGTCTCAGTCAGAAATGGGTGACTTTGTTGTGGTTGTCTCTGGTTCCTCATATCATTCACCTTTTTCCTTGGCTCCCACAGTGCAGTCCCTTCAACCACCAAGGACCAGAGTGATACACATCCTCTGCTGAAGTTGGAGTGCAGTTGGTAGTGAAAAGAAGATGCACTCTTGTCAGTGACAGAGGAAAAATCAGGGTATGCCTCTCTGTCTAGTCTAACTGGGATTCCTGTCCCCATGGATGATTCCCTGATAGGAATCAGAAAGTTCAAATTTATTTTCTAGTCTCTGTTATTTTTCACAGGACTGATTTTATTTTGCTTAACTCTGAGCTTAACTTCCACTCTTGACACCTCTATTTCTAGTGTTACTAGTAAAAGAAAAATGTATTCTTGTTCTGATGATTTCCAGTATATTGAATAGGAAAATTGTTTTAAGGGGACCACTTCTGCTTTCAGTCCTCAGGTGACTGATTCTGAGGAAAGTATTTCTTTTTATAGTTCCTTAGAGTAATTATATTTTTTTGAAACCGTATCTAGAATGAACTTGTTGTTTCATTGGCAGCCTAATAATTCATTGTCCTTGAAAAAAATTATGATTTATTATAACTGGAATTTCCTGAAACTAATCCTGTTCTTCCAACACTGGAGGGTATTTTGATTAGAGCCTGTAACATGCCCAGTGGCCAATCTGTTGCACATAAGAAAACATAGATTGCATAAAGTTGCTCAGCTATACACATTTTTATTTTCTGATTCAAGATCTGGCCATGCATTGATTTCCTTGGTAAATCCTGCTATCGTTAATCATCTGGTAAATGCTAATCCCTCCCCATTTAATATGGATGGAAAAGCTTTTTATAGATTTGGGAAAAAGTGTATTCTTCTGCCACACTTATTTCTAGAATTCTTAACTATCAAGCTCATATGTTAAAGTTTATGCCTGCATCTTTTCAGAATATGAAGCACATTATAGCCACGTTTCCCTCTTATGCAGAAAACTCTTCTGTAAATAATCTGATCACTTCCATGTCTCAGGTGAATAAACACTTTTTGAAGTGTGCTTATGATTCAGATGATGCCTCTTCCAAAGCAGCTCTTACTGGAACTGTTGTGAGGAGGTCTGCTTAGTTATGTACACAAAATCTAGCCGAAGATGTTAAACCTGAAATTGTGAACTCTCCTTTAAAGAGATTGTTATTGGACCACCTACTGCTAAGGTCCTGAAAAACTGTGGTGAGAGAGACAGAGAGAGAGAAACTGATTCAGGGTGTTTTTTTAGCCTTCCTTCTCCATATTTGCTAAAGGTTTTACGCCTACCTCTATACCCTTTTATTAAAAGCAAAATGAGCAGATATGGCAAACGTTTCACAAACAGACAATAAAAAAATGGGAAAGGGGCTGTAAAAAGAAGAGTCCACCATGACTGAATAACTATCTGCAGTGTGCCCCCCACCCTCTCAAGCCTTTAAATCTTCAGCAGAATGTCTCCCTCCATTTTTCTCTTTGACACTAGGTTAGTTCAAACTAATAGGTTCTGAAAGTGATATGTTAAGGATACATATGGAAGTGGGAATCCCTCCCTCATCTTCGAGGTGTTCCTCCTAATCCTGCAGCTGAACTCACACGACGGGCCGGTGCAACGGCCAAAAAGCAAAACCAAAATTCAAAAAACAGCCAGCACCTAGATTCACACTAGAAATATTTATTTTAGATCCACGATAATACCGGGATCTCCCCTAATGATATCAATAATTTGAAATTGAAATCTAGCTTTGTTCACTGACAAAACCACTTTCAGAATTTCTTACCTTGTACTTAAAACCTCTCTTAGTCTTTGTTAGATCTAGGTTAAAAGACACCACCAAATTTTTACAGATTATTGCAGATTCCCAGTTGGAGCCTGGATGGTGGATGTGTACACTTGATGTTAAATCTTTATATACCAGTATTCCACATTGGGCTGGGTTGCAAGCAGTTGAGTATTGGTTGACTAGAAGTGGGATCTACCAACCAGGCTTCAACACTTTATTAATCTGTATGGTGGAGCATGTATTGACTAAGAATGTGTTCTATTTACATCAAGAATGTTATTGGCAAACTCAAGGTACTGCAATGGGGGCATCCTTCACACTTATATATGCAGATTTGTTTATGTTTTTTTTGGAAGAGCATCTTATTTATGATAAAACCCATAACATATACATAGAGGAGTTAGATATATGGCAAAGATACCTTGATGATTGCTGGCTTGTTTGGAGATGTGACAAGGAATATTTACTGGAATTCATCCGATATCTGAATGACAATGTTTGGGGGATTGAGTTCACCTTAAATGTACAATATAATCAGATTCAATACTTGGATGTTTGTGTTACTAGAAATAGTGATCATACTTTGGATTCTAAGATTTTTAGAAAGTATCCACAATATAATACCCTATTGGAGGCAAGCAGTTTACATCCCAAATATATAAAAAATATCCTCCAGTTTTTAAGGATTAAAAGAATATGTTCCAATCAGGAGAGTTATGATTATTTTAAGAAGGATTTAAAAAATAGGTTTATAACCAGGGGATATAAATAAATACGGGGAAGTTAGCTTGGCGTCCAATTGGGTAGAACAATTTAATCGAGAAGAATTACTGGAATATAAAGAAAATAATACCCCAGCAGTGGCACCTATTAGATTTGTTACCACATTTGGTAGAAATATTAATGTTATTAAGAGTGCCATTAATAATAATTGGAATATATTATTAGCCAATTCAGAGATAGCTAAGATTTTAGGTTCTAATTGTTTATATTCATTTAGGAGAGGTCGTACACTGGGCTCTTATCTAAATATGCATAAACAAGGGAGATATAAATATGTTGGAGGGATACAACGTACACTAACAGGGGAGGAGCTCAGGGGTTCATTCCCATGTGGGCATTATTCTTTTTGTGGATATATCAAAAAATCTAAATAATTTTCCAGTAAAAATGTTAGTAAAATATTTGATATTAGATGTTTTGAAAATTGTGGAACGAGTTGGATTATTTATTTGGTGACTTGTCCATGTAGTGCCTTTTACATAGGACAAACATCTAGACCGCTTAGAATCAAGATGTCTGAACATCTGAGTGATGTTAGGAATAAACATTTGTCCAGTGCCCTTTATACGCATGTTTTGTCCCATAACAAAGCTAGATTTCAATTTCAAATTATTGATATCATTAGGGGAGATCATATTAATAAATCCGGTTGGCACAATTTGCTTGATAAGAAAGAAAAAACATGGATCATAAGACTTGGGGGTTTGTTTTTTCCAGGTATGAATGATCATTTATAAGTGGTGTATGTTTATATGTATTATTAGATCTTTTTTACATATATACTCTTTAGTTTGGGGCCTTTGAATGACATCTTGAGTATTTACATATTCAGTATTAGGAGTTCATTATTATTTAAATACAAAGATATGTGATGTATAGCTTTAAATATTGTCCTCACTGATTTTTGGCTAATTATGTAATTAACTTTAGGTTATATATAATTAGTTGGCATTATGGGTCAACATCACTGAAGAAGGCTTGATGCCGAAACCGGTATGATCGTGGATCTAAAATAAATATTTCTGGTGTGTATCTAGGTGCTGGCTGTTTTTTGAATTTTGGTTCCTCCTAATCCACCAGCTTAGACTTCTCTTTTTCCCTCCTTTCATTCAGCATCTGCTTTTTCAGAGGGTGATAGAAGCTGTCCCTCTTTCTCTGATAGGGAAAGGTGTTTATTCATGAATGTTTGTAATATGAAAGAAAGAAGCCTACTGGAAATCAGTCTTAGATCTCTCTTTTCTAATTCAGTTTGTAAAAGTTGCAAAGTTCACAATGCTATCCCTTCATTACCTGTAACCTCTGATTCCCCCTTTAAGTTTCCTAGTAATGCAAGATATAAAGTATGCTTATCAACACACTCATACAGCCTCAGATTTCAAACATTTCTTATGGTTTTCTATGTGTGGGTTGCACTTTTTGCCATCTGCATTACCCTTTAGGATATCCACTGCTCCAATGGTATTCCCAAAGATTCTGTCTCCAGCATAGGATGAAACAGACTGCAAGATATTCACGTTTTCCTTATCTAGATGAATTGCTTATATTGCAGAGTCTTTTTCAAAGTGTCACAGATTTCTCACCTGGATGAGAGATCTCCTTCACAGATTTGGTTTTCAATCAGGTATCCAAAAGCCTTGTTTGGCTCCATTTCACAGATTGTTTTTTTTTTTGTAGGGGGTCTTTTAGATACCTCAGATCAAAGAGTTTTCTTCCACCGGAAAAAGTAGATCTATATCTAGATGTTTTTTAGAGTTTTTCCACTCTGTCCAAAGCTTAACAAGGGAGTTTGCTAAGATTCATGTCATCCATGATTTTCATGATTCCTCTAACCAGACTCCATATGAGAAAAAGGCAGTGTTATCTAAAATACTTATGGTCCAAGCATCAACATTCTCTGGCATTCCAGATTCCTTTACTGGTATTTATAAAATCAGCCCTGCTTTGCTGAAGGGAACATCTTTATCTGAATCCAAGTTTACCATTTCTCTTTACAGTTCTAGCACAGTCTGTAACTACAGTAGCTTCAGGTTTTTCTTGGGGAGCAGTGTTAACGGGTGTAAAATTACACGATCTTTGAAATAAAAAGGATAGACCAAACACATAAATGTAAAAGAGATGTTGGCAGCAATAGATACTCTCAACTCTCTCTCAATCATCTATGGTTCCTTGGACTGTTACAAGTGATTACAGACAACACTACAGTAATATGATACTTAAACAAATGGGGGGGGGGGTGTCATATATTACTCTCCATGGAGCCCAGCTATGGCAGCCTAAGATATAGATTTTCAGTACAATCTCACCCAACAGGTATCTTGTACTCCATTTTTGTGGCAGACAAACTACACAGGACAAAATGGAAACTGATCAGTCAGCCTTCAAGGAAGTGATCCTGTTCTGGGGAATATCTTGGATAGGTCTATCTGCTTCCATTCACAACAAACAACTGGCAAAAGTCTGCTACAGAACTCTTTGCAAGCAAGTCTGGAAAGCAGAATTATTTTCATTTCCTTAGGCAAGAGTATTTGTATGTGCTTATCCACCCTTTCCACTTATATCCATGATCTTTCTGACTATTCCAAAGAACTCTCCAAAGGTCATTGTGTTGATACTCTTCTAGCCAAGGTGAAAGTGGTTCTTTCTTCTTTTTCTAAATGGCCAAGGGCAATTATCAAAAGATTCATCACAGTTTGGACCTACTTATATTAGTCAGGGGTAGTATGATACATCCCTCACATGAAACAACTTTAACTAAATGCCTGGCTGATAGAATCTGAATACCTATTAATCACCTATTTCCTGTGCGTATGTAGCAGATATTAATGGAGTCAAAGAAATCTGCTACTAGGAAATCATACATTACAAAATGGAAAACCTTTTTCTATTTGGTGTCAAGACAAGAACCACAAAATTTTAATGCTAGCAGTCTCCGGTTCTACAATATCTATGTATGTTATTATCCTCTGGGCTTTCATATTCCTCTATCATTAACATGTCTGCCCATGGAAACACTCCTTTCAATACATGCTCATGTTAAAATATTTTAAAAGGGATGTTGTATACCAGGCTACCTAAAGAACATGTGTCTCTTCTTTGGGATCTCAGATTTGTTTTGGGAAAATTAACTCTTGCTCCATTAGATCTAGCCCATCAGGCTGAGATGAGGTTCCCAACGTACAAAACATTTTCACTGATTGACTTCTGTAAGAAGAGTGTCTTGATTTGCAACTCTCATAGTGGGTCAATTTTATCTCATTTTCTACAAAGATAGAGTTTCCTTAGAACTAATCCTTTTTCTTTCTAAAGTGGTACCCGAGTTTATTTTGTGCCAACCTATCCATCTGTCTGTCTTCTTCCTAGAGCCTGAAAATGAAGGAGAAAGGATTCTGCATATTCTGGATGTCCACAATCAACTTGGATATTATCTCAATGAAACTAATACCTTAAGAATCTCTGCTTATCTATTCATTTCTTATGAGGCTAAGAAAAAAGACAACATTTGTCAAAGCAGACTATCTCTAAATGGTCTTCACATGGGATTTCCTTTTCTTATACCCAAAACAATAAGGCAATCCCACAAAGGGTCATGGCACACTCTGCTAGAGCCTTGACTTCCTCATGGCCTTTCTGGAAAAGGGTGGATTCTAGAAGTTTTCTAGAAGCAACAACATGATCCTCTGTACCTACATTTTACAAAGCACTACAAACTAGATTCATTTCCCAGGTCCAGAGCAGGTTTTGCTATGACCATTTGACAAGCGCTCTTGTACTTTCATCCTTCCACCTCACAGTCAGTATAAGATATAGTAGTCTACCCATATAGCTACAGCTACTGCAACAGTCAGATGATGAATGTACATCAATGTGTGTGTATGTATCTTTAAGAAGCTATACAAGGGCTTGCACAAGTGTATAAATACTGAGCATATGTGAGCCTGACTGCCATTTTCTAGTAAGCTGTTGAGATGTAATCGTGTATGTATGTAAGGTCTGTCTGCTAACCAGTCTGTTTATATTTTATGATGCTGTTATCCATCCTGATGTAGTTCTATGCATTAAAGCATCTAAACAAAATGCCCCACCTGCTTGTCATCTATGTTAGATGGTGTCAAAAGTGGCATGTCTAAAAGGACATGGTGTCAGAAGTGGCATGTCTAAAGTGACATGATAATAGAAGAAGAATGGCCAAAATGATTTGCTGCCCGAAAGAGTTCCAGTTTCTGGTTGGCATTGGAGGAATATACAAGAGTGAATCATCCCTACTGCACATATAATTTACAAAACAGGTTGTTGTGTCTTTCGGCTTTTCCCGGTTAGGGGTCGCCACAGCAGAACTCCGGTCCGCTAATGATTGGCAGTTGATTTTTACATGCTGAGTTGCCAGTCCTAACGCACAACCTTCAACGAAGGTACGCCCATTCACGCATGAGAGTCGAACCGCTCAGCGTCTTACTGTGAGGCGACAACGCTACCACAGCACCACCACCGCTGATATAATTTACAAAACAGGTAAGAAACAAATTTCAGATATTAAAACTCTCTCAAAACTATTTCTTATTCACAAAATATGAAATGAGGCATACAGAGCGATCTAAATGATATTCAAATAAATCAAAATGTCTGATATTTATAAAAATATTAGAATTATGGAAAATGTTTGAATAAAAGTCCGAATCGCATAAAACAGATAAAATAAGAGAAAATGACGACATTTCGCTAAGCACATATTTTTCATATTAATCAAAGATATCCAAGTTATTAGAAGTGTATAAAGTATTTGCATGTTTGTGCAGTATTACAGTAAAGTTATTTCGCAAGATACAGCCATTACAGACCATATTTCGCAAAGTACAGTATTTCAAAGAGTTTATTATGCATTTCAATGTTATAACAAGCTCACAGAACAGTTTGTTCATACATAATTACAAGGACCATATTTTTAATGTGTTTGTGCACACTTTGTGGACACGGCAGACAGATTTCAAAAACTCAGTGTACTTGTGTTTGACCATAATGTTGCAGAGAACTGGAAAGTGTTTGGCAAGAGTATGACATTTTCATATAGGCTATGTTTTCTGATAAAGATGACTATACAAAGGCATTTATTCTGCTTAATTTAGCTGGGTCAGAAGCCATAGAAAGGGAAAGTTCATTTGTGCATGCATCTGCTATCTATACAGGAGGGGGGGAATGTCATATTGTTGTACTAGCTGAGTCAAGGAGGACCCTGAGTGCTTAAAATGTAAATTTAGAGAAATATGTAACCCCCAGACAAATGTTATAATGGAAGGCACTTACTTTACACAAGGGATCAAAAGCCTGGTGAAACTTTTGCAGCATATATAACTGACTTGAAAAAATAAAGCTAAAACATGCAGATTTGGTGAGATAAGTGATGAGTTGATAAAGGACAGACTTGTGTTCGATATTAAAGATGATGCTGTAAGAAAGATTTTGCTTTGTGACAGTGATTTAACTTTGAATAAGGCAATTGAGATTTGTCAGACATAAGAGCTCACAGAAAAGCATGCACATAGGTGTACAAATGAGAATAGCTCTAGAAGTCACAGGGACAAAGTTCATGTTGACAGTATGCAGCACACATTTAAAAGAAACAGGCCCAAGCACATGGTAGCAACTGTAACCCCTGCAGCACCCACTGATAAACCCCAAAGCTTTCCAGCAAATTCCAGAGTTTGCACAGTCTCAGTGAAGCATGAGTGAGTCAGCAAACTCAAAGCATGGCCCCTACCCAGTCTCATTGCCAACTGATGTAATTGTAGTAGAAATCATGAATCTAAAAGGAAAAAAATGCTTCACTTTTGGTCAACAATGCCACAAATGCAATAAGTGGAATCATTTTAAGAGGTTTTGTAAATCAAAACGCCCACATTTTGTTTCTTTCGGCTTTTCCCGGTTAGGGGTCGCCACAGTGGAACTCCGGTCCGCTAATGATTGGCAGTAGATTTTTACGCACTGGTTTGCCAGGCCTAACACACAACCTTCAATGAAGGAATGCCCATTCATGCATGTAGCCACACAGAAGATGCTCTAACTGAGAATCGAACGGGCAACGTCTAACTGTGAGGCGACAACGCTACAGCAGCATCACGAGAACATTTTGAGAAACAAGTTGACCAATTAGAGAGCTGCAGCCCTACTGTTTATTTTGATGGTGTGTTTTCATGAAACAGTTAATGCAGTGGATTTAAGGGCAAAGAATATGGTATTTTGTACTGTTCAGATAAATGGAAAACCCACAGAGCTGAAAGTTGACACAGGTTCCAAGTGTGATGTTATGTCAGCAGAAACATTTGCTAGAGTGTGTCACAGTGAAAGACTTGATTTGGCAAGAAGTGTGAAGCTTGTTGCTTATGGTGGAGAAGAAATTCAGACTGAAGGCTCAGTAATGTTTTCATGTTACTCTGCTGGGAGAAGCTACGACTTGTTATTTTATGTGGTCAAGAGGAACATCCAGTCATTATTAGGGCTCAGAGACAGTTTGAAGATGGGACTGCTCTCATTTAATAAGGAAGTCCATCAAGTTAGCGTAAAGGAGCACTACTCTAATTTTCCCAGTACATTTCTTCTACCTATGCTGATCTTTTCGAAGACAAACTAGGGAAGCTTCCAGTTGTGTCCTCAATGAAGTTAGATGCAGATGTCAGTCCAATTATCAGGTAAGCACGTAGCGTTCCAATAGCCATGCAGGACAGAGTCAAAACTGAGTTAGATAAAATGGTGCGACAGGGTATGATTTGTCCAGTTGCAGAACCAACTGAGTGGGTATCTTCCATAGTGGTGGTACATAAGAAATGCTCAGATGACATCAGAATATTTATTGGTCCATAAGATTTGAACAAAGCACTAAAACAAACTCATCAACCAATGTACACAGTCAAAGAAGTCACAGCTCTGATGCCAAATGTCACTTTTTTCTGTCTTAGATGCCAAGGTTCATTTTGTCAAAGTCAGCTTAACAAGAAATCATTACTGCTCACTACATTCAGTACTCCATTTGGAAGGTACAGGTTTTTGAGAATGCCATTTGGGATAGATTCTGCAAGTGAAGTATTTCAACATGCAATGGAGCAACTTTTTTCTGGGTATCCTTCTGCTATTATAGTAGACAACATACTAGTAGTAGGTGATGGTGAAGCTGAGCATGGCAGAAACCTCAGAAATGTTCTGGAAACAACGTCAAGTGAATCTTAAGCTCAATCCACAGAAACTCAAACTCAGGCTACAAGAGATTACTTATGTTGGTCATTTATTTACTACTTCAGGCCTATGACCAGACCCTTCTAAGCAAATAGCCATTCTCAAGATGCCAGCTCCAGACAATGTTCAAGCCCTGTAATGTTTTCTTGGCATGGTTAACTATCTAAGCATGTTCATTCCAGACTTGAGCTAACTATCAGCACAGCTGAGAGAGCTGACATGCATGGATGTATCCTGGTCTTGGTTAGAGCAACACTAAAGAGCATTTGATGTCCTGAAACAGAGAATTGTTAGTCCATCAACTCTCAGATACTATGATGTTCACAAACTAGTTACTCTTTCATGTGATGCTTCAAAATTTGGTCTTATTGCAGTCATTTTTCAAGAGGGTCAACTTGTTGCCTATGCATTGAGAACCCAAAATGAAATGCAGTATGCTCAGATCGAGAAAGTGCTTTTGGCAATTGTGTTTGCATGTTCAAAGTTCAATGATTATGTTTATGGTAGACCTATCCAGATCGAAACAGACCACCAACCTTGAGTCACTATCTTGAGAAATTCTATGCATTCAGCTCCAGCCAGATTGCAACATATGATGCTGAGATTGCAAACGTATAATTTCACTCTTGTCTACTAGAAAAGCAAACTTCTTTATCTTGCTGATACATTGTCCAGATTGCACAGAAATGCCACTGAACAGCATGAAAATGAGAATCTTGATTTTGAAGTCATGGAAGTGAGAAAATTTTCTTCCACATGTCTTGATGAGCTGAGAGATCACACAGTCATGGATCCAGTTTTACAGAAGCTCAACCACTTTATCAATCAGGGATGGCCATCAAAGGAATCTAGTTTATATCAAGAAGTGCAACCTTGTTTTCCATACAGACATGAGATTTTATCTGACAAAGGTATCATTATGAAAGGTCAGAAAGTAATTGTTCCAAAGTCCTTGCAACAAGAGTACATTACTATCTTGCATCGTGGTCACCCAGGAACTGACTCTACCAAAAGAAATGCAAGAGGACTAGTACTTTGGCCTTCTATGTCACAAGACATAGAGAGAGCACTTGAGAGAGCACTTTTATCTTGTACCATCTTTTATCTTCTAGCATCCAGTACTGTCCTTACTAAGATGAAGCATCATTTTGCAGTCCATGGTAATTCACACAAACTTATTTTTGACAATGCCATGCAGTTTACAAGCCAACAATTCAAAAGATGAGCTGAAGAACGGGACTTGACTCATGTCACGAGTAACCCTGAGTATCTGCAGTCAAATAGTTTGGCAGAATGTACAGTTCAAAGTGCAAAACAGTTACTAGAGAAGTCAAAATGATACAGTAGCAATGTTTTCCTGAATCTCTTGAATGTCAGAAATATTCCTCATAATAAACATCTTGGTTCACCTGCCAAAAGACTTCTGTCGAGACAAACCAGAACCACATTACCAGTCAGTAGTCAATTGTTGGTTCCATGTGTTAAGAACAACAGGTCAGTGAAAACCAATCTGTTGAAGAAGTGTTTAACCCAGAAGTCCTACTACAATAAGACCAGCAAACTGCTCAATCCATTACAAGAAGGAGAAGTGGTAAGGATACAATCGTCCAAAGGTTATGATCGGATTGGTGTTGTGAAAAGTATTTGCCCAGCACTGAGACTGTGCATTGTGGAATCAAGAGCAGCAGAGTTTAGCATTAATGGGAAACATTTGAGACTGGTGTCCGAGCCTATACCACAGCACATAGCCTGTGAGAAAGACTCTTTATCTCAGAGTCAGTTGTCCGGTGTTCCAATTCCGGAGGAAGTTCCAGAGAATATTCCTGTTCCTGTGACAAATCTAGATGTTCCTGATATGAGTTATTCACTGAAGACTGTCCTTGTTGCTAAATTCAGTCAAGATTGTTATGTTATGAGATTCAGTCATATCTCCTGACCATGCAATAGATGCATGGGGTCAGCAACTTAGACATGAACATTGTGTTTTGTTTCTAATGTCTATAGTAAAGCATGTCTAACTCTAGTGTTGTTTTTTAATAAGGGCAATCTTTTTAAAATGGAGGGCTTGCATAAGTGTATAAATACTGAGCATGTGCGAGCCTGACTGCCATTTTGTAGTAAGCTGTTGAGATGTAAGCATGTATGTATGTAAGGTCTGTCTGTTGATCAGTTGATTATATTTTATGATGCTGCTATCCATCCTGATGTGTTTCTATGTATTAAAGCCTCTAAACAAAATACCCTGCCTTCTTGTCATCTATGTTAGAGAGGGATGAGTGACAATGAATATAGTACAATTGTATAAGTTAACTTAACCATAACAGTAGATGTTTGAATGATCCATACTGCAGGAGCTACTTCCTCTATCCCTTCCTCCATTCCCCTTATTTTTGTATACTTTTTATTGCCAGTGTGTGGACTTTGATTCTTATTTACCTAGCACTAATCTGCTTCAGGGCTGTAAATTCCCTCTTTCAGTTGGCATGAAAGCACTAAAGGGCTTAGCACCCAAACCACTGATTTCAATCAACTTGTTGCTCAAGCCATAAACTCAAGCTAATAATGCTTTGTGCATGCAAAAGATGCATTTAATCTCTGAAAGCTGGATGGCTGATATATATATATATATACACACACACACACACACACACACACACACACACACACACACATATCTGTGTGTGTGTGTGTGTGTGTGTGTGTGTGTGTGTGTGTGTGTGTATATATATATATATATATATATATATATATATATATATATATATATACACACACACACACACACATATATCTGTGTGTGTCTGTGTGTGTGTATGTAGGTAGATATACCTATACGTACAGATGTGTGTGTGTGTGTGTGTGTGTGTGTGTGTGTGTGTGTGTGTGTGTGTGTGTGTGTGTGTGTGTGTGTGTGTGTGTGTGTGTGTGTGCGCGCGCGAGAGCGAGAGTGCACATATGTACATACAGTCTTAATGAAACTGAGTGCTTTGTTATAAATCATCATAAGAGATAATGCATGCAAAACATACACTCACACACATGAATACATAACATCACAAATGCTCAACTGTGAGCACCAGTTATGGTTAGAAAACTCACAGATATTAAGACAGTTGACTGTAGATGTTCACATGCTGCAAACCTCTCATCTTCTTACAGCAAGAAATCTGGACAAAGCCATAAATGAAGGTGGGAAAAAGGCCCAAAATTAAGGAGAATTTTTAAATATTGCTCTTACAAACTTAGAAAGTTGATAGAATAACAGGTTTTGCATTCACACTATTTTTTTCTGAAAGGTATTAAGTCTAAAATTCAAATGTATGTCGTTATTTTCTAACCTCAGTCCTTAATGACCTGCCACTAATTTGGTAGTAAACAATTTTATGAAAAACGGACCAAAATATGAGGCAAAAATCTGTACATTTTGTGAAAATCTGTACATTTGAGAGGTATGTATGCTAGTCGTTCACAGCACACTTACTAGCTGCCTCTTACTTGAACACCCACCAGCTCATTCTCCTCTTTCTACATCAAATAATCAATCTTATAAAACTTTATAGGCTGATCAAAGCCTAAACTCTAACCTGAAAACTCTCACCCATTTCGCAATCCAAGTCCTCACTCCCTTATTCCATGATTGCTCCATGAACCTAAAGCTCCAGCCTGTCTTCCCTAATCCTAGATTTCCCAATCACTCCTCAGTCCTGGAACTATCCTCCTACTCTTTAAGCCTAAAACTCCCTTTCTATTACCTAACCCCAAAACTCCATTATTGATCCCTAACCCTAAAACCCCCTTCCCACTGCTTAGCTCTAAAAATCCCATTCCGGCTCTTTCTCCATGGCTACTCGCCTAAACTCATTTTCAAATTGAAGCACGACCAGCAGCCAGCAACAGCTAAAAGATGCTTAAGACCCTGGTTTGGAGAGAGTGGTTTTGGGCTTCTTGAGACAAGAGTACCTGTAGTCTTATCTTATTAAAATAATGTCCATGTAGACACAAATAAAAGGGGCTTAAAAAGCAGTATGCCTATTTGGTAAGAAGTTGGGATATTGCTTCAGTTATAAACCTGTATTTACAAAAAAAAAAAAAAAAAAGTACCCGTAGGCAGCCAAATAAACATGGAACTTGTATGAATAGTAAGCTAGCTAGAGGATTAACACCATTAAATAGAGACTATCGGGTGTGCAGCATACATTCTACACAAAATCATTTTTAATTCCTTTTGGACACAGAAAAATATAAAGCATGCATTCCTGATATTATTAATTCAGCTGAATGAAATGATGGAACACACTGAACATGAATAATGAAGCACAGCATTCAAAGGGATTCATCATTTGGGTATAGAGTCAGAAGAAAAATAATGCCTTGATGTCCAAAGTTAAAAGGACTGAATGGTTTCAATGGTGGGGGTGATAGAGTGAAGAGTAAGATGGAATAATTAGGTAATGGGAGGGAAGCAGTGCTGAGTTCAACAGGATAAAACAAACTTGAAATAAAGGAAATGGAGCATGGGAAGAGGTAAAATATTCATGTATGTCTAACTAGAGAAAAGTGGTCAAATTAATGTCATTCCTGTACTATATATATATATATATATATATATATATATATATATATATATATATATATATATATATATATATATATATATATATATATACACCAAGAAAATTTAGTGTTTAAGCAAAAATCACCAACAAAATAATGAAGCTCAGATCGTAGTTGAGAAAGATATAACTCTATTACATTAATGCCACTTATCCCCACCCAATAAATTCACTCAAAGCTCCACCAGTTATAAATACATTGTTTAACAGGATTTTTAGTTTGTTCTCTGCTAACACAGGTACTCATGGCATCAAACACAAGCTCTCTGTTTCATTCCAAGTAGTGCTTCAGGTCACCTTTCCTGTCATGCCTTTATTACTGGCATTCTGGCTGAATCAGCACATTTCTGATCTCTTTCTTGTGTTTTTTTGCATGATCTAGCTTTGTGTGGTACTGAATATTGACTCCCTTTCTGACAGCAATAGAACTGAGAAATCATTTTTAGTACTCCATTCTTTTGTGTGCACAGATAACTACTATACATTGCACCGACACATCTCATTTTAACAGACAGCATACTTTATTTGACATTGCACCAACACATCTCATTTTAACAGACAGTACGCTTTAACTATCTTCTTGTTCAGTACTGACACATTATTCTTGCAGTCTCACTGCAATGTTTTTGCATTCCTGAAAGCCCTGCAGATCCTAAAGGAGAAGTAATACTGCACAATTAACATGGTTGCCTCACAGCAAGAAGTTCCCCAGTTTGATTCTTGGCTGGGGTGTCTTCTGTGTAGAGCTTGCATGTTTTTCACTGTGTTCACTGGGGTTTCCTCCAGGTACTTTGGTTTCCTCCCACATTCCAAAGATATGTTGTAAGTGGATTGGGCACTCTAAATTGGCCATAGGTGTGAGTGTGTATGTGAATCAGTAGTGTGGAAGAATTACCATGGCAGGGCTAGCCACCCAGCAGTTTAAACCTTGGTTCTAGATAGTTATCACTGTTGAAGTGATACCTCGACCCCCATGTGCAAAAATGGGAAAATGGAGTGATGGATGGATGTTGATTAGTCTTTTCTGTTTACCTGTGCTGATTTAAGTATGAAGCATATCTTACTCAGCAGTCTGTTACCTCCAGTTTCCCGAGGTGCAGTTCTGAATTTTGCTTATACCATTCAGTACAGTCACTGAATTCCACCTTGTTTTTGATCAGTCAGAATCCTTTTTCAGGCTAGCCTACAACTTTCACCACCATAATCACAACCAGTACAGTCAGTCTGTGTATGTTCACACTCGAAGTTCTATTTATTTATATTTTTTATTATATTTGTTCCTTGTACCTGCATATGTTTCACAAATATGCATAATATATTAGTTTGTGATTATAAGAGATGAAATATTCCGGAATGAGTAGTTTGTTTAGAAATAACATTTTCATAGCAGTTTCAGTAGTGGAACTTCCAACACTAAAGAAATAGGCAGTGAGCATCTTGGATTTAAGTCAGTGTTAAAACTGATTTTTAGTAGCAGCTTTATCTCCTTACAAGGTTATCAGATAACATTTCCTTCCAACACACTATATGTCTCTTGTCTGTTTTTATGATGTGAATGCTTGATCTCATAAATCTTTTGTAAAAGATGCTTGACCGTGAGTACATTTTCCTTGGTCTTAAAAATATATATCACATCTTTCCTTTCTAAATAATTCAGTCAGTATGTATTATTCATTTTTGATGTCCTTTTGTCCTACTGAGGGTTGTTGTTGATGTGAAAACTATCCTATGCTTAAGGGGTATAATACAGTGTGTCAGTTCTGGCTAGAGACTAATACATTGCAGTATGCCCATATACACCTAATGGCAATTTAGGGTCCTGCTGGCATGTAACTGGCATGTGGAAAGAAACAAAAAAAATAGGCAAAAGCCTAAAAATAGGTAAAAACCTAAGAACCAAGTGTTATGGGTCAGCAGCAGTAACTGTTGCATGCATGTATGTGTGTGTGTGTGTGTGTGTGTCTGTGTGTCTGCGTGTATAAGTGGCACATTAATTTTATTTTAATTTTCACTAAAATCAAATAAGGATATATCATTTAAGCATATATGTGAGCTTTAGAGGCCATCTGTAACTAATGCCTTACAGTTCTTACACCTTCAAAAATGAAAGGCTGTAAAAAAACTGAAAATTGCCTTAAAATGAAAAATCTAGGATAGTTATGCTATACAAATTATGATATAAGGAAAAGGACAGTCCACGATTAAGGCAAATTCTTGACTTACCTCTAAACTGAATTTGGAAAGAGACGAGCAAATCCATTAGCCAAAACATGCTTTATATATAACAGGATATTCTCAAAGTTAAAATATTGCATTTCTGATATAATCAACAAGGATTTAAACACAAATGATTATGTATAGAGTCACTGGTTATTATTTGTTCAAAATATGGACGCCAAGAAAGTTTACCTCGAGAGTGAATCCTTGTCTCAAACACATAATTAAGGTTGATAGGTTAATAGGTGTGTAGTAGGCTAATGGTCCTGGAACCTTTACAAGCCTATCCCATAGAAGTGCCCTGGGATAATGATTGGAGAAATTTTTTGTAGTGCATGGAGATTTATTTACTCCATATACTACTAGTGACAAAAAAACCACAGAGTGTTTTGTCGGCTTTCAAAGCACTTAGCAAGTAGTGTCAGAAAGACAGTGTAACTCAGTCTCCTATGTTTGTACTTATTTTCCATGCCTCCTAACTGTCTATACTTTCACAAAATGTGCAAATTTTTCCCCATATTTTTGGTGTGTTCCTCAAAATAAAAATTCAGGCAAATCACTAAGACTGAAATCACTAAATAATGAAAGACATTTGAGTTGCAGACTTCATAGCCATCAGAAAGTACAAGCAAACACAAATACTCTTATTCTAGCAATTTTTTTATGTTTATAAGAGAAAGTCAAGGACCTGTTACTAGCATAGACAGCAAGGAAAACAAATTGTTGCTGTTGTTTGTTGGTCAGTATGGCAGATTTGACTGCCTAAGGTGAGACCTCACCTTAACAAAGGGTGCTTACCATTTGTTAAGATTGAGTTGCGTTCTACAGTAGTGCTTAATTGATTTGTCTTTTTCTGGATATCAGTGTAATCACCACACTCCATGCACTACAATAGAATTAAAATAGCACAGTAGCATTGCATAATACCATTACAGAAATCTCCAAAAATCAGTTGTAAATGCAGCTGAGAAAATAATGATGATAGATGAAAAATGAGATGTAGAGATATACTTGGCTGCAGTGCTCTAGTTTAAAACTTAGATGCAACAATTTCTTTGCTGCTCCACTTTGAGTGATGACTGCTCCCTTTGCTCTTTTTGTTTTCCCATTAGTTCTATCCTAGCGCGGCCCCAGATGAGTGAGAAGGTGGCTTCCTGTGGTGTATCATCAAGCATGCCATCCAATCACTGCTCTTGCTGCTAGATTCTGAGGGGCTGAGAAGTCTGCCTGCAGGTATTTGGATTAGTCTGTGCTGATGCTGTTAATGATAAGGACAGTCAGTTCTGTTGTGTATTCCTCCTTCTTCTATACAGCTAGTAAGTAATATGAGGAGATTTTTCAAGCTAAGTATGAGTGGTGTAGCAAAAATATAAGCAATGTTTTGGTAAGCTATTCCTCCTTTTAAAGGCTTGATTTTGTTTAATTAAAACTTGTGCCATTTCAAATTAATTGTAGCACACTATAAACTGTACTGTCATACTTGATACTAAGATGTTTTTTAGTGAAGAAAGACAAAATTAAACAGCATTTTTAGAAGAAACCTATCTGGCTTTGTCTAGTTATGAATACAAATAAATGTAAAGTAGGTGGGACTTGTCTGTGTTACAACACTATTAAATGTTTTTTGTAAATAGCTCTGGAGAATTTCATGCTGTAAAGAGAATTCTTACACTAACACCACTCCATTGGAAATAAAGTAATAACACAAAAGGTTTGCCACATTTTTGTCATACCATGGTTGTTGTTGTTGTTATCATTTTGTATTTTTGTATTTAGAAAATAGTTAACAGACCTGTGTTGGAGTAACACATTTTGGCTAACAGGATAGTTTCTGAAGTGTTCATTTATTAGGAATGTGAACTAATAAGTATGCCGAACATAGACTCAAAAACAACTTTGCAGCATTAACATTAACAAAAAATATATATAAGGAGGTATTTTTACTACTGAAACATAAGAAACTGAAATTGTTGCATTGCAAATTAGTATCACTTATCATTTTGTAGAAAAGGACATTTCTTACAGCAGTATTTCGCAAACAGGGAAGACGACCACCCCAAGGTAGCAGGGGCTTATAGTGGGGAAGGCAGACCCAGGTATGAAAATATTTTGTATTTAAAACATTATTTGATATTACTTTATGTGAAATCTCCACTGCCGCGGTGGTACAGCAGTAGCATTGTTACCTCACAGCAAGAGGTTCTCCCGTTTGATTCTCAGCGTGGCTTGGGAGTGCCTTCTGTGTGGAGTCTACATGTCCTCCCCGTGGTTGGGTAGCATTCGAAAGACATGCATGCGTATATGGGTGTGCCTTTGTTGAAGGCTGGGCGTCGAGCTGGCACCTCGGCGTTTCATAAAAATCTACTGCCAATCATTACCGGACTGGAGTTCCGCTGTGGCGACCCCTTACCGTGAAAAAGCCAAAAGACAAACAACAACTTTATGTGAAATCTGGTTAAATACAGAATGACAATAGTCAAGAACTGTGTATATTTGACACTGCAAGTCGTTAATAAAAGAATGTGCATTATTAGTGTGTGTGACATTTTGTTTCCAATCTCCCTTCCTCCCTAACAGTGCTAATTTCTACAGAATAAAATTTAAGCACTGTGATTTTGGACTCTCTGCTATAATGTTTTTCTTAGTCTTTGTTATGATTTTAAGCCTCCTCAAGACTTACAAGTCAACCGGTATGTGTACAAAGGGACTGACATAACATATATTGCATACTTAAACCTGAAAAAAAAGCTGTGACTACTCTGATTTTTTTTTTTTTTACTTGTGGAGGTGAAGCCTTTGCCACACTGAGTGAATATAAATCAATAGATCAGTCATGGCAGAGATCTGAGGTGATCTGCATAGGACATTGTGTTTACTCTCTGTATTCTTTTTGTGAGGACCCTCAGTGGATGTTCCAGTTGTTGCTTATGGCTGGTCAGGTACATATTGAATGGGGTATTGTACTCAGTGATGGGACTGATGATGACTGAGTACACATGGCATGATGACTTCGCTGGATCTAGATGCCATCCCCTTACTTATAAATTGAGAGACATAGAATGGTTTTCTTGCAACCTTAGACACATGACAGTTGAAAACCAGGTTACTATCTACAATAATCCCCCATCTCTGACTACTGTGTCTACTTTGAAGGGTGTTTTGCCAATGAGGTAGTGTCCCTGTGTGGTCATCTTCCCAAGAGTTGCTATTATACATTTCTTGGAATTAAATTTTAAGCTGTGTTTTTTTTTTTTCACCAGCCATTTGTCTGAGTTAGATCTTCCTGTAAGATGCTAGTATCATGGGGGATTTCTATGACTGCTGTTAGTTGCAACCTTCTGAAAACTTGTTGAATTAGAGGCCCTTGACATTAGCCTTGATGTCTGAAAAATAGAAGCTAAAGAGGAGTGGACCCAGCACAGAGCCTCAGGGGACACCATTGGTAACAGTTCTCTTTGTGGATGCGGTCTCTCCAATCCTAATTTCCTGGGTCCTGACTGTAAGCCATCCGGTTATCCATTGAGTTACATAGGGGTTTGTGCCTAATTCTGTAATTATATTTAGAATGCCTGAGTGGGGTATGTTTTTAAATGTCTTAGCTAGGTCAAGGTAGGTAGTATGCACAACTTTGCCCTCATCCATTGCCTTGGAGACCTTCCCAAAGAAGTCTACCAGGTTCACTAGGCATGACCTGCCTTTAATGAAACCAAACTGGATTGGGTCCAATGTCTGAAAGTTTCTTATGTGGTTGTCAATCATTTCCATGATAATTCTTTACATGGCTTTGCATACGAGACTAGTCAGGCTAATGGTAGTTCCAGGTATCTTTTGATAGTCTGCCTTTATGCAAAGGGATGACCATTGAGGTCTTCCATTCATTAGGCGCAAAACCTGTGCGGGGGCTATGGTTGAATACTGACTCTAGTGGCCCTGGTAGGTCATATTTCAGGCTATTTAAGAGGCATTCTGGGATATTATTGGGGCCCAGTGAAGTTGTATTCTTGCCTTAGAAAGTGTATCTAAGACATTCTCCATACTGATATTTGAAGGGGTTATGTTACATGGTATTTCCTATGGGGTGGCTGGGGGTGAGAAGGGGCAGAATTGGAACTGAATTTGTTAGACAAAAGTTGTGCAATATCTCCCAATTCTGTGCCTGTGTCTCCATTTACCAACAGTTCAGCACACTGTTGTTTGCTGCCTTTGAGGTTTCAGACATAGCCAATGATGGCCTTATATTTGTCCTTAGTCTAGGACTCTATCTTTATCTCACAATTTGCTTTGTTGGACTTAATTAATCCTCTTACTTGACTATTCAGTCAGATGAGAGAGTTTTTATATTTTTTGGTGTTGCACTTTCTAATTTTAGCTTTGATTTTTTTCCTTTGTTGTACAACTTGTTAAACTTAGGATTTCACGAGAGTGGTCTGGTAGGCACAGCGGACTGTATGCAATCACTGACATAGCTGTACAGAGCGTCAGTGATTCTATATAGGCTGCTGTGCTGTCTGGGTTTGGAGGGGCTTGAAATGTTGATAGGTTATCACTTAATAAAAGGTAGTTTGCTATGGAGTAGTTTCTATCAGTTTCAGAGTTTGCTGTTGTTACAGAACTGATTCTTATTTTGAAGGAGACTACTTTATGGTCTGATCTTACCAGAAAGGACACAACACTGTGGAGGGGGGAGGGGGGTGAATGCAGTGTTGTCCCATATTTGTGCATACCAGGTCCAATATGTTTGCACCTCTAATAAGCAGATACACTAATTGGTCTAGTGTATTTGTATTTACAAAGTCTGGGAATCTCTGTACCTGCATATATATGGTGTTCTGAAGGATTTCCTGTTTCTAATTCACTTAAAAGTTAAATGTTAGTGTGTTTGTGTTAGTTTACATTGGATACAAAATTGCATCTCTGTGACTGTTTTGACTAGGAAGGAATTAGGTTTGACATCTCCTGATTCTGAGAGATGTCCAGACATTGATAAGCACTGAAGAATCTTTTAAAAGGAAAGATTCATTCTGTGAATAATATATACTTGGATTATGCAACTCTCGACACATGGGTGAATGTGACTTCCTAGTAGCAAATACTGGACCAAGATAATGGTAAATACTCTGGGCATAGATGCAACACTGAATGGCAAGAAAGTGAACTGCAAGTTTAAGTCCTCTAGATAAAAAACAGAGGTGCTGCTTGTGAACTTTGTGGATAAGACCTACAGGTAGGCATCTGATATCTCTATCTCTATCATAAAGGGCTTCATACTTTAATAGTATACTTTGTTTTACATATTTTCTTAATAAATTAATTTGGGTCTGTGACGTGCAGTATGGCTCTACTGACTGCACTTTCTCCTGCCATAAAGAATATTGAATAGTACCTTGCATGAAACCAAAGCACTTATCATTTTTTTATGAATAAATAATGATTTGTACTTGACAAAGTCACTGTGGATTTGTTCAGATATAACATTGTGGAAATACTAAGTTTTGATTTTGCAGTCTGTTTCTAACAGGAGTGACTGAATCAAGCTACTTTCTTTTCCTGGACTCTTGCATTTTGTGAGCGGGTGTTCTTGGTTTTTGAATTATGTAAATGCCACATTTAATTCCTGCAAAAAGACATTACTTGGATGAATAATTCTGGGTGTGATTTGGAAATAGATAATGGAAAATACATTTAAAGTCTCCATGGTCTTTCTTTTCCAATTATTTAAGTATCCTTCATGTTGGAGCCCAGCCACAGAAAATAACTGATCTAAGAGGGATTCAAGGATGCATACTAAAAACCACAAAGAGATTATGATGTTCTTAGCCAAGCATGACTTTGGAAACATATACTAGAAACACAGAACCTAAACATTGCATCATCAGCATCAGAGCCATGTACAGCATATAAGTACCATCCTTGTCTATGTCCATTCTGAGATTTTTTTACTTTAATTTCCCTATGTGAAATCATTGCTCTGCTGGAATATTTCCCTCTGGTGTTACACCATGTGGGAATGGTAGTTTATTGCTCTTTTGCCCATGTGTACCACTGTATTAGAAAAGTTTACTAGTGACAAAATATATTACCAAAAGCCTTCAGAGGCAATAAAATTCTACGAGCCAAAGAGACAAGAATATAATGCAATAGCAAACTAACCAGCTAATTAAATATTATTTAAGGAGACAGTACATTTGTACTTATGAGATACCTAGGTAGATGACATAGTTATAACATGATTGACTGCAATAAAATTAAACATCAGCTCCAAAAAACATATAATTAATTTCTTTCCAACTATTTAAAACCAAAAACAAAACATATATTAATAATTATATCAATAATTGCCACATAGCTACTATGTAAGTGCATTCAGAACTAATGAACAATCAACAATCAACAAGTTTCACAAATACAGTAAACTACCTCAGAAATCAAGGCCAGCACGTCTCATGTATTTTCCTTGGCATGTCTAAAGCTTTCAGTACAGTATCCCACCAAAAACTACTTAACATACTATCAGCTTACAATCTCAGTCAAATTTCTCTATCTTGGTTTCTCAGCTATCTTTCTGACAGACAACAATCAGTCAAACGGGAAAACAATCTCTCTCCACTCCTACCCATCTCTATTGGAGTAGGCCAAGGGTCTATCCTAGGACCTCTCCTTTTCATCATATTTACCAATGACCTCAGCACCTTTACTCAACTTGCCTCCACTGTACAATATGCTGATGATTCATCCCTCATCTGTTCGGCCCCCACCTTTCTGAACCTACACGAAAAAACACAAAAATCACTCCATGACATAGAAAACAATCTCTCTGACCATCAGTTCATACTGAACCCAAATAAAACAAAGCTAATGGTCTCCTCCAATGCCAAATATAAAAATAACCACTCCCCTCCATTATCTACTCCTCCAACAATGCGAAAATTAAACTGTTTGAGCAAAATTTCTAGGTGTTACACTTGATAACTGTTGACATTTTGACAAACACATAGCACTAACAATCAAAAAAGTACACATTAAACTTGGCTCACTCTGCAGGGCCAAACCATTTGTTACCAACAACACCAGATTACCCACAGCCAGATCTTACCTAATAATCACCCTCTTATACTCTTCCCACATCTTTACCAACCTACATGAAACAGACTTAATGGAGATCTGCTGTAACAAAATAGCCAAATTTACTACAAACCAACCCCATAGATCACACCACTGTACTGCATTTCATGAACTTAGCTGGCTAGAACTACCCAACCTGTTATCTCTGATCCAACTAACCATTGCCCACGCCATCATCCACAAACCCAAAACTGCCCTGTTCTCAAAGTCCTAGTTCATTCTAATAAAAAACACAGATCCCTAAGGTCCTCCAATAAACTTCTACTAAAAGTAACTAAATCCAACAGCAACTATGGAGACTTCTTCTTCTCTAATAAAGTGTCCAAAATCTGGAAATTATTACCCCAACACATCCTAAGCAACATGAACAGTCACAAATTCCAGCAATTTCTGAGAGAACACCTTACCAATCATTGGCTATGCTCCTTCACATCACCTGGTTAATTATACCACCATACCTACACCGTGCTCTCATTCTCAGTTGCAGCTTCTTTCCACCCTAGTTAGGCCAACATTCTTATATATTCCAAATCCTGCTCTTCTTTTTTCTCACTATCTGTTGACTATGGTTAACATGTGCTCCTCAAACCTAATATCTTTGTTAGTGATAATTGATCATTTTTGGTAAATGTCCATGCATAATCATGTACACCCTCCTGTAATATTTCTACTTGTTGCCATGTACTCTACTGTAATATGTGTGATTGTTACCATATAAATATTCTAGTGTATTTTTTTTCTCAATATATTTTGGGAGCTTTTCTCCCTGGGTCTCCACTGAAAACAGGTCCCTGGCCCAATTGGAAATTACCCGGTAAACAAATGTAAAATTAATAAAATAATCATCCATGGTCATCAATCTCATCACTTCTCAGCCCTGGCAAAAAAATAATCCCAACCATCGCCCTGACAAAGCCAGCACCCAAATAGCCAACATCTTTAACAACCACTTCATTGAATGCATACAGAAGATCACCTAAAGCACATCACCCCTTCCCACCCCGACATACAACTCACCACAATCTCAAACCCACACAAAAGACCTATTGCCTCCTCCCTCCCCCATGACCTATCCTCACTCCTCCACTCCACTACCTCTTCAACTTCACCTGCTTTCTCAATACAGCCTGTTCCTACTAACACAATTAAGAAGCTCCTCCTCAAACTCAAAGCCTTCACTAACTCTATTGACTACCTCCCTGCAGAATATCTCAAGATGGAAGCTGATGCCATTGCATATCCTATCTCCATCCTCATTATCAGATCTATTGGAGAAGATTATGTTCCAACTCTCTGGAAAAAATCCTTCATTGTACCATTACACAAAGGTGGCAACTCCACTGAACTGTCCAGCTAGTGACCAATTGTCTTACTATCACTACTCTCTAAACTCCTTGAAAAATGCATCCACTCACAAGTGCTCCACTACCTCCTCAACAGTCAACTCCTCACTTCCACACAGCATAGCTTTAGACCAGGACACAGAACTAACACAGCTCTATTACCTTCACTGACACAGTAAATAAAGCTTGAGACTCTGGCAAACTAATTTCTTCTCTATTCCTTGACCTATCTAAGTCCTTTGATTTTTATTCAAAAGATCAATAACCTTGGGGTATCCCCTTCCACCACCAGCTGGTTCACTAGTTACCTCAATAGACAGCAGGCAGTTAAGTGGCTAGACTCCCTCTCTGCTTTCCTAGACACCTCAACTGGAGTTCCCCAAGGTTTCATCCTTGGCCCACTCTTATTTAACATGTTTACTAATGACTTATATACTGCGTCCCAACAGAGTCCACTCATACAATATGCGGATGACTCCATAGTCATCTGTTTATCAGATTCACTATCACATCTCCAAAAAATCATCAAAACTGCTTTTTCATCCATTGAGAGCTAGCTTTCTAATAATCAGCTACTCCTTAACCCCACCAAAACTAAACTTATACTCTTCACCCCAAAAACAAACTAAACAAAAGCCAATTTACTATTGTCTCACAGAACAACACCATAATCAAACATATCTCACATACAAAACTAAGCATCATCATTGATGAACACCTTAAGTCTGACCTTCAAATACATAACAGCATTAAGAAAACACACCAGAAACTTGGAACCCTCTACAGGCACAAACATTCCATAGATACCCACACTAAACACACACTGGCTACTACCTACCTTCTACCCTCTCTCTTATATGGAGCCCCAGTTCTTAATAACCTACAAACCTGCCTAAAATCTCAGCTTGAATCTTGCTACAACAAAATTACTAAGTTTGCCAGCAATGTTAAATACTCCTGTCATCGTTGCATACCCCTTCACAGTCTCAATTGGCTTGAACTTCCACTTCACCTTACCTTCATCTAGCTCCTCACAGAACATACAATCTTTCATAAACCCATGGTCTGCCCTGCCTTAAATACTATCTTCCACTCTTACACACCATGCAGATTTCTTACCTCTGAAAACAAACAGCTTTTACAAGAGCATCATCTCATGAAATCAGCGGGACATAACCTATACGCCTTCTCCATAACTAAAATGTGGAACACCCTTCCTTTGTCTTTAAGATCACTCACTCTTAAGAAACACCTTTCTAAATCCTGGATGTGCTCCTTCTCATCCCCAGGCTGATACCACAACCCATACCATGGCACCTCCTCCTACCTGCTCTGATACTCTTAATGCCATCTGCCTTAACCACCTTACTACTCCCTCTTATTCTACCTGTCTCCTTCCCTGCTCCTACTCCCCCTCCATTTTTCTCTATGACAACCATCTGGGCTACTTTACTTCTTCCCAGTTTCTACCCAAATACAAAATGCTATGATTTGCACAGACTTTAAATGAAAATTAACTGTAACCATCCTATGTTTGCAACCATTTGTTATATTTATGTTACCATTATGCTGAATACTTTATTTACTTTTAATGTGTATACTTGGAAGCATTTGTAAAACCTGTGTTACTGTTTTGTTGAATGGTTAAGTTACAGTTCAGTGAAAGCATAAGTCTATACAACTACACTAATCAATTTGTCCATTATTGTACGGCTTTTGGAGCTTTTTTCTCAATGTCTCCACTGAAAATGGGTTCTTTATGGCTTACTTGGACTTTCCCAGTAAACAAATGTCAAATAAAATAAATAAATAGAAATAAATAAACTTATTGGTAACTTAGGCGAGGGTAAAGTTAAGAATATGAAACTAGTGTACCTACCATTATGGACCTGAAGTGCATGAGCAGCAAGAATAGTCTAGATTAAAATGGTTAATATTTCAAAATGTCTTGAATGTGTACTTTTAACAGCGTATATGTATATATTTGCCCTATGTGATGTACTGCAACGTAAGCTGGATGAATGGGTGGGAAAACACATATTCATCACTGGTGTTGCACTCTTATGCATTATTGAAAGGGGACATGTGAATGTTCTTCCTGTCCTGAGTTATTCATATTTATTTATAACAGCCATTGTAAAGCTATTACATAAGGGTGGCCCAACCATGCACCCTGTTAGCTATATACCTATTAGTGTCACCAGTCTCATATATAAAAGCATGGAATGTATTATCTCAAAGAATCGTTGTCATGGATATTGAACATTTCTAAACTTGGACCCTCATCAATTCAGGATTTCAAAGGCAGGTCCTGCCTATTTAACCTAATTCATTTCTTTGAAAAATATCACCAAAGCAGTAGGTAGCAGCTTTAGAATACATGCAGCATAACTGGACATGGTCAAAGCCTTTGACACTATTCCATATTCAGGGATTATTAACAGCCTTGTAAATCTGAATATAAATCCATATCTGTTTGGCTGAAGAAACATGGCTGGGGTCACAGGCATACTTCTCAGCTTCATTGCTCAAGACTTCTGGGTAAAGTAAAAAAATAGTGGGAAGACAAAGCCTCTAAATCAGGGTGCAGTTTTAAATAGCACTCTAATTCACTTAAAGGGAATAGAACAATGTGCTAAATCAGGGTCCAATTTTAAATAACACTCTAATTCACTTAAAGTGAATAGAACAATGTGCTAAATCAGGGTCCAGTTTTAAATAGTACTCTAATTCACTTAAAGTGAATAGAACAATGTGCTAAATCAGGGTCCAGTTTTAAATAGTACTCTAATTCACTTATAGTGAATAGAATAATGTGCTAAATCAGGGTGCAGTTTTAAATAGTACTCTAATTCACTTATAGTGAATAGAATAATGTGCTAAATCAGGGTGCAGTTTTAAATAGTACTCTAATTCGCTTAAAGTGAATAGAATAATGTGCTAAATCAGGGTCCAGTTTTAAATAGTACTCTAATTCACTTAAAGTGAATAGAACAATGTGCTAAATCAGGGTCCAGTTTTAAATAGTACTCTAATTCACTTAAAGTGAATAGAACAATGTGCTAAATCAGGGACCAGTTTTAAATAGTACTCTAATTCACTTAAAGTGAATAGAATAATGTGCTAAATCAGGGTGCAGTTTTAAATAGTACTCTAATTCACTTAAAAAGTGAATAGAATAGTGTGCTAAATCAGGGTCCAGTTTTAAATAGTACTCTAATTCACTTAAAAAGTGAATAGAATAATGTGCTAAATCAGGGTCCAGTTTTAAATAGTACTCTAATTCACTTAAAGTGAATAGAATAATGTGCTAAATCAGGGTGCAGTTTTAAATAGTACTCTAATTCACTTAAAAAGTGAATAGAATAATGTGCTAAATCAGGGTCCAGTTTTAAATAGTACTCTAATTCACTTAAAAAGTGAATAGAATAATGTGCTAAATCAGGGTCCAGTTTTAAATAGTACTCTAATTCACTTAAAGTGAATAGAATAATGTGCTAAATCAGGGTGCAGTTTTAAATAGCACTCTAATTCACTTAAAGTGAATAGAATAATGTGCTAAATCAGGGTCTAGTTTTAAATAGCACTCTAATTCACTTAAAGTGAATAGAATAATGTGCTAAATCAGGGTCCAGTTTTAAATAGTACTCTAATTCACTTAAAGTGAATAGAATAATGTGCTTTTGCATCAAAGTGCATTTTCTGAAAAAGTAAGCTATATAAAACTGTAATGTCTGACATTACTGATTGTCTGCAATCCTTGGTGATTTACCAGAAAATTGAACATTTTATGATGGGCGGAGCAAAAATATGAGGAAACATCGATCGTGGGCATTCTACAAAATTCTGAAGAGTTGAGAGTTATGATCACAGGTGCCACTTCTAAAAGCAGAACAGATAACAGTGAGGGATTAGTGCTGTGCCCCCTCCTATTTGCCGTCTATTTTTCAGACTTTAAAGTCAATATGCTGCCTGTCCCTTAGCCTTTTTCTTGGACCTCTACTCTCTGTATAGCCTCCTGACTCACTAAGTTACTCTCATACTCCTTCTGGTATAACCACAGTCTGGTCTGCTGCTCTATGAACTTCAAAGAACCTCCCATGCGTATTACCAGATTCACAATTTACAGACGTCATTCTGCCATTAAGCTTTGTAACAAATTGTATTATATGTCAATTATACATAACCTGTTGTCATTTTAATGTCCTCATATATAACCCTATATGCCACTTTTATTCTACTGTGTACTATTTCCATATTATGTGTAAAAAAAGTCTTTATTAAAGTATGGCTAACATATTGACTTAAAATGTATTTATTCTTATCATCTTAAATGTATTAACTATTGTTTTACTGTTTCCTCATTTTATTGCAGAGTTTTTTTCCCGGGCCTCTGCTGAAAAGGGGCAGCGTGTCTACCCCGTGGGACCATCCCAGTAAAGAAATATAATTAACTAACTAAATATTCCTGGCCTATGGTTATCTAAGTTTGCAGACAGCTGTATTTGGGTGTTGTTATTCATTCCCCTAATGATTCACAAATGTTTCAATTTGTGTTAAACAATGTTAACAACTGGAGCAAGGATAACAGTCTTAAAGTAAATGTGAAAAAATGTTGTATAGTTAAGTTTGGAAAATAAAACCTTTACTTATTATACCTTACCACATAGGTGATATAACTTTCCAATCAGACACTACTGTAAGGTATGTAGACACTCATGTTGATAATTCCTTATGTTTTGGCCACCATGCAGTAGAGTAGCAAGGGTAGGGCAAAGGGGGCAATTGTCTTGGGTGCAGAGAGGCAGTCTTTTTTTCTGAACTGAGGTGCTGGTACAGAAAAAAGCAGTTGAATTCAGCACTTTTTGGGAGATTTTTTTTTTGCCCTTCACTTGAAGACCTATGGAGAGAGGCACATAATTGGTGCAACATCACTAGCTAAGCTTATTAAGCTGATATAAAGGTCCGAAGACATTTTTTTCTTTGCTGTTCACTTAAAGATCTGTGGGGGGTGGACTGGGCATTGGTTTCCTGCAGTTTACAGCAGTCCTTTTTTACTAATTCCTTGAAAAGCTGTGAGGTGGGGGTTTGCTAGCTCATGCGGCCACAACAAGCCACTATCTGAGCTAGTTATGTATCTGCCATCATGTATCCATAGCAGTTCAGAAATTCTTCTGCCTGGCTCATCTAATTTCCACAGGCTACAGAGAAGTCTTAATTCCCCTTTACTCATCTGTCATTAAACCTGTTATTGAATATAATGCCTGCACTGGCGTGTATTTATCTAAACATATCACTCAGCTTGAGAGACTTCAAAGACTCCTAACTAAAAAGATTAATGACCTCAAGGCCCTTGGTTATTCAGTCAGATAGGCAGCCTTCTGTACTTAGTCTCATATAGACCCTTCAGTGGTGATTACTGTCTAGGGATTTGAACCATGACAAGTCCAACCTTCCTTGACCTCCTATTCCTTATCAGAACAAACAGCTCCTAAAATACCCAGTTAAGGGACCTAAACATTTGCTGACAATAAAATAATCCATGCTGGTTCATAGGTTCATAGGTGTGTACAAGGCTAATGGCCTTTTCTAACCTACACCATAGGATTACCCTAACATCGTGTCACCCGACCTTAGCTCCCAGTGCCTCTGTCGAGTAGAGCCACTGGAGTGATTCCCGGTGTGATAGATTGATATCACAACATGTCCTCTATATCTAGAACAGCCTTCTACTACATGTCAAGCAGAGTAAAACTCTTGTCACTGTCCATGGAAACCTAGATGGTTGTAGGGGTAGCCTAAAAATTCTTCCACGTAAAATCTTGTGTTGCTCTCTTTGAGGATGGGTAGACTTCTGAATGTGGCTTATTGGCTAGCCTTGTAATGGTCAGTAGTCTGATGCCTAGTACTTAGCTATGAACTACTGAATCATCATCATTTTCTGAGTTATTAGTTCATTTTATAGGATTCATCTTTTATTGTGTTAGTGAGGCTGGATAACTACTGTCTTAGTACAAACTTTTGAACTTATGAACTGAAGATTCTAGTGTCCTCATAAATAGTTTCTTCCTTTGCTAAATATATTCTCTTTTTAAGGTGTTTATAGAGTGTGTTGGTTTTATATTTATACAAGTTAAATGTTTAGTTTATGCTTAACTCATATACTATCCCAGAGTTTCCATACTCTTGTAATTTTGTGGTTCAAAATAAATTTGTTGGTTAGAAAATCAATTAAATATATCTGGGAGAAAAAAAGGATTCTAGTGTCCTTCTGTGAGAGACGCAGATCACATTGGTAATATAAGCTGGTATCCCTCCAGAAGGTTGACCTTAGAATAGATCACTCAATGCTTTGAGCTATATACTACTTTTTTTGCACAGGTGTTAGAATACCTATATCTCATATGAGACATGGATAAGAAGCACAGAACTTTCAGTAATGCTATATGTGACAAACATGCATGGAAGGTAGGCACCACAATAGTGCAGTGGTTAGCACCTTTGCCTCACAATGCTTAGTTTTTCAGTTTGCTTCTAAGTTAGGAGGCCTTCTGTGTGGAGCAGTTTCCTTCTATACTCCAAAGATGTGCTATAGGTGAGTTATCAATCCTCTAAGATGCCTAAAGATCTGTGTGTGAAATATGAGAGATTTTGAGTATGTGTTCTTAAGTGTGTATGTATGTAAATGCTCCTGTGTGTGAGTGCGTGTGTATGTGTTCTTAAGTGTGTGTGTGTGTGTGTGTGTGTGTGTGTGTGTGTGTGTGTGTGTGTGTGTGTGTGTGTGTGTATGTGTATGTGTGTGTGTGTGAGTATCCTGCAATGGGTTGGTGTCTCTTCAATGAGTTCTGGAATAGACTCTAGCTGTCCATTAACTCTGTTTGGAATTAATCAATAAAATCCTTAATGAATGAATGAATGAATGAATGAATGAATGAATGAATGAATGAGTAAAGCATTGAATAAATAAATGAATCTCCTGTGCTGACCCTCAACTGGTCCATTTGTTCTGCTGTGGCCACCATGGATGAATGTTGGGTGAACTGTGGAGAGGCCATTTCTGTGGACTGTACAAATGTTAGGTCCTAGCCCCCTTGTGCCAGTCCCAAGTTCACTCAGGGTTGTCTCTGATAAAAGGGATAAACATTCAGACCTTTGTGGTGACATGTCTATCTTGAGTCCCCACCCTCTAGTGGTGTAGAGTGTACATCATACATATATTTTCAGGTGGAATCTCTTCTCCTTAGGTTGCAATAGATTCCCTTTTAGGAAGTCATTCATTTTTACAACAAAACAAATGCTTCATGAGTATTTCTTTTTCATACAAAATTATATATATATATATATATATATATATATATATATATATATATATATATATATATATATATATATATATATATATATATATATATATATAGGGTTCCTATTAGTAGACGGAACACGCATGTTTTTGAATTCGTCTTGGTCGAACTGACAAAACCGAAACTGCAAAATATCGAAACAGCATGTAAGCGAATTCTTTCCCTGGGAAAGAATTTGCTTGGCCGCTTTGGTACTTTGTCGTTTTCGGCACTGTAGTGCGGTCTCAGAGTTGGTATATATAAGTAGGGGTGTGTGGGGGGGGGTGAGGCGAAACCCCCCCACTTAATCTCCTGTTTTAATGTGCTTTCTTTTCTTTTTTTTTCTTGGAACAGTGAATTTTTTCCCTTGGAAAAAAAATTGCTGTTCTGACAGTTCGGTTTTGTAAGCTTTCGCTTATATGGGGTCGATTAATCACCGTTCGCTTACCTAAGTGTTCGGTGATCTAATATAGACCCTATATATATATATATATATATATATATATATATATATATATATATATATATATATGGGTCTACTTCTAATGACCGAAACGCCGATTCGCCGACAGTGAAATCACCGACACGAAACGACCGACAACGCAGTTGACCGACACGCTCGAATCCCGACAGACGGAAGACCGACAAGGGAATGTGTAAGCGACCTGGTAAGTATGCGATAGTGAGGGATTTAGGAGTAGGGAGCGGACAGGTAAGTGTGCAATACTCAGGGATGTAGGGTTACGGTGTGTGATAGGTGAGTGTGCGGTAGTGTCGGAGCTTGGGGTTCGGGGTGTGTAAGTGAGTTAGGGTTAGGGTGCAGGTAGGGAGAGTGTGCGGTAGTGTCGGAGCTTGGGGTTCGGGGTGTGTAAGTGAGTTAGGGTTAGGGTGCAGGTAGGGAGAGTGTGCGGTAATGTCGGACCTTAGGGTTAGGGTTTGGGTTAGGGCTAGTGGATATGTGTTGTAGTGTACTGTGTTGTTTACGTGTAGTGTGTCGGTGTTATGGTGTTCGGTGTTTCGTGTTGTCGGGTTTGTGTGTTGTCGGTTTTCTGGCGTCGGTGATTTCTGTGTCGGGGAATCGTTGGTTCGGTCTTTAGAAGTAGACCCATATATATATATATATATATATATATATATATATATATATATATATATATAAGTCAACCCCATCATCCAACCAATGAAATAAAAAACATAAACAAGTGTAAAAATTAATATACTTCAAGCATCATCCCATGACTGATTTAGCAGCAACCATGTCAATTTTAATAATATAGTCAGTTCCTTCCTCTGCTGTTGACTACTTACAGTTTCATTATCAGTACAAATGAAGAAAAACTTTAAGGGTCCAAAATTAATATTTTCTGCTTCTTTAACATAACCTTCTTTTTTTTTAATTTCTACATTGTTAGAACATAAATAAAGGCATATTTCAAGATCTCCAACCACACCATCATATCCTATCTTCTTCCTGACCAAGCATTAAGATTTTGTCAAGTGTGAAAAATATTTTGCCAATGTAGTCCCACTTTCTTCCTGAATTTAAAAATGGTAGCTAACAATACAGACCGAGTGACTCTGAACCCAGTAAAGACCTTCTCATTTAATTTGACACCATGATGTAGAATCGGCAATAGCCAAAAAAAATGAACATCTGTATCATGTGCAAAGGCATTCATGTTTTTGTCCAATGTCCATTCCCACATTTGTCCTATTTCACTACATTCACACACCATCAGAACCAGACCATGATCAAATGGGGCCCTACGCAAGACAGTGGATTGGGGCCCGCTCAAACCCAGCAGCCACCCTCCCCGCAGCCATTCCAGTCTCCCATTACTTGGCTATTTCTCCCCAGTTACAATAAACACTGTTCAAACCTGTCAGTTTGTACACCATTTTCTTCTTTACTTCTATAGTGATTACAGATATTTGGGTTTAATTTAAAACGTTTATTTGAAATTTTACATCACAAACACTGATAGACATTTACTAAACAAACAATACAGTCTCACAATGAAAACAAATTTAGCGTGAACTGTAAACTTCTCTGCCCTTGAAATTCACATTCATCGACATGGTATTGAAACCCACAGTCAAAGAAAATGCATCTGGACAGTGGCGGATTTACATTAATGATGTTTTCAAAATATAGGCCCCCTTGTGCATATTTTTAGAACCACGCATACATGCATGTGCACTTTGATTCATTTTCCTGATTGTATTAAATTATATTCTTTGTATAATAAAGCACCACTTATTAGAGTGTGGTTTAAATTTCTAGTATTGAACTTTTTCCAGTAAGCAATGAAACAATAAGTATGAACCAATAATTACAAAACTGGCCATTTCAGAATATTTCAAATATAAAAGGCATCTCAAGCTTCTGTCATTATAATCCACGGATATCAGTCAATATGCACAATCTCTGCAGAAGTAAAAGTCCTCTGAATAAATGCACACTAAAGGGATCTGTGACTAATAGAGGTTGCTCCTAGCAAACAACTTTATATTTTAGTGTTTCATCTACAAATTCAGTGCCTGGTGCCCTTGAAGAATACAGTTCCTATGTTATGTTAAAAAAATTGGTAAGCTGGTAATATTTAAATAGGGAAAGGACGGCAAATTGACAACAGTTTCATACTTCTAAGTCATCTCATCCAAAGGAGGGCACACTCAGGACTGAAGCTCCCCTCCATTTAAAGCACAACATGCTATCAGCAATCCATCTACATGGTGTGGGAATAGAAGCTGCAGCCTTCTGTACCAAAAGCAAGCATACTACCTGCTGTGCTAATAACACTGCCTTTAGCACAGTGATAACCAATTGCTAAACAAAACAGTTGCACATTGAAGACAGACTTAGCATAAGTAGCAGCAGTAAACTCTTCCCTTGAAGCTCACAATTCCTTGAAAATGCACTGAAACTCATAGCCTGGTAGTTGGTACAGAGGATTCAGCTCTTGTCTCCTGTAACCAAGGTACAGGGTTTAAGCCTGAGTAAATTAGCTTGCCAGCCATCCTTAACTAGGGCATCGCACACACACACACACACACACACACACACACACACACACACACACACACACACACACACATCTTACCAAGCATGCAGCAGTGTGTTTAAATTCCATGTGCAGATGTGTGTGGATGCTTATGAGATGTAAATCTGTGATGCATGCAAGGCTGTTCTTAAAGAAGAATGCCCTCAAAGAAGATATGCTGTTGTGTTGTTGTTGTGTCTTTCGGCTTTACCCCCTGGTTAGAGTTCGCCACAGCGGAACTCCGGTCCGCTAATGATTGGTAGTTGATTTTTATGTGAAGATATAATTTTTTTAAATTAAAAAGTAAATGTTGTGCCCCCCCACCCACCCATCAAGCACTAGGTGACTGCCTAGGTCGCCTAGTGATAGAACTGACTCTGCATACCATGTGAATATAATTAGCATGTTCTACACCACAATTCAACACCTATGCTCTTAACTTTTGTTTTGTTTTTCATATTCCTGAATCTGTCAGGAGGAATACTGCCATGTATGGATGAGTTTCTATTTTCCCATAATGTAGCTAAATGCTGGAATAACCTTCCCCCCTGCTTTATCTTCTGCCTCCACTATTACGCTGTTCAAAAACTCACTTAAATTACACTTGATGAATTCCTGGCTATGTCCATGCATTACCTAATCATCACTGTTTCTGCCACTCCTGATAGCTTCATATCCAATTATTCCCACTGTAATTTTTTCTCCAGTATCAAGAATTTTATTTTCTACTCATGTTTCTAATAGTTATACTAGCTCATGCTAAACTTACACTAATTAATTTCTAAGTAGTCTCTGTCTGTCTCTATTGTCAGTTATAATGCTTATCTAGTGTCAATTTCTGTTTCTGTATCGAAAGTTGTATTTTTTTCTAGTGTTTAATTTTGTTTTTTTTTTTATCAAAAGTTGTATTTTTATCTGTTGTCAATTTTTTGCTTCTGTATAGATGATCATACTGTTATCATACTGTATAACTATTTGTTTTTCTGTACTGAATGTGGAGCTTTTCTCCCTGGGCCTCCGCTGTAAATGGACATGTGTCCAATTGGACTATCCCCATGAACAAGTGTAAAATAAAATAAAATAAATAAAAGTAAACTGTGTAGAATAAGGGACATTATGATCCACGTACAAAATATAGGATCTGTCCTCCTTTCTCATCTAGAAAAGTGAAAAGCAAGAATTTTTCCCAACTTAGGTTAACGTTTGCTGTAGTGTTATCTAATTTTGGGAACATTAGGAGACCTATCCATTTGATCTTTTTCCCTTGTTCTGTTTTGAATGCATGTAAGCCATAAATATTATCCAGTTGTTTAATAGTTTCTCTACACACGATCTAACTTGTATTACCCCCAAGGGGGTGGTTCTGTACAAAACTATTCCTGTTATATCACCTGGAAGTGGTTAATGCCAGCTTTTTTCTCATCTCATATTCAGGACATGATATATAGCTTTTCATATCCAATTTTGCCAAATGACCTTCTCTTCAATTATTGCATTTGGCATTATCCCAACTGATTGTTCATATCCATTTCTTTTTCTTTGACTGTCTTGTCACTTGATTCATACAAAATCACTGTTTAAGCTAATCCTTCAGTCCTCCTGGATCACATACTTTGTTAGAAGTTGTCCATATAATACCTGAACTCCACATCAAATAAATCTTGTTCTTGTCCTCTTTTAGTTACTCTGTACACTGATACATTTAGGACTCCCCATCCTTCTTGTAGAGGTGCCCTGTTTATATCATTGTAGACACTCTAGGTTTTTCATTGTCAAAAAGAATCAACATTTTTTCTGTATAGTCACTATACTTGGAGACCATGTTACATGTGGGAGATGCCTTCTGATAAACAGAAGTTTTGGTAAGAAAAAATTCTTAACTACCTGCATCCTTGGCAAAAAGGGAAGGCATTGATATTTCCATGAGCTAATATATTGAGTGATAATCTGCATTAATGGCTTTATAATCAAGTCTATTAACTTCTCGGTATCAGAGAACAAATAATTCCCATATAAGTACCTTGATGTTTTACACACAGTTTACATAGCTGCCACCAACTGATTGCATATATGATGTTAATGGAACTATAGCTGGCTTAATATCATTAACTTGCAACTTCAACCATTTCAGAAATTGTTTTATTTGTTCCACGACAAGGATGAGTGCATTTTTTATCAAATGGCAAAGTCATCTGCAAGCCATGACCAACACTTCTTGATGTTGTTTGTAAAACTCAGTATTTTATCACTCTAGCCCAAAGCTTTGCCTACATCTAGAGAATGAATGTCTCTTCTAATTTCATCCCTGTCAATGGGTTCGATAGCTCACTCTTATCTACAACTGAAATGATGTTCAAGTTTAGTGCTCTAATATAATGAGGTCAGTGTCACACAGGGTTGCCAGATTTCTATTTCGACAGGTAGAGACAAAAAAAAAGCTCTTTTGTCTTTTGTGCAGAACAGTAGAATGCAGTTCCTCATTAAACAGAAGTGGCTCCGCTTTGCAATTTTTGATTGGTTCATATGCTGGTATACAAGCCAATCAAAAATCTCACAGAGAAGCCTCTTCTGTTCAATGCGGAACAGCTTGAAGTAGCTCTGCTTTGCAATTTATGATTGGCCGACATGGCTGCTTTGCCAGTATTTTACAAGGCAGTGCGGTACTCGGGACTGGGTTGCTGATCTTGGTGCAGTCCCGCTCAAATAGGGATGTCTGGCAACCCGGTCTCACACATCCTGTTTTTCCTGAGATTTAAAGGGGGAGTATAACTCGGTAACAAATAACTTACTATAGTGCATGGAGCATGGTGATTATGCAGTGATATTCAGGAAATTACAAATGAGGTAATAGCTATGGCATAAGACCCAATCTTAATAAATGTTAAGCACCCCTGCTTAACTTGCAAAGGTTGAGTCTCATACTAGGCATCCAAGTCTGCCAGTACTGACCAGGGAAAGTCAGCTTCCAAAAAAAAAAAAAAAACAGATTTGTTTCTGCTTGCTTGTCTGTGCCAGTAACATGTTCCAGACTTCCTGTTATAAACTTAGAAAGTAGAATAACAGGATACATATTCACATGCATTTTATGAAGAATACAATGTCTGAAACTCAAATGTATGTCATTATTTAGTGATTTCAACTTTCAGAGACTTGTCTGAAGACCAAAGATTGCATGAGGAACAGCTGAACATATGAGATAAAAATCTGGACATTCTGTGAAAATCTGGGCTGTTAAGACCCATGGCAAGGTGAGTGTAAACACAAGAGACTTTAACTGTCTTCTGACAGTGCTCACTATGTGCTTCACTGTGTAGAAAGCTGGAAAAAATACTTAGTGTTTTTTTCTAACTGTAACTAGTAGTACACGGAGCAAATAAAGTTCCATCCCCAACAAAGAATTATAATCATGTGTTCAATCATGACCTTTAATTATGTGTTCTTGACATGGATGTCAAGATTCACCTCTTCAGATTTGACCTCTATATGATCTTCTTGGCATCCATGTTGAGAAGACATAATAAGCAGGTTATAATTGGCTATAATTTCCATTAGATCTATCATAATATTCCCTTTCAGAGAGCACACATGCTGAATACAAAGTTTCCTCACTCTCTCTTGACATCTCCTAACAATAACTTTGGGTGAATTAATACCATTAATCTATATCATTCCCTTGTGCTATAAGTATGGTTTATCTATTATGCTTTACACTCCTTTTTCAACACTGTTAGGTATGAAATGTTAATTTATTCTGATATCTATTAAGCTTAAATTTTTGCTCCATTCAATTCTATACTATTTAAACTCAGCTGTTTAGTTAATTTATTACCTGTTATAAGCTGTTGACACCAGTGTTGGGAGTCCCCTTCTAAATACTCTGTCTATTATCCTGAGAGGTATCAATCCTTGGATGTTTATCTCAAAAGGATCTTAGCCAATTTTCAATATTTTCCTGTACTTTTTATCCTGGAACAATAGAGAATCTCTTCTCTACTGAAATATAGAAGCTTTAGTTGATCTTAATGTTACAGATAACACTATCATACCATGATCTGTGAGGGTAGTAGACACACTATTTGTGTGAGCCATCTGTGGACTCAAATGTTGTAAAATAAAAAAAAAATGTTTCTCTTGCTGACTATATTTACTGAATAATTAAAGTATATAAATTCTATTCTTCCTGGATTTCGCCCTCCTCCAAACGTCTATTAAAGTCTATTCCAAACTGATTATATTTAACATCATCACAGTCCTAAGTGTTCATGATATTCCTGCCATCATTTTATCAAATATAGTATCAAGGACTCCATTAATATCCCCTACTCCAGCACATTAGCATTTAAATTACATAAATTACATGTTTAGTTTTAAACTCCCCATGCCTGTTTGTCATCATTATTTGGGCCATAAACATTTATTAGCCATAATGTATCATTATCTTGCCGAAACTTCAGCATCAGCCATTGACCTGTGTTGTCCTTATACCTTTCATTCCACTATCCCTTTCACAGAGATAGATATTAAAAGAGCAGCATCACCTTTGGCAGATTTCCCATATCTCAAAACAGATATTCATTTCCATATCCAGGTTATAAAAACTCCTACTCTGTTGCTTCAGTTTAGTTTCTTGTATATAAATAATATGAGGGTCCTTCCTCCTCAGTCATTCAACAACTGCTTTAGCTTAATAATATGTAGAAAATCTTCTGACATTCCATGATACAATAAGTAAGGGTGTACAAGCTAACTGCCCATTCAAACCTGTTCTACATTCAGTTAATTTTATGCCTAATGTGCCTGAATCCCACGTACTGGACAAACCAGTCTGTTTTAAACAATGTCCTAAACAGACAATGCTATATCAGTCTTACAGTCTTTTTTCTGAGCTAGAGACCCATTAAGTGAATCATTAGTAGGACAGTTTCTATGCTTCACATCTATCACATGAACAGAGGATTTCAACATCTCGGCATATGGTTTGCTTCTATGATGTCCCTCCTCATTTTAAAGCAATCCTTCTGCATCAGCTGGCAGTAAAAACTGACGTTTGAGTACCATTCATGGTATGCAACGTTGGATACCACAGTGTCACTCCAAAGCCAGTTCCCCTGTCCATTGTCCATCTTAGATAGGGAGCCGAAGCCTTGCATTTCATGAAGAGGACTACACTATACTTTGAGACTATCCTTACCATGTAATCAGAAATATTAAGGTTGTTATTAAGTTGTCTATCTTTCTTCAGTATACATTCTTGACAAATTGAAATCCAAACATTTAAAAATAAAATTGCTGGGATACAGTACATTCAGTTTCCTCGAATGAACCCTATGTGCCCTTTCTATAACTGGAGAGGGTGCTCAGCAAAGGTTGAGAGGTGAATCTTGGCATTCACGTTGAGAACACATAATAAAGGTTATGATCAGAGACATGATCATTATTGTTGGTAGCGCATGCAGTTTTATCTACTGTATGTATTACTAGTTACAAAGGGGGAAAATACTAAGTATTTTGACAGTTTTCAAAGCTGTAAAGTACATTGACGAAAAGACAACATAACATGCCTTAGTGAGCGGTGTCAGAAAGACAACATAACATGCCTTAGTGAGCAGTGTCAGAAAGACAACATAACATGCCTTAGTGAGCAGTGTCAAAGACAACATAACATGCCTTAGTGAGTGGTGTCAGAAAGACAACATAACATGCTTTAGTGAGCAGTGTCAGAAAGACAACATAATATGCCTTAGTGAGCGGTGTCAGAAAGACAACATAACATGCCTTAGTGAGCAGTGTCAGAAAGACAACATAACATATCTTAGTGAGTGGTGTCAGAAAGACAACATAACATGCCTTAGTGAGCGGTGTCAGAAAGACAACATAACATGCCTTAGTGAGCAGTGTCAGAAAGACAACATAACATGCCTTAGTGAGCGGTGTCAGAAAGACAACATAACATGTTGTCTTATTTTGAGGAAAGTCAGAGACGGATTATTGGTACAGACAGCAGCCAGAAAGAAGTTTGTTTTTAATTTTGTTTCTTTTATTTGCTTGACAGTACTGGCAGGTTTAATTGCCTAACAAGATATCCAATCTTAACAACTGAAGCAGGAGTGCTTGATGATTTTTAAGACTGTATCTTGCACTATTAAATAGCTTAAATGATATGTCTTTTTCATGATAATGGAGTGTAATCGCCATGTTCCATGCACTACAGGTAGATTTGTGGGGTCTATGTCTGTGACCTCACAAAAGTGTTATACTCAGCTGAGCATTCCCTATTGCTGACTGGACAGAGGTCTGTGGTTATTGACTGTCTATCGAGCTACATCAAATTTGTTGGGTGGACTATGCTAAAAGGGGCCTAACCTCTTACAGCAGGACATTCTTCAGAGATTAAACATGGCTGGGAATAATGTTCTTTGCTTATCTTTCTGAACTGGATATGGCATGCCTGTGGTAAAGCCGTGCTTTCAGTATTGTGATGCTTCTACATTGGTAAGTACTGCCTCTAAGGCACCCAAAGCTCAGACTGATCTTCAGGAGGCTCTACACTACACTCTCTACCAGCCTGATTACAAGACAGAGATCTATTACCAAATCATTACAAATCCAAACTCATGCATTTGGCCCAAGGTTCCTCCCTAAACATTGATCTTTACTAATGTCTCCTAGTTGCAAGCATTGCATGTATATTGCCACCACACACAAAGTTAAAGATATGTGACTCAGTCTTGACAAAGAGTTGCCTTACAATATTCTGTCAAGAAGGTTCACCAACAATTTAGTCAATTTTAAGGGTGAAATTACATTTCCTCATGCCACTGAGTATTAGCATCCCTGATTGAATCTCCTACCTCATCTGCTGTTTGGTAGTGTGTACATCTACGGTCTACAACCAGGTATTTTACAGTGTCTTTAAAGAACCTCCAATAATACTCCAAGGTTTGCTGCAGATGTCTTTTCATATTCACACCACTATTGTATCATTTCAGTAATGGCTTCAAACAAAGTTACTGTTCATCAAATTATGCCTTCCTTCCTGCATACTACAATGACGAGCCAAGAATCCTCATCAGTGGTACCAGCCAACCAAAAACGACAAGGTATTAAAATCCGTTTAAAACGATAGTGTCTAGCACTTTCCTGTGCATTTAGACCAGAGGTTCTAAACTGTGGAAACACTTGAAAATGCAAGTTATGGATCCTGTTTATACCTATTAACTGATCAGTTTTTTGCAGAATGTCCATATTTTTTCTCATAATTTCAGTCTGCTTTTCATAAAATTTGTGGTTTTCTGGCAAATCAGTAAGGATTGTGGGACATCCCTACTTTGGGCCTGTAATCAAGGAGCCTGAATCCTCACCATTGACACTGGAGAGGGTACTCACTTGCAACAAAAATGGATTCACCCAGTATTTCCAGAGGTAGCTCCCTGCATCAAGCAGAATTTCCCTTAAGAGCACAAAGGAACACACTCAGTCCATGGTCTAGTTTTCCCTCTCTCTTCAGATCCCCAGTAAGAGTCCCCACTGGCACAGCTAAAGAGTTGAGTCCTCAGCCAAGTGTACAAGACAAGTCCTCCACCACTCTCTCAGTGAAACCAATGCTTCATGTCCCTGCTCCAAGCTGCTGACCCCCCCCCACACACACACACACACACACACACCACACACACACGCACACACACACACACACCTGGGAAAGGCTGGCACAGGTTTACTAGCTATGCCCCCTTCTGCCCAGGCAATAAGGTAGTTGCACTGCCAGAAAGTCAAAAGCCAGCTACTCTAAGACTGTTACAAGGGTGCCCAATTATACTGAGTAAAAATGATATTAATACAAATTATAGTGTTTGGGCAATGCAGTAAGGTTTTCAGGAGTGGCCACAGTGTCACCAAACAGATATAAGTCCTGTGAAAGTTTAAACTGTTCTCTAAAGGACCAGCCACAATAAAAAGTTTAAATATATTTAATAATAAATAACAAAAGAACATAAAAATAGTAAATATCTATTTACAATAAACATGAGAGTTTCAGACACAGGAAATATTAAAATAACACAGATGAATAGATTCACACAAACCCAGAAAAGCAGTACTTAACTAATCTCACTATATTTTCCTGACTAATCTAAAGAATGACTATCCCCTGGTTCACTTACTAGAACAAAGCAAGATGAAGTAGGTGAGGGGTCCTTCTTTGTCAGATTCCAAAAACAGACTGCTCTGAGACTTTTTCCTGGATTACAAAATGACATCATATACAACAGGTCATCTGACTTGTGGTTCCCATGCTACCCCCATTGTTAGAAACTGAACCAAAAATTAGCACATATGTGTTATCATACACACAGATAGAGCATTGCTGAGATGTGTTATAGCATCTGGAAGCTATAAAACCATAAATCACTTCCACTCTTCCTACAGGAGCTAATAAACCATTCACTGGCACAGGCAGTTAGGCTCCAGCTACAGTCAGAACTGTAAGATGCAAACTTTATGGCTTACATTAAGTTCTTTAATTTCTTACTATTTTTCAATGTTAGCTGGACTGAGATTATCATCTTCTCTACTAGTATCCTCTGTTAAAACATATACATTTAATCACAAACAGATTTACACATACATTTTTCAACACAAGCATCTGTACAAATCAGTTTGATATACAAATGACATATATTTCTTCACAAAATTCCAGCTGGCTGTGCTGGCATATTTTACACATCCACTGCCCTACTTCTCCTGCTATAGCTGGCAATACCTCACATTGTCAAAATGGTATCTGCCAGCCCGAATGGCAAGGTATTAAAATCAGTTGAAAATGATAGTGTCTATTACTTTCCCATGCCTTTAGACCAGATGTTTTAAAATTTGGAAACCCTTGAAAATGCAGGTTATGGATCTGGTTTATACCCATCAACTGTTCAGACTTTTGTAGAATGCCCGGATTTTTATCTCATATTTTCGGTCTGCTCTTCATAAAATGTGTAGTTTTCTAGCACATTAGTGAGGACTGAAGTCACTAAAAATGAAAGAAAATTGAGTTTTATCCTTAATGCCTTTCATAAAAAAAGCATACTGGCACAATTTATGTTATTTTATCATCTTTCTTAGTTTTATAAGAGCAATATTTAAAATCATCTGCTAGTTTTGTTCTACCCATTATTTTGACTCTCTCCAGATTTCTCATTCTAAGAGGTTGAGTGGAATGCTCCTGCTACTGGACTTTTAAAAATCAGTTTTGAACTTAGTACAGGTTACTGGGATTAATTGACAGAATTTCTCTCCATGCCAGCATGATAAATACATCACTCTGCCCCTACCTCTCTAATGTTGTCACCCATGCCCAGCTGTTACCCTTGGATATTGGGGCCACACCCCACCCTCTTGGTAGAGCAGTTTAGAATAGAGATGTTCGGTTGAAAAGTGAGGAAGTTCACAAAGTTACAATGTTGCTGTATGGTGACTTTCTCCTTAGCCTGGTGAGTGGGACATCTGTGTGTACATAGAATGAAACAGTAGCCTCATTTTAGAGTACACTTTGACCTCATTATAATGGGAGGCATATTGGTGATGCATGTGTAATAGGTATTTGTGAGGAACCCATTCCTTTTTCCAGGGTGCACTGCTATTCTAGTGCCCATCCCTGTATATTGCTCATGCATTGATGGGGTAGAAGATCCAAAGCTAAAAAGGGTAGCTTTTAGTGCAGATGCTTTTGCTGTCAAAATATTTGATCCACAGTAGAAGCTGCTATATAGGATGTGCCTCAGCCATACTCAAAAGGCACAACAAACTGATATACAGAAGGTTTTTCATATATGGTTTCTCCTCTGTAAGTACTTATATGTGGGAAACAGAAAAGTCTGACATACGCGGATGCTTGAGTATATGCATTATATAAAGAACATGAACTGTAATAATGCTTTAGTGAACTGAAATATGTGATATAAAGTTGTACAGTAGACTTCAAGGAATACAATATGCTGAAAAGAAACAGGAACTATTTTCAGCTGCTACCTAGAATATTGGCTTGGACTCCATTGTGTTTACAGATCTGTTTACAGGAAAACGTGAAATAATTTAGCACAAATTAATATTTACTTATCATTGGCTCAGCAGTTTAAATAGTTATTAAGTTGTTACATACATACTGACAAAGATAAGTTTAAATACAGAATCCTGGAAACAAGATATGTTTGTTGCTTAATCTGAAAAAGCACTTAAACTTAGTCTGAAAGCTTGTGCTTTAATTAAAAATTTGGATGGTTTCTATAAAAACTGTAAGATTACTTTCTCTATACCCATGTCCATTGCCAAAAAGGGATAAATCACTGATGTTCTGCCAGCAATTCTGTTTCAGCTAGTGGCCAAGGTACTGGAAGGGCAGGGGCAGTATTATGGAAGAGGAATAGCATTTGTCGGCTTGTCCACCTCAAGGGTAAAGGCCGCAGTTAATCCACTGGCAAAACCATGACAATTACACCTGTGCTAGTGGTGTGCCCCATATGGTGTGGGGGTGGGGGGTAGGCATTTTTGTGTTAGCAAGCATGCATGCATATGTACATGAACCCTGTTAAACAAGCATGAGCAGAGGTGAAGCCATGGCAAGGAGAGTGAGTTAGAGACATAACCAAAATTACCTTAACCCCAAATGTAGATGATAGCAGACACTCGCAGTACTTGTCTCTGACCTCTTATGGGATCAAATAGGCTGGTAGCCTCTCACCCCTGGATGAAATGAATTGGTCAGTAGGAGAGCCAATAATGGGGCTCTATTGCAATTGCAAGGTTAGGGTTAGGGAACCAAAAAAAAAGACTTTTTATTTTGAAAACTCTCATAAGAATTGTTCTGCTGATTTGTTTCCTAAACCACTGCATCATGGAATTCACTGAGACCGTTCTTACTATGTGCAATTTATTATGGCCATGCTGTTTTTTCTGCATAATAACAAGGGAAATATTTTCAGTTGTTTATCAATAAGCCTATCATCCTGCATATCATTTTAATTAATGGTGTTGCATGAAATAATAAATGTTTTGAAATTTAAATTTTATTCCAGTTTGCAGTGTGAAGCCAGTCAAACGTTTGCATCTGATATCAATTTTTTCTTAGGCCTTTGACAAATTGCAAGAAAAAACTAAATAAAAGCTGGTACCTGCTGGTGCTTTCTGCAGCTGGGGAAGTTGCTGAGGATGTGGCAGTTCTAAAACATTAGTCCTTTCTGTTGTAAAGGGTTCCCAATGTTTTTCTGAAAGGGGAGGTCTCCAGTTCTTTCGTAACAATGCCTGTTTAGCATCCATAGTCCACTGATTGTCTAATAAGTTTTGGCAGGCAGGACGCTGATCAAACAAGTCATGTTCACTTCTACTTTTCTGGGAACGACGCCCAAAGTGGCAGATGCTAGAGCTCAAAGAAGCAATGGATGTGCTTTGAGAAGATGGCATAAATGGCTGACCCAAGGTAATAGGTGGGAGACTTTGTGTCCTTATTGGAGGAAGGCATTTATATTCTTTTGGTTGTCTTTTCTCCAGCAAGTTGTATTTGCTAGATTCCATGGTCCTCATTTTGACATCAGTACTACTATCTTGGTCCTCAGAGGACTCTTTATTGTTTGTATCCATTATGCAGTCAAAGGTGGTAATGATGTCATCAACTTCTGAAGTTTCTTCCCTGAAAAACTTGTCTCTGCTTTTATCCTTGCGGTCTATTCTTTGGTCATCTTTTTTCTTTTTGCAAGAAAATATTTGATTTAGTACACTAAACCGGCCTTCCTTTTTTATGTTTCTGCTGTTCTGCGAAGACTGAGGATTCACTGGATCTGCTCTGTAAACATAACACATTCAAAGAATTAGATTAAGTATGATCTATTGATATCACCCATTAAAAATGATGTAACTGTAAATAAAATACTGTTGCTTTAATGTCCCTTCTATGGACTTCATACTTTTCTGTTTGACTTTCTGACTTTTATATATTCCTTAATTTCTTCCATTTCAGTGTATAAATAAATAAATAACTAGATTAAGCTAATAATGTTGTTAAATTTATCAGCATTGTCACATTCTGTACCACATGATCAGTGTCGCCTTATAGAACTGAGAGTTTATTTGCACTTACTTTGCATATCTTAATAGTATAACAGCTTAGTGTACCCTAACTCTATGACTAAGCAACCAACTTAAAAAAATGAAGCCAGAATAATTGCATTTTGTATTGCTGAGACTATTTCATGTGACTCTGAATGGAATACTTGTAATGAAAGTGGATGAAAAACTAATGAAGAACCACTTGATTGGTCAGAGAGCTGTTTGCTTTATGTAGTCAGTTTTCTCTGCCTCTGTTATAATATGGCTTGATGTGCATTGTGCAGTGGTGGTTAGCAGTGCCCTGTATATATTTAGGCATACAAAATTGAAAATTTCCATATAAAACTACCCATGAAATTTCCACAGAACTTTGTTGTGCAAAGAACAACTAGTTGCGGACTGATGAGCCCCTCCCCCACAAGTTTGGGCTTAGATAGTCCTGACTGTAATATGAACACTTAGACCTACCAAGCTAGCCAGCTCTAAACCCCTCTCATACTATCCCTTGTAGAATCTGAAATAAAGATACAGTCATTGGCATGCAATTTCCTGCTATCTCTGCAGCCAGCCTGGGGGATATGGGCATCCTTAGACTATGTAGCAATTGTCTCATGTTTCCTGTCAACCACTTTATTCTTAAACAAACTGATACTGTGTGTGAGAGATGTAGTTACATAATGCCACTGGAGGCAAGGCTCTCATATATAAGCATTAATAATAACAAACAGGTTACCAGTAACATACAGATTATACCCACCTTACATAGTATGGACCAGACCTATTGACTCACATTCGCTGAGGCTCTTAAATCTAATCTCCCCAAACCACAAACACCTCACAGACATTGCACAATCAAAAATTATCCTCATCAACCTCAACAACATTCCATAAAATCAACACCCAACACAACATATACGGCCATATCCTATGGTTTATCAGCTTCTAAGCCCATAAGTCACATCACTGCACAACTCAAATTTTGGCCATAGGAGACTCCATTGTGATATACATAGATTTCCTACTCACCAGGCTAAGGAGAGAAATTCACAGTAAGCTGTCTGTCAGGGGCTACGATCTGTCAGATCACACATGCACTTAAGTCATTAAACCACAAGTACCACTATGACTCAGTCATAGTCCATATAGGCATAAATGACCTGAGATGTACCACCCTGGACTGCATGAAAATAGATATAATGGAGTTCTCGGACAATGTGTCACAGGCCTGTATCAGCCTAACACTGAGCAGCATTCTACATTCTCCTAGGCTTAAAGTACAGTGTCATTCAAAGGGGGTACAATATTTGTCAGCCTGGGAGGATATGGTGGACAAACCATACTGCTTTACCAGGGATGGTTTGTTTCTGTCCCCTTTGGGATTTTTAATATTAAAACGTTTTTCGCTCCCTTACTGCAATTTTTAGGCACTTCCAACCTGAGAACCTTACTGACATAGCCAAGCAAGGTAAAGTGTGCATCATCAACCTAAAGTAGCAACTGAGGCAGATACTAAATTCCTCCAAATTCATAAATGAGATAGAAGTAGCCTACCATACCAAGGACAATCACAAATCTTTCTTCAGCTATGGTCGTAACCTCTAAGGCAATACACAGCAATGTACTGTGATTTAATTGTAAATGGTGCCACATATAGGTTCATTGGTTCATAGGATGATACTAGGCTATTGGCCGGAGGCCCTTATAAGCCTAGCCAAGAATTTCACCCATGATCCCACAAAGTCAGTCCAGCAGGGACACAGGTGGGATACCAGGGGTGTATTTTCTGTTTCCCATCCATTCATCCAGGTTTCTGTTAAAGAGGGTTAGTGAGGTACTCTGGTTGACATGGAGAGGGAGTCTATTCTACAGATGGGGGAGTCTTTGGGACACAAATCTATCCCACTAACAAGTTCTATTAATGTCACAGACCAGGCTGAGGCCTTCCTGCAGGTTGCGTGAGTGGAGTTTGATTGTTGGATATGCAGCAACTCCCTCAAGGCTGGGTCTGAGATGGCCTTGTATGCCAGATACAGGTCACCTCTGAGCAGTCTGTATGAGACTGAGTAGAGGGATATGGATTTTAGCCTGTCTGTATAGGATAGGTGTTTGAGACCCTGGATTTTCCTGGTTAGGAACCACTGTGGTCACTCCAGCTGCTGCATGTGCTTGGCAAGGTACATGTCAAAGGGGGCATTGTACTTGATAATGGGTCTGATAAAGGAGGAGTACAAGGATTTTATGATCTCCTTGTTCCTGGATGAAATACTCTTACGTAAGAGGTGGGCCATGTAGAAAGCCTTCTCTACAATGGAAGCAACATGGTGGTCAAAAGTCAGATTGCTATCAACCTGGATGCCCAAGTCCCTCACGACTGATTGCATGCTTAGTACATTGTTATTAATGTGATAATTAGTGGGGATGACATTTTTCCCAAAGTGGATAATGATGCATTTCTTGGCATTCAGTTTGAGGTCATGCTTCTGGCACCAGTCATTAGTTTGCATAAGGCCCTCTTGGAGGATGTTCACATCACTTAGGGGAATTTAAAATAGCACCCAGCTTGCAGTCATCTGCAAACTTGGTCAGCCACAGACCACTGGTTTTGACTTGCACCTCAGAAAAGTATATCCTAAACAGTAGAGGCCCAAGACTGATAATTGGGATAAACTGCTCATTGCTGGTCTGCTACTAGAGGTGGCTTCCCCTATTTTGGTTGAGTGGTTTCTATCTGTGAGCCAGTAAGCTACCCATCTGGTAACATACGTGTTGATGCCTAGCTGGGAGAGTTTATCTATTATACCTGAGTGGGGAATAATGTTGAAGGCTTTGGCTAGGTCAAGGTAGGTGGTGTGTACCATCTTCCCCTTGTGCATGGCTTTGGTGACTGTTTCAAAGAAGTCGACCAAGTTTAACAGTCATGATCTCCCTTTGACAAAACCAAACTGCATGGGGTAAAGCATTTGGAGGTTGCCAGTGTCCTTATTTATCAGGTCCATAATAATGCGTTCCATAGCCTTGGAGATCAGAATAGTTAGGCTGATGGGCCTATAATTGCCTGGGCCGGTGTACACTCCACCTTTGTGTAGAGAGATAACAGTGGCTGCCCTCCATTCAGCTGGGAAGAAGCCAGTGCTCAGGCTTTGGTTGAATAGGGTGCCTAATGGAGCTGAGAGCTCATGCCTGAGTTCATGTAGGACACAGCCAAGGATGCTGTCAGGCCCCATGGTGATTGTATTTTTTGACTTTGAGAGGTCATTAAAGACCTGCTTCATTTGTGATGAGGGGAGGGGGACAAGTGCTAGGGATGTCCTGGTTTACTGATGGGGGGACAAGGGGGGAAGGTTTCACTGAATCTGTCTGCCAGCAGGTTGGCTATATCTATGGCTTTTGTGTATGTGGTGTTCTTGACCACCAGTTCAGAGTAGATTGAAATTGTAAGATATAGCAAACCTCCTCACCAAAAAATTTAGCTCCAGTTAGTCAGGCGATTTTGGAAAGCTTGTAGACAACAATTTGGTATTTGACTATCATGTGTCTACTGTAGTGAGGATATCATTCTATGTTGCACTACTTATAAGCAGGGGTGTGGCATATAGATTCAAAAATGGCATTGTTCAGTTGCACTGTACTTTCATAAGACCAATTGTTGAGTAAAATACCCCCTTCAGTATTTATCTGGCCAGATGTATGCAACTACTGCAGTGTCCTTAGATATTCCTCATGAAAAGAATACATGATGTGTAAAGCAAAACTTATGCAGACAGCCTTCAAGCCTCGTCTTTTTAGTCGGTATCCTACAGCCTGTTGAGAAGTGAGCTATGCCTGGCCTAAAAAACATCCCCATGCTTTATCTCTAATGGACCTATTGTGCATCCATAAAACAAATAGCATGAGGAACACCCAACACAGAGATCTAAATCTTGCCTGCAACATACATTGGACATGCTGGAGGGCAGGTATGTGTCTCAGAGGTTCCCCCATGTGAAGTAGAATTAATTCCTGTAGTTATTCAATGAAGGTTGGGGAACTGTAAATATATGCTGGTCTGGCTCCTATGTCTCTATTAATAAGAGAGAGACAGAGAGAGAGAGAGAGAGAGAGAGAGAGAGAAAGAGGGAAAACTTGTAAATGTTTGAACACCCATGCTGCTACAAACGTCTTGGGAACCAAAACCTATAAAACGTTACTGGGAAGAATGACTAGGCTTTTTTTTTTTTTTTTTTTTTTTTTTAGCAAATAGATCCCACTGGGCTTTTAGCCAGCTCCTTAGAGTGACTGTAGTGTATGTATAATGTTGGGTGAAGTGGCAGTGACACTGATAGGACATCTTGATCTTTATCAACAAGTACCATAGGTTCATAGGAGTTTACTAGGCAAATGGCCCTGGTTCCTTTACAAGCCTAGCAATAGGATTACCCTGGCATCGTGCCTCTGTCGAGTAGAGCCACTGGAGTTATCCCCAGAGTGAATTTTCTATTTCCCATCCACTCATCAAGATTTCTCTTGAAGAGGGTCAGTGAGGTGCTCTGCTTGGCATGTATGGGAAGTCTACTCCATAGCATGGGCAGTCTCTGGGTTATGAACCTGTCCCTCCAGTATGTTCTGTTGATTGTGATAATGAGGTTGAGGTCTCTGGAGTGTGTGGTGCGGAGGAATTGGGATTTCTTTAGATGTAGCATTTCTAACAGAGCTGGGTCGGACATGGCTTTGTAATTACAGCAGAGATTGCCTCTAAGTAGGCAATATGAGACAGAATAGTTGGAGTTTTTTGAGTCTGTCCATATAGGGCAAGTGTTTAAGGCCTATGATCCTCTTTGTGAGGTACTTTTGTGGCCTCTCCAGTTGTTGCAGATGTCTAGTGAGGTACATACCAAATGGGGCATTGTACTCGATGACTGGCCTAATGAGGGAAGAGTAGAGGGAGACAATGACCTCTTTCTTCCTGGACGCAAAATCTTTAGTAATGAGATGTGCCACATAGAAGGACTTTCTTACCACAGTGGCAAAGTGGTGATCAAAAGAGTGGTTGCTGTCAACCTGTGCTATCAGAGCTCTTATAACACCTTCTGCATTCAGTGGACTACCATCAATGTGATAATTCATGGGAGCCAGGTTTTTCCCAAATGGGATAACGACACATTTTTTGGCATTGAGCTTAAGGCCATGGTTCTGATACCAGTCGTTGGTCTCAGTGAAGCCATTCTGTAGGATGTCAACATCACTTGGGGAGTTAATAATAGCTCTCAACTTGCAATTGTCTGTGAACATTGATGAGGCCCTTCATATTGGCCTGGATTTCAGAGAAGAAGATACCAAACAGGAAAGGACCCAGGACCAAACCCTGTGGGACTCCACTCGTGACTAGTCAGCAGTCTGACTCGGAGTCATATACTTTCACACTGTGGGTTCTATCTGTGAGTCAGTTTGCAACCCACCTAGTGATATAGGGGTTGATCCCTAGCTTAGTGAGTTTTTCTATGATTCCTGAGTGGGGAATTGTATCAAAGGCCTTGGCCAGATCAAGGTAGGCTGTATGAGCCACCTTGCCTTCATCCACAGCTCTGGTGACTGACTCAAAGAAGTCAACCAAGTTGAGCAGGCATGATTTACCCTTCACAAAACCAAACTGTGTGGTATCCATAGTTTGTCAATTCCTTATATCCTTGTTTATTAGCTCCATGATGATGCGTTCTATAGCGTTGCATATTAGACTTGTTAGGCTAATGGGGTGATAGCTCCCAGGGTCTGTAGTTGCTCCTCCTTTGTAGAAAGGGATGGTAGGGATTTGGTAGGGACAAAGCCTGCAGTGAGGCTGTGATTGAACAGGGTACACAGGTGAGGTGCCAGTTCACTCTGTAGTTCATGTAGAACACAGCCAGGGATATTGACAAGTCCCATAGAAGCTGTATTCTTCGCCTTGGACAGTGCTGTTTTAACCTGTGCAGCAGTAATACTGGGTGCCTGGCAATCTACTGGTATTGTGACTGGTCCTTTGGGGGGGTAAAGTTGGCAGTGAATCTGTCCGCCAGTATATTGGCAATATCTGTTGTCTCGGTATAGGAGGTACCATTGTGCAGTAGCTCAGAGCAAATCTGGGTATTGCCGTGCAGATTCTTTACATAACTATAGAAGCCCTTGTGGTTGTCTTTATGGCCTGCTGCAATTTTGTTTTCATAGCTAGCTGTAGAGGATTTGATGAGGGATCTCAACTTTTTGTTGAGGCTGATAAGGGAGTTTTTCCAGTCTTGGGGCTTCACTTTATTCCGCATCAGTTTCCTCCTTCTGTTGTAGAGTTTGTTTATGGCAGGGGACAACCAGATTGGCTTCCTTTTTTTTGGAGGAGATTGTCTTGGTTTTGTTGGGTATGGCGAGATCCATGCATCTGTGTACATGTTCATACAGTGCATCGGTGTATGATTTGGCAGTCATGCAACTATTCTCCATTTGCATGTGTGCCATGAAGTTAGCCACCTCTGTTTTTAGGAGCCAAAACTTAGCTTTGTAGAAGTTTTTCATGGTGGTTACCTTTTTGGGGGGTGAGGGGTGGGTGGGAGGGATGTGGATTTCCAAGGTGATTAGTTTGTGGTTGGATCTATCCAGGGAGGAGCTGACTATGGGTGTAGAGCAACAGTCACCCATGTTAGTAATGACCAGGTCAAGGATGTTGCTACCTCTAGTGGAGGTAAAAACAAGCTGGTCCAGGGCATTGGAATTAATGAACTCCAAGAAACGTTGGGCAAGTGTACTGGTACATGAGTAGTTTTCACAGATAATGGAGGGGTAGTTGAAGTTGCCTAGTATGAGAGTGTTAGGTTGGACACTAATATTCTCCAGGATGCTTAGGAACATGGAGTGTGAGTCTTGGGACATGGTTGGGGACCTATAGCAGGCTACAACCTGAAACGCTGTCTTACCTGCACCTGAGGTATCTCTGATGCATTGTGTTGGGCTACCAGTCTGGAGGTGTGCACATCCTTTATGAATATTGAAACACCACCACCTGTGGACCTTCGGTCCAAGTTCTGGGGCCGAAATGTGTGTGGAAAGAGTTATAGCCTGGTAGTGTAGGGATGCCTTCTGCTGCCTTGAGCCAGGTGTCCGTTACAGCACAAATGTTGATGTTCTCCATTTTAAGGAGTGCTTCAAGTGACTGCATTTTGAGATTTAGACTTCTAGAGTTGAGCAGCATGACCATCCGATTACATTTGTTTGTAGCTGTTATGGTGGCAATTTGGTCTTTGGAAGACTGCCTAAAAAGGCACTATATGGGTGGCAAGAGCCTTGGCCAGTATCCGGAAGCCCAGGGGTGACAGATGCAGACCATTTCTGGCAAAGCATCGAGGTCTGTCAATCATGTCATCCCAGGCAGACAGATACTGGATCCCCTTAGAGTGACACCAGAAACTTAGCCAATTGTTGAAATCAATCATTTTCTGCTTGTACTGTGGTATCATTCTGGGTGATGGTAGGATGCTGCTGAGGGCTAGGTTCATACCCACTTGGGCTATATAATCCGAGAGCTCCTTCATGTCTCTTTTCATGTAGTCCAGGGAGGTACATCTCAGTTCATTCACACCCACATGGACAATGACTGAGATCTATTTGTACCTGTTGTTGAGGGACCTGTGTGGGTGCATTATGTGGCAGATCCTGCCACCTGACAGGCAGCTGACTGTTACTTCTCCTTATTCAACCTAGTGAGTGGGACATCAGTGTGCCTCACTATCTAGTCACCTCTGATTAGTGTGTTGGGCATGCTGTTTTGCTTTAGAGGCTTTGGTTGAGTGGCACACTGTTTAGGATAGTTATGTGTCTCGTGATTAGTTGTGTTGTGGTGGTCGAGTGCATTTCTGCCTTGGAGGCCTCTGCTGTTTGGGTAGATTTTTATTGAGAGCCTCTGTGAAAATGGGTGTGTGGTTTGTGTTTTTATGTGAAGGCAGTGCTGGTGTGTGTTCTGGAGGGTGATGTGTTCCATGTGGTGTGGTGCAAGTTTTGACCTTCTCCTCTTGACCAGCTATCTGACCGGTCTTGGCTGGAGAGTGCATGGCTTCCACTTTGGCTATATAAGTGCATCTCTCGCAAGTCTGCGTATTGGGAGGTAAGAGGAGACGGTTGTCGGTGTACATGAGGCAGTTGCTGCATTGCCTCCAGATGATAGGATCTTTATGTATTATCATATCTGAAGGATGGTTGCTAAGAAGTACAACATGCCCCATCATGTGGCACAGGACTGTTACTACTCAAACAGAAATTCAAGTACCCAGTGTAGGGATGGAACCCACAGCCTTCTGAATATCCAGAAAGTCCACTGACACTGGCTGTGAGTGGTATAACAGTAATCTTTTTTGTTTGCTTGTTTTATATGTGTAACAGTAATCTTAATACAAACAGCGCACGATCACAGGGAGAAACGACTGCCAGCAACAAATCAGGAAAACAGATTTTGCATAACTGTTTTACATATCTATTAGCTCATAAAGATAGTCTGTGAGTTTTATGATGAACTACAATTGAATGCAACAGAGAAGTAGAATAAATAACAAAAGTGACTGATGTACTGCTGTGTGGTATGATTTTTAGGTTTATTTTCCCCAAGTCTTTTGGGCTTCTGATATCATGATGGAGATAGACCCCATTCTTAAGTCAAGGTATGATTACAATTCATGAAATTAGTATCATTACAGTCTTTTTTGTAAGCCCAGAGTGCTCTTCTCAGCACCTACAATGTAGCAGAATTGCCTCCTTCTGCATTCATACAGGTTTACATGTATTGGAAGCCGTGTCTAAGTACAACTATAAATTCTTTTTTAACAGATCAGTTGCTCTTACTACAGTTGGAACTGAGTACCTTTCTTCCACATTGCTCTTGTTTCTGCCTACAAATCTGATTTTATGACTTTGCGTCTGTCTTTGTATGTATGATAATGTAATCACTGGATGTAGCAATTTCAATTATCAATGCTACTTTTGTGTTTTTTAATGGACTACTATATTTGGTTTTCTCCCACTTAATTTTTGACCTGTTGGTAATGGGTGATCCCATGTGATATACAATTCATAATTTTCTATAACGTGTTGCGATTCATGTTTCCAATGCTTCTCAGGACCTTGTATTTTGAAGTGTTCACACAAATCCTAATGCAACACCCATGCCACATTATTACGCTTTTCACTATACGGCCTTTGGTCATGAGTGTTTCTCAACCAGCATCAAGATGTGCCACTGTTTCCAGTTCATTCCTACCGAACCTACATTTGTTTTTCCCAACATTTCAATGGATTTTGTAAACTAATATGTACATAGTCCACAGTTCAAGAGCACCATTATTAACCTTTGCTCTTTTGGTTTCAATTCAACTCTTCGTTACCATTTTAAATTTTGGTTAGCATGAGATTGTCTTAGGAGATCTCTGTATTTGCCACTATATTTATGGGTTTTCCACATTTTTTCTTCTCACCTTATTTATCCTTCTTTTTATATTCTTTCTTTCTTTTTAGCACATTTATTTGCAGTCTGATTTTTGTCTATTTCTGGTTTGATTTCCATTCCCGCTTTCACTGAAATGCTTCTGCTAACAATGTCATCTTAGATTTCTCTTCATGCTTTAAAACTTTCACAATGTTTGGATCTGATGAAGTCAGGTATATTTGTGTAGGGCCATGATTTCAGATCTATACATGTAATAATTTTAAAGGAGGCCAACACCTCCATCAGAAGGCGGTATTTATAATTTTGATATACACTGATTTTTTTATGACATTTAATATCCATGAAACATTTTTCTTATTTTAATGTCCAATTGATCCAATAACTTTTGGAGCCAGTCAGTCACCCTAAATCTGTTAAGTTAAAACAGGAAGAGAAATTTGATTTATAGCTTGGTCTTTATTTTTAGATTTCAGGGCAATTTTCAATATCAGTTTTGGTCTTCTGAAGTATTCTTTACTGAGTTTTATTCATATTTGTTCATGTTTTATTGTTACTTACCAAATATTTACATTTTCCCTCCTATACAGTTTCCTTTATATCACATTCCTGTCCCAGGCTGATATTTTCTTGGTGTTGCAACTTTCCTGTTTTAAATGTTGCTTTTGCACATTCATCAGGACCAGTTATATCTGTCATTCTTATATCATCAGATAAAGTGTTAACCATTTGTAGTTTCACTTTAAACTCTTCATCTAATGAACTATACAGTTTTAAGTCATCTACAAAAAAATAGATAGATGAGAAATCTTTAAACAAGCCTGGTTTCTGGGACCCAACTGATTTCAGGGTGCAGCTTACTACCTAAATGGTATGGGTCCATATCCCCTCAGTATATTTTACTGCTGGTTTGGAAAACCATCAAAGATACTAATACCCTTCCCTGGCTTCCGGAACTATTCCGTTCTCTGCTTCATATCTTTGGAGTCCTCACAGACTTCCCCAATGGACTGAAATAACTAGGGGCATGGACCTAAGTTCTGTGAACAGGTTGTGAACAATGGGAAATTAATTGATGCATGCACTCTAAAAGAACACTGGGATATTCAAGAGACTGGCCAAATGACAAATGACACTCTCTTATCCTTAAGTAAGAATACTAAACATTATTCTGTTTTAGCAGCTGATAAGCAAAGATGGATTCATTGGTAGATAAAACACAGGAGATCTTCATTACCTGCCCAGAGAACAGTCTTACAACTTTTCTCAATTAAAAGGAAACATGTTTGGCTTTAAAATCAAAAAATAATTGGCAATCCAACAACAGCAGTGCCAACTGAAAGTTTAATAAAGTAGAGCAAAATAAGTTAAAATGATAAGCGCTTTTGTTTCATCAAGGAGAGTTCATCAGATGATATAATTACAACACTTATTACCCTAAATACCATTTCCTAATTAATATAATTAGCATCAATTCAAAAAACTATTTGGCTAAAATTTAACCCTTAAATTGCCAATATCATAACAGTTTTATTGAAATACCACCTAATATAATTTATCATTACTCAATCTGAATATTAAATAAAGGTTGTAAAACTGTTGCGAAAGGTTCACAAAAAAAAATGGTTCGTACATCAAATTTTACAAATTATTCATACTACCCTTCTGCTATTCCTACACAATTGCTGCTCTCTCCTTAAGTATAGGTTTAAGAGACACACGTTCATTGAGCCCAGGGGGTAAAATAGCTTTTAATCTCAACTGCCACATCAAATCCTTCTTCAATAAAGTTAATTTCCAATAACCTCCAGTGGGATTGTGTTTCATGGTGTCAATAATCTTAAATCTAAATTTTGTAAAATTGCTATATACCTTAGAGCATTTATAAAGAGCATTAGTCTCCTTTTTATACTTATTTCATATAGATGTCCGTAAAGTCTGGTTTTTAAAGCTCTCTCCATCTTGTGTATATAAAAGGCAGAACACCCTTCACTTTGGCCAAACATATTAGCTTTTTAGAGCAGCAATTAGCATTTCTAAATTCAACTTTACTACTCAAACCATTTTCCAAGACCATATGTTCTCCCCTTTGAATGAAAGGGCATTGCTTGCATCTACTACATGGTGTTGTACCTCTTCTAGGACCAGTGACATATGACCCCTTTTGCTCAAAAATATATTTTAAATATCTACCTGTGAACATGGATGATTGTCCTACTATGTCATATACATCATTGTTAACTTAAAAAAATGTACCATTTTTTTCAAAGAATGTCCTGAATATGTTTAGCAAATTGATTAAATTCCATAACTAAGGCATTCTCATACCTCACTTCCCTACAATTTAAGCTTATCTAATCCTATCCCCAAGAGTGGCTTGAATTTAGTACCCAAACCCTAGTGAACGTAAGTTGATAATTCTAGTCACCATCCCATTTGGGTAACCTCTAGCTAAAAACATTTTTTAACCTTAACCAATTTTGCTCCATCTATGAAATTTGGTATCATCCACACAAAATTAATTGCCTGCCCTCTAACCAAGTTATTCTTCTGTAAAAGTAGATGGTTACTTGTAAAGTGTATATAAATATTACAGAATGTTTCCTTTCTAAAAATTTTGATTTAAAGTCTCTAGTAGTGTGAGAAATAGTGGTGTCAAGATAGTTGATACTATCCCTATTCCAACTAGAGTTAAATTTAAAATAATCAGAACAACCATTCAAGTAAGCCATACAGTCTTAAATTCCTTCCGAGTACCAGTCCCACAAAATAAATATGTCATCCAAAAATTCGACATATAACTGTAGGAACTTAGAAAATGGGCTGTTAAAAACATGTTCCTCTTGCCACCCTAGCATTACCAGGTTAGCATATACCGGGGCACATGCAGCACCCATCGCTACTCCAGTAACCTGTTGATAGTTCTCACCCTGAAAATTTAAACCCAACTAGGAAAGGGACATGGAAATCAATATATTCACCAAATGTTGGGAATTATTGATGCAATTGTTAAGATTTGCTACCATAGCTTGATATTTCAGATTCTTATTAAAGTAGTACCTTTTTAAATATTTTTATACCCCTGTTAGACTTTCACAGATTTCTTAGGGTAATCATCGATTTGTTGGCAATGCTCTTTACATGATTTAGGGAGCAGAACACAAATATTTTAGCTTGGCCCATAACTAATCCCATCCCCCCAAAAACAGAATTGCAAATGACTTGTGACATTGTTTGGCCAGGTCAGTAAAACAATCTTAAGCATTATTTTTGATAGGGTTTGACCTTACTGTCGGACTGACAAAACCTGAATTTAAATTATTGCACTTGCTCAGGTCATTGATAAAGAACAAAATCACTACAGGATGAGAAGGGACTATGTCCCTGTTATAACAAACACATAGGTTGTCGCGGTGGTACGGCGGTAGCGTTGTTACCTCACAGCAAAAGGTTCTCCCGTTTGATTCTCGGCTTGACTTGGGAGTGCCTTCTGTGTGGAGTCTGCATGTCCTCCCCACGGTTGGGTAGCATTCGAAAAACATGTGTGCGTAAATGGGCGTGCCTTCATTGAAGGTTGGGCATCGAGCTGGCACCTTGGCATTTCGTAAAAATCTACTGCCAAACATAAGCGGACCGGAGTTCCACTGTGGCAACCCCTTACCAGGAAAAGCTGAAAGACAAACAACAACAACAACAACATAACAAACACATAGGTTCTTATGAATGAACTCAAAACACTTGAATGTTCACATATAAATACTCCAGGTGGTTTGATGCAATTTGGGAAACTAAGATTCAGAATATCCATTAAAGTTAACCCTGTATAGATGAGCAGTTTGATAACTGTGACAGCTGGGCATCAAAGACTCAATCAATATCTGTTGTTTTATTAGCTGCACTACATAAAATGAGTATTGCTTTTCTGTGATCTGATGTAAAAGTAATGTTGTTATAATGGTATTATTTTGCATTGCTAATAAAGTTAAATGTTTAAAAAATAAGAATAGGATACCTCGACTATATTACAAAGTCAAATAACTGCGAAAAGAGATATCCTTATATATGCAAGTATGTTTGTGTTTATGTGCGTGTGTGTGTGTGTGTATGTGTGTGTGTGCGTGTGTGTGTGTGTGTGTGTGTGTGTGCACGTGTGTGCATGTGTGTGTGTGCGCGTGTGTGCGTGTGTGCGTGTGTGCGTGTGTGTGTGTGAGAGTGTGTGTATATAAACGTTTTATGTAAATATATGTACATATACAAAAACACACACACACACACACACACACACACATATAGGTCATAGCTTCATTGGAGATTACTAGGCTAGCAGCTTAAGGCCCCTTAGAAGCCTACTCAATATAACATGGCCCCTAGGAGCAAGTGGATGAAATGGATTTATGTCTGTGCATTGAGTATTTTACAGACTGCCCATGCCCATAAGGGATATAGACACCACCCTAGGTGTGAATTTGCAATTCCTCATACTTTGATCCAAACTGAATTTGAAGATGGCCAGGGAAGGGCTCTGCTTTATGTGAATGGGAAGCAAGTTCCAAAGAAGGGGCAATCTCTGAGAGAAATATCTGTCTCTCCAGCATGTTTTGTTTGAGTCGCTAATTGAATTTAGATTCCTAGATCGGGTGATCTTCATCCTGTTTGACTTGCAAATGTGCAGCAGCTCCATCAGGGCTGGATTTGAGAGTGCCTTCTAGGTCAGGCACAGGTCACCTCTTAATAATCAGTAGGAGACAGAGTAAATGGATATGGCTTTTAGTCTAGCCACATAGTTCATGTTGTTTCTGTATTTTCATTGTGAGGAACCTCTGAGGTCACTCCAGCTGCTGTAAGTGCCTAGTCAAGTACATGTCAAATGGAAAACTGCATTTGATTATCACTCTAATGAGGACTAATACAGTGGGACTATAATTCCTTGGATCTGGTTGCCAACCCTTTACTTATAAGTTGTGCCACATAAAAGGATTTCCTCACCACTGAGGACACATGGCAGTCAAAGTTCAGCTAACTAAGTAATACCTAGAGCTCTCACATCTGTGTCTATTCTAAGGGGTGTGCTATTGATGTTGTAATTTGCAAGGGTATTTGACTTCCCAAATGATTTGATAATGCATTTTTTGCATTTAGTTTTAGACCATGGGTCTGGCACCAACCATTTGCCTGATCTAGATCCTTCTGAAGGATATCTACATCATTGGGGGATTCAATGATTGTGCCCAGCTTGCAGTTACCGGGAAACTTTTTCATCTAGAGGCCTTCCGCATTTGCCTTTCACTTCAGAGAAGTATATTCCAAACAGGAGTGATCTCAGTACTGAGCCCTGTGGCACACCATTAGTAAATGGCCTCATGATGGAACTAGATTCACCCACTTTAACCTGTCCTTGAGTCAACTGGCTGTCCATCTGGTGACATAGGGATGTATGCCCAGTTTTGTGAGTTTATTTATAATACCCAAGTGGGAAATTGTGTCAAATTCCTTACCCACGTCGAAGTAGATAGTATGCACTGTTTTACCCTCATCCATGGCCTTCGTGACTTTCTCAAAATTCAGTAGGCATGTCTTGTCATTGCCAAAGGTGAAATGGGTTGGGTCCAGTGTTTGGAGGACTTCTATGTTGTTATTTCTCAGGTCCATGATTTTTCTTTCTATGGTCTTACATATGAACTAGTCAAACTTATGGGTTTGTAATTTTGCATGTCAATAGATGGCCCCCCTTTATGCACTGGGATGATTGTTGTTGTCCTCCACTCTATTGTGACAAAGCTAGTCTGGAGGCTGTGGTTAAACAGAAATCCTACTGGGTCTGATAAGGCTAGATTTACATTTTAAGCTGTTTAAGAGGCAACCTGGTATATTGTCAGGCCCCACTGAAGACATGTTTTAGCTTTAGACAGCACAGCAGCAACCTGTTCTTTAGTGATAATTGGTGGTAGAGTGGTGGAGTGGTGGAGGGTGCTTCTTGGTGGAGAACTAGGGGAGATGGGGAGGTGAAATTTGAGCTGAATTTGTTGGCCATCAGATTTGCTATGTATTTTAGCTGAGTATAGGTGATGCCATGTACAACTAATTCTACACACTATTGGGTGTTGCCCTTAAGACTGTGGACATAACTGAAAGCACACCCAGACACACGCACACACATGCACACGCACACACACGCACGCACACACACACACACACACACACACTTATATATATATATATATATATATATATATATATAGGGTCTATATTATATATTTGAACTTTCTAAAGTTCGAATCCCATATGTTCGACAACATATGATCAAAGTTTAAAAGTCTGAATATATAATAATAAAAAAGAAAATACCTTAAAGGTGCAGGCAAGGGGGCAAGCCCCTCTGCACCCCCACCCACCCTACTTAAATATACCAACTCCGAGATTGCACTTCAGTGCAGAAAAGGGAAATTCTCCCATTCTGCACTGAACGGCACTGTTATGTTTAACCTTCAATCTCTTGAAATGTCGATCATATGGTGTCGACCATATGACATTTCAAGTGTTCGGATTTCTAATAGGAACCCTATATATTGGATGGTGCAGTGGTGCAGCGGTAGCATTATTACCTCACAGCAGGAGGCTCTCTGGTTCAATTCTTGGCTGGGGTGCCTTTTGTGCAAAGTCTGCATGTCCTCCCTGTGTTCATTTGGGTTTCCTCCCATGTTACAAAGACATGCATCTGGACCGTCTCTCCCCAGGCCTCCACTGAAAATTAGCTTCATTCCAAGTTGGACCTTCCTGGTTAACAAGTGTTAAATTAAAAAAAATGTGTGAATATAAAAAAAAAAATATATATATATATATATATATATATATATATATATATATATATATTTTTTTTTTTTTAAATCATTTTGATGTAAAATAGTTCCTCACCCACTACTTAAACTTTCTGTAGTTCATGCTGGCAAATCATTGGGGGGTGGTTGAAACTGCCAAATAATGAATTACTTTTGAGTTTCAGACTTTTATCGTAGCTCTCATCTAATCAGGGACAAATCTTGACAGAATCAGTGACAAATCTAGAGAATCAGGGCCAAACTTTTAAAAAGTATTAGTACTACTAATCTGAGACATTGATAGAATCAGAGAATGTGAATTAATGTACATATTCTAAAGTAAAAATGCTGTAACTCTATTTATTGTCATTGTTTATTAAGTGTAATTCACCACCGTTTCTCCAAAAGTCCCCAGTTTTATAAGGGATTAAGAAAGGCTAGGCTAAAATTTGAGTCAGAATCGGGGGCATCCATAAAAATCAGGGGCAGGTGAAAGGTGTCTACTTCACATCCATCAGAGAATGCATGTTAACAAAAATCATTATAGCAGCTTTCTAATTTCATAACAGCGATATTTAAAATCTGTCCTATTTTTAAGTCTTTATTCAACCATTATTTTAGGCTTTTATCCAGATTTCTTGAGCTAAGAAGTTGAGAGGTATGCATACCTTTTAAAAGAGTTGCATCCACTGCTTGATCTCTTTCTCGCTCTCTCTCTTAACACACTCACACGCACATGCAGACAGAAACATAAACACACTCATACACAACACGCACTTTTATTATCAGTTTGTTTTAATTTTGCACTAGCTAAACAGCAGACGTGCTGCATAGCAAGCACAGAATAATGGCTTGATTGCTCTCAGTCTTACTTTCATGCATGCATATACTCACACACACAGGCATAAACACACACATGCACACTTTTCTATTTTTTTTTATTTTTCTTTTTTAATTATACACTTATTAAACAGCAAAAGTGTTGCTTAGACAGAGTAAAATAATGGCAGAGATTAAGTCCGTTACAGTTTTAATATGTTGCAGTGAAGTGTTTATCAGTGTGCATTACCTGCACATTAACACCCTGCTGGAGAATGTTGAATGTCCAGTCAGAGTAGTGATGGACATGTCGCCCATTCTCTAATCTGAAATATCATAGCTAAAAATAATGGAACACAGGCTAGAATACTTCATAGGATTATCGGCCAGTCTTTCACATACCAGTTTTTTAATTCCCAATACTCAAGTCAGACAATGACAAAGTACAGATACGTAAACATGCTAAAGTAAGAGATCCCCTGCACACTTCACAACATCTTATATATATATATACATATATATATATATATATATATATATATACACACACACACACACACACACACACACACACACACACACACACACACACACACACACACATATACATACATACATACATATATCAGATCACTTTTGAGGTCACTGCACTTCTAGAAAGGGGCTCAGTGATTTCACAAAATCAACAAGTATCATAATCACTTTTGATGGGCTAACAGTTGTTTGAATGATTTTCATGAGGTCATAAACTCCCTCTTCAAAGCTGTCTGCATGATTCATTTAAATTAGTTAGTCTCAGTTAATAAAATGGCAGACAGAATAATTTGCAGTGGGATAGGGATTTTACAGTTCTGTGTTATACCCCTTTACATAAATACCACACAAAGTGCTCTTACATGGTTGTACAACCAAACCCCCATAAGTGAGTGAATTCTTTCCACACAAAGTTCTGCAACAGATAAATTAAATTGAAGAGCAGCTGTAGTTCAGCCAAGTAAAAACAGAGCTAATTCATCAGCCTCCACATAAAAAACACAAACTATCCCAGCCAAATAAAAACAGCAATACTGAAATTATGTTTCCTCAAAATTCAATAAAAAAGCACAGTTTTGCATATAATGGCTATCAGATATATTGATTTGATTTTAGAGCATCTGATGTGTAGGAATTAAAGGGATAGCGTCTATTTTAAAGAGGCACAACAATTTTAATAACAGCATTGTGAAGAATTAATAGATAAAAATGTGATTATGCAAGGGAATGGAGAAGGCATTTTAATAGGGGACAATCATGTAGCCTTCATGTAGTCCTCAGAAAGTCTTCAGATTCTTAAGTCTAATTGTAGACCAAACAACTTCTTCACCAGAGATGGAGAGTGAGGTCCATTTCTCTGTTTGCTAATTTATATGGAAGGAAAAAAGAAAGCCATACCACGCTGTTGTTACCCTTAGTGATTTTTTTCAGTCCTGGCTAAGAAAAAAATATCTGTATAAAAACATCATCCTTCACTTATTTAAAGGGGACATAATAACATTATAAAGCTCTTGTGATGAACGAAGTATCTGAGACCCTCTGGAAAATGTTGCCATTATTTGCAGTGGTGGTCATTGGCCACCCTGCATATCCTTGAATGTGACAGTGATTTCATTACTTGTTGGATATAATGCATTTGTTGAAAGCTTGATACCGTCTTAAAGATTCCTATTACAATGCTAGAAAAATGTGTTGAGGTTCTGCATTGCATGCTAAATTCCTCATTAGTGTTTTTTGTTTTTATGAAAGCGTGATAATGGTGGGTGGTATGGAGGCTTAGCATGGGGTTTCTCCAGATGCTTAGGTTTACTCCCACATTTCAAAGATATGAAGTAGGTTGATTGAACACTCTAAACTGGCCATAGGTGTGTGTGTGTGTGTGTGTGTGTGTGTGTGTGTGTGTGTGTGTGTGTGTGTGTGTGTGTGTTTGTTCACCAGGTATGGAAGAAAAACTGCAGCTGAGCTAGCCACCCAACAGTGTAAATATTGGCTCTAGATGATTGTCTCTTAGAGTCACACCTTGAGCCCATATGTAAAAATAGGAAAAAAGAGGGGTTGTGGATCGATGGATGGATGGATGATTACATCTGCTATGGATAGGGCATGTTGGCAAGAGAACTTGACTAAACTGACAAGTTAGGCACAGCAGAATAATATGCTGATAAATACATCAAACACTATGCATATAAGATTGGGCAGACATACATTGAAGGGTGAATATTTAATACACCACATGGTGATTGAAACTGTGGATTCATTTACAGTCCAAGGAATATGACTGGATGAAGTTTTGAGCTTTGAGATAATATCGAACAACTGGTTAATGATGGTTATAAAACTATAGGCTGTATTAAAAGTTGTATAACTAATAGAAAATCAGAAATGATTACTCAGGAATGATGACGTCATCATTTGTAAGTTACATTGGCCCTACATTTGGCTTTGGAATAATAATATTGGAATTTTATATTATAGAAGGCTTATAGGTAAGTACTAGGCTAGCTGCTCTCTTGGGACATTTTAAGCTTAGTAGATTTCTCTTGATGAGAATTAAACCCTGCACTTCTTGTTTGTAAGGTAATCACCTTAACCATTCTGCCAATCCCAAATTAAGTAATAGCTATCAGTTTGCAGACTATTACAAGCCTAGCCAGTAATCAGAGGTCAGAATCAAGCTCTGTATCTTGTATCTGTGAGATAAAGACCTTAACCATTTTGTCAGCCCCTCTTCTGCAAAGAAAACCAACATGATTAAACTGGAAAGCATACATTGGAAATATACTATCATCACCAATGGATGTAAAACTTTAAGTTATAATGAAAGATTAAAATATCTGAATTTGTACGGTGTAGTTATGGACAACTACCTCTGGGAAAGCTTGGAGTTATCAAATGGTAGAAAAGTATCTGTCCAGGAGATTATATAGGAATTAGAGATGTACTGACTAGTTTTCTCAGGAAATAGATGACACCTGGAATGGACTACCAAATTATATTAAAGCAAACCACCTGCCATCAGCAAATCTCTCAGAGGGCTGGCCTGTGGTATTCCAGTCTGTCCTTCATCTGCCCCTGTTTCCAGAACAAATCCACCTTCTGATTCTGTGTATTATATTACAACACAACTCAATATGCTTAGTGTTTAAAACCAGAATTACGCATGACAGGCAGAAGTAATGCATGAAAGGAAGGACAGACTAAAACTGCAAAATGATATGTACAGTTGCATGTTAAAACAACAAGTGATAATCAGTGATTTTTTTTTTTATTTCCTTAGGCAGAATCACAATTTTTTATAAAGAGCAAAGCTCTGTTTCCTCAAAAATGTTAATCCTGTTGTTTACTGAAAAACTCCTGTCTTTTCCTTTCATCTTACCTGTTCTCTTGAGACAACAGTCTGATGCATGCTGTGTGCCCGCAGTACATGGCATATGTCAGTGGTGTGTTTTCATTAATGTCTCTTGGACTGCTGTCTACAGTTAGTTCTAGCAATGCCTGAACACAGCTGGCCTTTCCTGCTGCTGCAGCCCAGTGTAGCGGAGTCCTGTAGAAATGTCAAAAAAAAATAACAATCTCAGAAGCCATTCCTCTGTAAAATGGAACACAAAAGAAGTAAACGGAATATTTCATGCTTTCCACGTACACAAAAGAATAAATCAAAATGTTGTTTTACATTATATGTAAATTCTGCATTTTCTGCTCATTATTTTACTGTTCTAAAGCACTGTGTTCCAACAGTAAAACTGTAAACTATTATTGAGGGAAAAACATAAATGCAATCTGTGGTCATAAAGCAGCTAAATAAATACTTCACTTGCAAAGTAATTAGTCAGAAAATGTGTGATTCAAACAAAATGGTACATTGGGTTTAAATCAATAATTATAACAACAGCGACAGTTTGACATATGGTGCACTTTAAAATGTGAGAGAAAGCACACATTAGGATGTGCTTTTAGCTATTTGTGTCCCAGTGGCTTGGTTTATAATGATGACGCTGATGGCTAAATTCATTCCCAGACAGGAGCTAGTCAAAACACATTATTTTTTGTTGCTTAGAGAATGATCCAGAAAACAGTGGCTCTGATGAATATTTAAGCAAGTGAATAATACTAGCTACGTCATAGCAGTTCAATAAAAATGAAGGCCAGGATTGCAGGCCTGAGTTTCAATGACTTCATAATTCCCTGTCTAGCCATAACGTATGAAGTGCTGCTAAATGACTATTGTGAGATTGCGAGAACTGCTGCAATGCTCATTTCTTGTACATAATCCTTCTGTAACAGGTTATACTATGGCAATGTGCCATAGCATTGTTTGTATAATTTATATTTTACTCATAATGGGGGAGTAAGTTGTTTGATCATAATGACACATCCTAAGTAACTACTATGAGTAAAATATGAATTGCTCATACCTTGCAGTGATGTACTGCTATTGTATAATAACTTTTGTGTGTGTGTTTTTTTACACATTTTTTTAATTTTGCTGGGATTTGATATGAGTATACATGTTATTCTTCAAGCTAGTAAAAGTCCTTGTATGACTTCAAAATCTGAGTTACTGCTCCTGCAATCAAGTGTGTACACAGCTTTTCACAAATGTATGCAGTATGTATTGATATATATGACTATTAATTCAAATAATTTGTTGACTCCTAACTCACATAGCTTTGGCAGTTAGGTGAGGATAAATCTAAAAAGTATACTTTTTATGGGGAGCATGCCCCCAGTAAGTACTCCACTTTTGAAACTTGAAACACCTTTCCACTCCCTAAACCTTAATTCTAAAATCACTCCCCTGCCACTTTCAAAATTTGAAAACCTTTCCACTCTCTGAAACTAAAATCCACTCTCCTCCAATCAGCTGATTACCCAAACTCATATTCAAGTTTAAGCACAACTAATCAACTTGAGATATAAGGCAATCAAGCCCCTGGTTTCAGGACAGTGATTCCCAAGTGCTTGGCACGCGAGAGCTTGTAGTACTTGCAAATAAATATTTTTACACACTGACTTCGGTTGCATACTGAATGGGTAGTTTTAATGGTATAGTCAACATGTTTGACAATGGAAGCATGACAAAACTGAATGACTTATATGTCTCAGTTCTTCTCAAATTAATATTATATCCAGAAAAAGTGCATCTTTAAAGCCATCCCTGAAAAAGATTATTCTAACCTTTTATAAATAATGTCTCTGAATTTTCAGCTTTGTGATTGCATCAAGGCAACATACCACACACACATTTGAAGGCAGTGAAACTTGTGTAGCCCATCTCTGTAGTGTAGTTTATGCCACTGGCAGGCATCTGGTATTTATTCAAAATGAAAGAGTTGAATGTATTAAGGGACTGCAATTTTAGTGTGAAGCAGTTCAGAAGGTTATTTTTATAGGATTTTTTTTTTAATTTTATTTTAGAAATTTTACAATAGTAAAGACCATGCAATGAAAATTTTTAAATGAAGTGTTGACAATATAGTAATCAGCTTATAGTGTAATCAGCATCAGTTTGTAATTAGAACAATTCTCTTATTTTGGGATATTTCTCCCTTCTTTGTGCTGGTGTGACCGTGAACTTGGTATATATACGTTTGAGGGGTGTGGGGGATTGCACCCACATTAGAGGTGCAAGGGACTTCTCCCTCTGTGCAAAAAATGCTTGAAGTTAATTTCTTCATCCTTCTGCATTTCAGGCATCATTTTTCAGTGTGTGTAATGCTTGGTATTGAGTACCTTAGCTATTCATAGTAAATCCCTGTATTCCTCTATGCCACACAGCGAACAGTAGATTTAATGGTTTCTGATTCTGTGTAGCTGCTGGAATTGTTAGCATGATGTATTTGTTCTTATCTCAGAAATAGAGTGCACTGCACTTCAGTGAGCAGTAAAAATGTTATTGTGTAACCTGAGGTAATGTATGACAAAGGAGATTTGTAGAACAGTGGGTTAATTTGTATTACTGAACTCGGCTTTCTAGTATTCTTCCATTACAAATTTTGGCCTTTGCCGAATCCTTCACAGGGGGTCTATATTAGAACATCGAAGTTTTAAAACTTTGAATGTTCTAATATCTACCCCTTTTCAGCGAACATTGAAAATAGCAAAGCTGCAAAACATCGAATTTATTCGTAGGGAAGGAATTCGGTTGACTATTTCTGTGGCTTCGCTATTTTCAGCGCTGCAGTGGAAAGTTACGTGTCAGGATCAGGTAAGTGTGCGATTGTGTGGACGTGAGGGTTAGGGCATGGGTTAGGTGAGTTAGGGTTAGGGCGTAGGTCAGGTAAGTTTGCAATTGTGTGGAAGTGAGGGTTAGGGCGTGGTAGGTGAGTTAGGGTTAGGGCGCAGGTGAGGTGAGTATGCAATAGTGATGGTCATTAGGGTTAGGGTTTTGGTTAAGGTAAGTGGATTGATAGTAGTGTATGTACAGTCTAGTGTAGGATTAGATGTAGGATTTTAAGTGTATGTGTGCGGATTGCTGTTTGTTTAGTGTGCTTGTGTTGTGTGTATGTGTGTCGGAACAGTGAATTTTTTTCCCTGGGAAAAAATTCACTGTTCTGCATGTTCAATATTGTCAGAGTTCGGTGAATAGGGGTCGATATGAGAACATTCGAAGTTTTAAAACTTCGATGTTCTAATATAGACCCGTTCAAAGGTAAAAAGTCTTGCCAGGCATTTGTTGTATACTATTTTGTCCTATTTAGTTTGTTCTGCAGTATATAACAATTTATAATTTTGGAATTAAATACACTGACAGTATCCGAGCATTAGTTCACAAGTACAACATGAGAAATTTACTAACAATATTTTTTTGCACACTGTGCATCTGATTAAGAGAACCTTGATAGTATGAAAATAGAAGTGCAACCTGATTTTAATGTGTACATTATGTAATCTCTTTCTCAAGGAATGGCAGACATTCAGAACCATATTTCTCAACCTCTTGGGACAAAAAATATGGAAAAAGCCAAAAATAATGGGGGGACAAATTTTAAATACTGCTCTTATAAACTTAGAAAGTAGCTAGAATAAAGGGTCTTGTGTTATCATGCATTTTCTGAAGGATATGAAGTCTGAATCTCAAATGCCTGTCATTATTTAGTAAATTTATTCATCACTGATTTGCCACAAAAATCCAGAAAATCACAAATTTTATGAGGAACAGACCAGCAATATGAGGCAAAAATCTGGGCATTCTGCAAAAATCTGTACAGTTGAGAGGTATGTAATCAGAACATGTATTTACATAGCCTGATTGTATTTTCCATAGCAGAAATGAAAGTTCTATATGGAACTTGACTAGTAATTATTCACAGCTGTGAAAATAGACCAGAACACTACGAAAATACCTGTAGTAATACTCAAGAAGTAATATCTGAAGGACATGAATAAATGATGGCATTGGAGACCAAAGAATCACCTTGATAGATGCAGTATAGATGTCATCAATTCTTCTTCTTTTGGCTTTTCCCGGTTAGGGGTCACCACAGCAGATCACCTGTCCACTCATGATTGGCAGTAGAGTTTTACGGTGTTGAGTTGCCAGCCCGGCACCCAACCTTCCACAGAATGCACACACACCCACACACACACACACACTCACATCTAGGGCCAGTTTACAGTGTCCAATCCACCTACAGCATGTCTTTGGGATGTGGGAGGAAACCAGAACACCCGGAGGAAACCTACGCAACCACAGGGAGTACATGCAGACTCCACACAGAAGGCATCCCAGCTGAGGATCAAACCAGAGAACCTCTTGCTGTGAGGCAACAACGCTAACTGCTGCACCACCATGACCGCCCAGTATAGATGTAACCAATGGTGACTTCAAATCAAAGGGGGACTGCTGGAGACAGCTGAATGGGTGGGGCCAATGGAAAGGGGTGTGACCAACTAGAAAGAGGCGGAGGTATGCTCAAAACCACAAAAACTGGAACTTTAATTAAATATGCTGCCCTGGGTACCAATCAAGACAAAATGAAGTTGAGAAGAAAAAAAAAATTTCAATGCATTGGCTACATGACAGCTTACTTAATATCTAGATGGAAACAAAAAGGTTGTGAGGCATGGAAAAATAAATTTCTTTTTAAATACATGACTGGAATGCCAGTTGAAATCAAGTATAAAAAAGTAAGCAGTACTCAACTCAAACCATTTCTCCTTGCATTGCAGTTCTAATTATAATTTATATTCAGCTTTATAAAAGTGCCAAGTAACATGCTGAAAGTAGCAATCTCTGTGATACCGATAACCCCACTTGTAAAAATGTTTCTTAGCCAAAAGAGACCTGCTGCTTAACAACAACTATCTATTTGTTTCATGGGGAAAAAATGATTAAAGTAAGTAAAAAATGAACAGCAAACAAGCTCAAGATAAATTGCTTAAAGGTTTAGTGCACAGGTTAAGGACCACACATGATAGATTGGCATTCTGTTTAGTTTATGGGTAAAGCCTGCAAAGATGACTGCAAGTCTCCAACAAATGTAATGTGCTTCTGAAAATACTGCAGTCCTGTTCTTTATTACAAATACTGTCATATGCATTTCAAATGCCTAAGGCTTACATTATTTAGCTATGTAAATATTATCTGCATGGCAATAACAAAAAGGCTTTTAATGTTGATAATTCTTTAACAGTATGCTTATTAAAGCTTACTTGCATCTTACAATCTCAGACAAACTTACCTGATGGTCATTAAAGCATTGCTACTTAAACACAGAGCAACAGGCATTACAACAGCATGCATTTTCTGAATAATAAGAAGTGTAAATTAACAGTATAAAATATGACAGAAAACCAGAACTTTCTGCAAAATTAAGGACAGATGAAAAGCCACTGTAGTACTTGTATTTACCTTGGATGGGGGTATACTTTGCACACTTACACTGCATAACTGCTCCTTGCCTTGCCTGGACACATCCAGAGTCAGTACATGGGAGAATGGGGTACAACAAGTATGTCACAATTTGAAATGTCTCTGGCTGACGGTGATGGCCCTTACATATTTGTCATATCTCTCAGCCTCAGAGCAAGAAATCTGGAAAAGGCCATAAATAGAATTGGGACAAACGCCATAAAATAAGGACAATTTTTAAATATTGCTCTTATAAACTTAGAAAGATAATAGGATAGTAGGTCTTGCATTAATATGAATTTTCTGAAAGGTATGAAATCTAAAACTCAAATGTCTGTCATTATTTTCTAACTTCAATCTTTAATGATTTGCCACTAATTTGCCAGAAAACCACAATTTTATGAAACAATGGACCAAAAATATGATGCAAAAATATAAAATAGCCACACAATGCAGCTGGGAACCTGTCAAAGAAGGGACTTTTTTAATATCAGTGCTAAGTTGAGCAGATGACAAAATATGAGAATCTACATGCATTTCTAAAATAAAAGTAATCTGTAACTCAGATCATTACAATTATTTATTAATTGTAAACCCTCCACGTTTCTTCCAAAATTGCCATTTTGCGGAGGGATTATGAGGGGGAGAGCAACATTTTGAGCCAAAATCGGGGACAGATGGGAGGTCCGGATATATCTAATTCTATAAAGCGATTTATTTGCACATGCCTCTCAACCTCTTAATGCAGGAAATATGGACAAGGCCAAATATTTTGGGTGAACAAACAGTACTAAAAATTGCTCTTTTATAAACTTAGACAGTTGATAGAATAACAGGTCTTGCTTTAGCATGCATTTTTCTGAAGGGAATAAAATCTGAAACTCAGTGTCTGTCATTCCTAAATGATTTGCCAGAAAACCACAAATTTTATGAGAAATAAACCAAAAATAAGAAGCAAAAATCTATTAATTCTGGGAAAATCTGGACAGTTGAGAGGTATAGTTCAGCCAGGAGAACTGTGCAGCAGAAATCCTACACGACGGACTCAGCTCCCTAGGTGTGGACAATAAGTACCACCCCCCCCTAAAAAAAAAAAGAAGATATAAGACAAGTGATTGCTTCAATTTGACTTCATCACTTTCAGTAGCTTTCAGACTCAATCAGTGAAAATATTCAGTAACAAAAAAAGTTTGTGCTTTTAAACACTTGATTTAACTGGTTCCTAATCAAACACATCCAACCAAGAAGTGAGCTGATCAGATAATCAATAAACACCTTCTTGATTGTATTAAATTATATTCCTTGTATAATACAGTTCAGGTATTAGAGGGCATCTTAAATTTATTGTTTTGAACATTTTTCCAGTAAATAATGAAACAAAATCCATGCACCAGTAATGACAAAACTGGCCAATTCAGAACATTTCCATCATAAAAGTATATTCAAACCTCTACAATCCACCAGTATCAGTAATTATGCACAATCACTGCAGAAGTAAAAGTCATCTAAATAGTTCCACATTAAAGAGATCTGCAACTAATGAAGAGGTTGCTGCTAGCAAACAACTTTACATTTCATTGTTTCATCTACAGATAAAGTGCCTGTTGCCCTTGAGGAATAAATTGCCTATGTTGCATTAAAAAAAATGATAAGCTAGTAATATTGCAATAGGGAATGGATGGCAAACTGATAACAGGTTTATAGTTACTAGGTTTCTCCACCAAAGAGGACATTCTCAGGGCTGCAGCATTCACCTCCTTTAAAAGTACAACACAGTACGGCATCAGCAATGCATCTAAATACTGTGAGAGTAGAGCCCACAGCCTTCTGCATCAAAAGCAAGTATTAACCTGTTATGCTATTAACAATACAAGCAGACTCAGCATAAGGAGCACTAAACTTCTCTTCCCCTGAAGCTCTCAGCTTCTTGTAAAATCCACTCGACACTCAACTATATCTCTCAACTTTGCAGCACAAGAAATCTGGAAAAAGACAAAATTTATTGGGGAAGGTCAAAAGCACAAAAACCAGGGAAACATTTTAAACATTGCTTGTATAATCTTGGAAAGTTGCTAGAATAAAATGGGCTATCACCATGCATTTCACTGCCAAGTCTTGAACCCAGTCAGAGTGCCAAACCTCTATGCCAAATCAGCTGTTGAAGACTGAAACTTAAATGGCTATCATTTAGTGAATTCAGTTCTCACCGTAGCTCTCAACCTCTTATCACAAAACACCTGGGCAAAGCCAATAATGGGGGTAAACATATTCAGTGAGTTCAGTTCTTACCATAGCTCTCAACCTCTTAGCACAAAAAACCTGGACAAAGCCAATAATGTGGGATGCAGCCCCAAACTTAGGACAATTTTAAAATATTGATCTTATAAACTTAGAAAATTGCTAGAATAAAAGGTTTTTGCTGCCATTTATTCTCTGAAGAATATGAAGTCTGAAATTCAAATGCCTGTCATTATTTAGTGAATTCAATTCTTCACTTATTACAAAAATCCAGAAAACCACAGATCTTATGTGGAACAGAACAGAACAAAAATATAAGGCAAAAATCTGAGCACTTTTCACAAGTGGTGGTGGGTAGAAAATTCAGGCTCTTGCTACCTGTACCCAAGGTACAGGGTTTGAGCCTCTGTAACTTTAGCCACCAGGTATATTTAACTGGGGCATTTCTCTCTCTCACACACACACACACACACACACACACACACACACACACACACACACACACACACACACACACACACACACACACACACACACACACACACACACACACACACACACACACACACACACGCACACAGCTTCTGAACCCAATTCCCTTGCAGTTGATATCCATCCACATATGTGACTGCAGACTTTGTAGTCTGATCTCCTTCCAGTCTATGTGGTTACAAACCACAGAGACTTCTGTACATGGATGTCTTCTCTTGTAATCTGGACTGGCAGTCCAGATAGGAACTTGCTGAGCATGCATGAGTCCAGATATGAACTTGCCGAGCATGCATGTGCAGTTCCGGGACTTGCAGCTAATCATTTTTCAATTCTGTTTACAGCTGTGGGGGGGGGGGGTGCTGCAGTCCAATAGCATGAGCCACCCCTGGATAAATATTAGGAGAAACAGAGTCAGCAGTTATAATTTAAATTACAAAATTCAGGAAAATAATTGGAAACTATTTAATGTTAGAAAGGTACAATCATCTTTACGTGCAGAAAATGACAGATTCAGGTTTATTTGATTTCTTAGAATCTCAACTTACAGAAAGACAGTTAACTATCCCACTTTTTTGTGACAGCTTTACTTTGCATGTGCTGCTCTTCACAATACTGGACATACAAATGTGAAACCACACAAAACTACTATGATAACACAAAATACGTGACATGTAAGTGTTTACAGCAGGGAAGTCACAACTCAGACTGTGCTTATGTGGACAAGTGGGAATAGACTTATATACAATAACTCTGAAAAAAATTATCTTCCACTTTCAGTTTAAATTTTTATGTATCTCTCACAGCTTAAAAATTGTCACTGCCCATCCACCTCTCCTGCTTCTTATTTAAGCCATCTATGAATACCATTCTTGACCCCACTTAATATTTGTGCTACATTAGTAACAGCAACATATTTTGCAAAATCTGGTACACCCCAATGTCTATCTTTTTTTCATAGGTTCATAGGTAGGTACTAGGCTACTGGCCCTAGGGTCTATATAAGCCTAGCCAAAAGGTACCCTGGCTTTCGCCACCCAAGAAAATTATTTTCCTGTGCTACTGTCGAGCAGAGCCACAGAGGTGATCCCCGGGGTGAATTTCCTATCTCCCATCCAATCATCACGATTTTTCTTGAAGAGTGCTAATGAGGAGCTTTGTTTGATATAAATAGGTAGTTTGTTCTAGAGTATGGGAAATCTCTGGGACAGGAATCTATCCCTCCAGCATGTTCTGTTTATTGTGGTGACAAGGTTTAAGTCCCTAGAGCGTGTAGCTCAGAGGGATTGGGATTTCTTTAAGTAGAGCATGTCCAAAAGCTCTGAGTTTGACATGGCTTTGTGTGTTAGGCAGAGATCTCCTCTGAGTAAGCGATATGCGACGGAGTAAAGCTGCAGTTTTTTGAGACAGTCTGCATAGGGCATCTGTTTGAGGCCGGTAATCTTCTTTGTGAGGTATTTCTGCGGCCTTTCCAGTTGCTGTAGATGTCTTGTGAGGTACATACCAAAAGGAGCATTGTACTCTATAATGGGTCTAATGAGTGATGAGTAGAGGGGAACAATGACCTCTTTTTTCCTGGATGAGAAACATTTTGTGAATGTCCTTTCCCTAGGTCTACACTTATTTGTTTCCTTCTGATTACTGTTTGCCTGTTCTGATCAGTGTTCCTGGACTTCTTTATTTATTTTTCCTCTTAGTATTTTTTCTATTATATTTGGAAGCTCACTTGTCTATTCCAGTTCTGCCCATCTGTAACATGCCCTTTCTTTCCCCTTTACATCTCTGTCTATCCTTTTACTTCTACCTTCATTAGCATGGCAGAAGAGTCTACAATGTAACTTTCTTGTACTTCTAAAGTTTCCATGCTTTGCACTAAGTCTCTTTTTGCCATTATCCTATCTAGTCTGATGTACTGTATTGAGCTGTTTTTGGCAAATTTATATTCTCTTGCATCTGAAGGTGTGTCTTCCCCAGAAATTTCTCCATTCCCCGTTCACCTCGGGTTCTTCTATATCAAACTTCATTTTTGGTTTGTATTCAGTTCTACTTAACAAATTGTCCTACTCTGGGTTAGTTGTTACATTAAAGTCCCTCCCTATAACCATGGCCCTGTCCCTCATTGCATGTTCCATATTTCAAAGAATCTGCTGAATAAATTCTTGTTATAATTATCTGTGGTATTTAGTTTCTCTATTTCCCACATGGTTCACTTTATCCTCCCCTGCCAGCTAATCAATATCCCATTCTTTTTCACCAACCTTTTCTATTACTATCAGCTACCCTCTTTTGAAAAACTGTTGTTACCTCTCATTCTGCACTTTCTACTCTTTTATCCCATTCCCATTTCAGGTTTTCTCAGCTCAAGATTTTTGTCTTCCTCTGTTGCCCTCAGTTCGTGTCCTGTGGTAGGACTATGTTCTCTTTATTAATCTTTCCATCTTGAGTGACTCCAGTGTTCCCGACCTAAATACTCTTATTCACCTCTACTGGCCAAATTTCATCTTCCATGTTCCATAACCTCCTTTTAAACTGAATCATTTGTCCCTTGGCTAACCCCTCATCTCCCCTTGGAATATGGTACGTCTTCCCTAAGTATGCAGTGATTTTACGCAGGAATTTGCCTGTAATTCATATCACCTTCTCTTCCTTCCTTACCCTTTTCATCCATGAAGACATTGTTTTTTCAGGCTTTCCTTCTTTGAACCGTTCCATGTATTCCCTTTTGCCCCTTTGCCTTTCCCCAGGGTCTCAGCTTTGCCTTGCCTTCCTTAACCTTCTTCCTGTTACTTTCCCCTGTTGTTGCACTTGTTTTCTGTCCTGCAACCGACTAGTTTTTCCTTCATCTTCAGTTATTCTCTGGGATGTGTTCATGGGTTAAAAAAATGAAACAGCAGACGAGACCAAGTAAAATAACGTTTCCAGGCAGCTCCGCAGTAAGATGGACGAAGTGGTACAAGTTGATAAATTTCTTTAATGCCACAACAGGAAAATATAAAGAAAACTTGATGTTAAAACAAATCCAAATGAAACTAAAATCCAGACAAGTTTAAAAGCAAATGTAGAACACAATGTGTTCATGGGTTCATAGATTCATAATTAGTTAATAGGCATGCAGTGCAGGAGCCCATTAGGGAGCCTAGCCAAAATTCCTAATGGTCACAAAGCACTGTCTTGTTAAGTGACTTGCTCAAGATTGCACAATAGCCAAATGAAGATAGATTCAAATCCTGTACCCTTAGCATGGGAAGTGGCTCATAAACAAAACAGAACTTTAGTCCTTTGTACCAAATGCCAGACAAGCAAAGTGTATGACTTATGTTTACATTAACAATTTCCTTGCACTGATACCAAGAGAAATACTAGCCTAGACCTGGTGTTAATATCGATTATATGTTTTGTTAAACCATACATTTTCCTTTTGCCTATTTCTCATATAGTTATTTCAAGAATCTACTACCTCTGCATTGTCTCAATCAAAATATCCCCTAATAGATGTCATTTTACATTGTGGAGTCTCTGGCATAGGCATTGTACAACAGACCAGGAAAGGGGCTACATTTATTATTTATTTATTTATTGACATTTGTTAACCGGGTTGGTCCAACTGGGCTTGGGGCCCATTTTCAGTGGAGACCCGAGGAGAAAAGCTCCAACATAGAAAAATAGTTACGTGAAAACAATATTGCAGTTAAAAAAATGTTTTAAGCATATGCATATATGAGACATAGTACAAAGATCAAAATAAATTAGTTTATACAGCATTAGTAAAAACAAAATAGAGAGTTTACATGATAAGACAAAACACAATATTTATACAAAATTTCAAGCGTTTCAGGACCTTGTGTAGATATTTTTGGTCTGTCTTGTTATGTTACTGAATTAGAAGTTGAGGATTCTTCAGATCTGGTCAAAAAGATATTGTTGTAATTGGAGAATCAATTACTAGAGGAATTGCTACTTACCTTTGCAGAGAACATAATGAGCATCAAATAGTGTTACACTTGCCAAGATCAAAAATAGAGAATGTGAAATAAGCCTTAGAATGCCTTAATGTAAAGAAGTACGGATCTGTTTTTATTTGGGTCAGTACAATCAATCTCATCAGTAGGGATTCTCTGACTCTTAGCAGAGAACTTACAGCCCTCTCAGATAGCATAGCTTGTACAGGTGTTAGGATATATTTTTTAGCACATCACATAAAGAAAGGAGAGTCATGTCACCATGAATGAAAACATTTTTAAGTAAATACCTGCATAAAAAATGTCCCATTTAAAAAAATGGAAATGAGTAGAGCATCTGAGCCTAAGTTTGGGCAGCCATGTTCAGATAGGATGTCAAAATCAAGACAGACAATTTTTGTAGCAGATAATTGACAAACACAAGGCAGGATTTTTACTGGGTCAAAAATTTAACAGTTCACAGATAGCAACATTTGATGCATCTCTGATGGTTGTTAATGCCAGATGCATTAATAGTAAAGTAGTTTCACTGGAAAATTTCCCGTGTTCCCTCAAGATTGTTGTTGTTATGGTTTGTGAAACATAGTTAAAGAACAATGACCGGAAACTAGTTCTGTCAGTGTATAAAGGTTTTTACTGTAACAGACATTCAAACAAAAACTCAAGTGGAGGTGTTATGAGATGGAGTAAAGATCCTTATGAGACTTGTTATTATTACATGTTCCATGATAACACCAATACTCTAGATTGTGTAACTGTGACAATAAAGACAACCCTGGAACATATAACAGTTGTTGGACTGTATAGACCATCAAAGTCAAGTGCTGAAGACCTATAGGGATTCATACATTTCTTGCATTAAACACAGGAGGGAAGAATAACAGTGGCCAGGAACTTAAATTTACCTTAAATAGACTGGAATAATATTGATTCAACAACATTAGTAAGAACATTAGTAAGACTTCTTCGAATCAGTCTCCAGAGCTGTGGACGAGGGTAAGGCGGTCCACAGAGCCTATCTGGACCTCGCCAAGCCCTTTGACATCATCCCCCACTCTGGAATCATAGATAAACTTATTAAGCTGGGCATAAATCCTATGTCACTCGATGGGTTGCCAAATGGCTTACTGACAGAACCCAGACTGTAAAAGTAGCTGACTCCAAATTCAGCTCCAGGCAAGTGACAAGTGGAGTAACTCAGGGTTCAGTCCTGGGACCACTCTTGTTTGGCATCTACTTCTCGGAAGTACAGGCCAACACTAAGGGACTCTGGCTAACAAAGTTCGCAGATGACTGCAAACTGGCAGCCATTACTGAATCCCCAAATGATGTAGATATTCTACAAAAGGGTCTTACAGAAACAGATGCTTGGTACCAGAGCCATGGGCTCAAGCTTAATGCCAAGAAATGTATAGTTATCCTCTTTGGGAAAAAAACATGTACCCATGACTTACCACATAGGTGGCAGTACACTAAGCACCAAAAGTGTGATGAGAGAATTAGGGACACAGGTGGACAGTGGTCTCACCTTTGATAACCACATTGCCACAACAGTCAGGAAATCCTTCATGTGGCACACCTCATCACTAAGGGCTTTTCATCAAGTAAAAAGGAGGTCATTGTCCCACTATACTCATCCTTCATTAGACCCATTATTGAGTACAACGCCCCATTTGGTGTGTACCTCACAAGACATCTGCAACAGCTGGAAAGGCTGCAGAAATAACTCAGTAAAAGAATCACAAGCCTAAAGCAGATGTCCTATACTGACCGTCTAAAAAAACTCCAGCTATACAATGTGGCATATCGTCTACTCAGGGGTGATCTCTGCTTAACATACAAGGCCATGTCAAACCCTGAGCTGTTGGACATGCTCCATTTAAAGAAATCCCAATCCCTCAGAGCCACATGCTCCAGGGATCTAAACCTTGTCATCACAATGAACAAAACATGCTGGAGGGATAGGTTCCTGACCCAGAGACTCCCCCATACTTTGGAATAGACTGCCCATACATGTCAAGCAGAGTACCTCCTTGGTGCTCTTCAAAAGGAACCTTGATGATTGGATGGGAGATAGGAAATTCACCCCGGGATCACTTCAGTAGCCCTGCTAGACAGGGGTCCAGGGAAGTAAATATTGTGGGAAGAAATATCCATGGAATTGTTATGGCTAGGCTTGTGTTGGCCCTAGGGCCGATAGCCTAGTACCAACCTATGAACCTATGAATCTATGAACATTATTTACAACTTATGCTCAGAAACAACAACTGCTTCAGAATGTAAAAAATCCTACCAGGGAATGGAACATATGGGACATTGTTTGCATTCCCAAAGAAATTACTGTTAACTTCATGGCATGTTTTATTACCTTTAACATGTAGTGATATTGGGGTTAGAATGGTTGCTAGATAATTCTGCCAAACTGAAGTCTAAACTAATGCATAAAATTAATTGGAGTGATGCATTCAGTGGAAAAACTGTAAAAGGAATGTGGAAAGTTTTGAAAAAGCAATTGTTTGAATGCAAAAAAAAAAGTTTAACATCACGATATAGGCACACAATATCCAGTGGATATATTTCCAAAAGAATAACAAAAATGATAAGAAATGGAAAATAGGTCAAACTACAACTTTGAAAGTAAAATAAACAAGTTGGACAGATGAATTAAACATAGTGTAAGACAAGATCAAGAAAAAGTTGAAGAAAATATACATTGAAAATAATATGAAACCATTTTATAGATAACATGGAAGGAGGACAGACATGCAAACTGATAATATGTATGTAGATTCTAAAATGTATTTTCAGGCACAACAGATTATAGATATAGTTACAAAATCTTATGCAAAACAGTTTGGCTCCACAAGGGGGGGTGATAAGTTGTTCCAGTGACACCCAAGTAACCTCTGGTACTGAAATCAAATTAGATTATACTGAAAAAAAGAACTGTGCAAACTGGATTTAAACAAAGCATAGGATGGAGATCAAATTAATAATATAGCCTTGAGAACACTTTAGCAAGAACTTACAGTACCATTACATCTAGACATGCATTTGTTAAACCTGTCTTTAATGGAAAGGGGAGTAGGACAAACCCAGAATCATACAGAACCTTAAGTTTACTTTCATGTTGTGGAAACATAATGGAGAAGGCAATATTGGATAAGGTATTGTCAGAACTGGAAAGGTAGGGACTTGAAACCGTATATCAGCATCCATGTGTTGAAAATGGATCTACTACCAGCTGTAAAATGACGTTCGATAACAATATGATAACAGAAAAATTGTGCTGTGATGTAATTTATATAGATTTGACTAAAGCATTTGATGGGTTCGTACACAAAACACTGATCAATAAATTATAACAACTAGGTATTGATGTACTCTTGATAAGATGGATAGCTGCATGGCTTACAAATAGGACATGGCAAGTGTCATACAGCAATTGGACAGGTGAAATTCGAGGTTATAGAAAGAGTGTTCCACAGGGCTCTGTCCTTGGCCCATACTTGTTTTAGAGTGTATCTTTCAAATCTATGTTTTTCATCTGAGGTATTCTATACAACTTGAAATTAGGTAAACTGATTACATGCGTTACAGATAAAGCTTGATTGCCAAAGAACTTGACTAAATCGACCATTTGGACACAGAAGAATAATATGATAATAAATGCATCAAAAAACAATCACGTGATTTAAGAGACAAACTAAAAGGTGAAATTTTAGTACAGCACACATTGATTGAAATTGTAGATTTATTAGTTTTATTTCAGGACCTGGGTAAATGTGTAGAAAAATCTTTGAGGTTTTCTAATCATATCAACCAATTGGTTAATGATAGTTTTAGAACCTAAGATTGTATAAAAAAGATTTATAAAGTCTAGAAAATCAGACATGATGAAGTTGTTGTTTATTAGTTACATTAGACCTAAACTTGAATATGGAATAACAATATGAAAAAATTACAAGAAAACAAGCATGAGTAAACTGGAAAAGTATATTGTAACTATACCAAGGGTATACATGGATGTCAAAATTTAAGTTATTATGAAATATCTGACCGTGTGCAGTGTATCATATAAATAGTTAAGAGGAGACCTTATTCAAGTATATGGAGCATTTAGCGACAACTATCTTTGAGAATGTTTGAAGTTATCAAAACGTACTAGAGAATCATCAAACAACGTATGTAGAAGATTCTATAGAAAGAAGAATTGTACTAATTGGTTGCAGTGGTGGTGCTGCGGTAGCGTTGTCGCCTCACAGTAAGATGTTGTCCTGTTCGATTCTCAGCTAGAGTGTCTTCTGTGTGGAGACATGCTTGAATGGGCGTACCTTCACTGAAGGTTGTGCGTCAGGGCCGGCAACTCGGCACATAAAAATCTACTGCCAATTATTAGCGGACCGGAGTTCTGCTGTGGTGACCCCTAACCAGGAAAAGCCGAAAGACACAACAACAACTAATTGGTTCTGAGAGAGAGTAGCTGATGCATGGAACAGACGACCAAATTACATTAAAGAAAGTACTAGTTTAGATATTTTTAAGAATAGCCTGGATACTTATTATGGGAACAACTGTTTTGGTATACTGGCAGGCTAGAATATTTGTAGATATGTATGTATGTGTGCATTATCTCTGTTGCTTCCCAGTATCTTTCCATATTGCACATGTCTCTCTTCCAGAGCTTTGCCAATCTTCTTCTGGCCCTTTCTTATCAATACATCACACTTAAGTCTTCAGATGTATTTGAAAGGCCACCCTCCCACTTCTAATTCTGCAGGTGTGATCTCTTCCTGCTCTGAGTCCTCTTGGATTCAGTAATTTGGTATATTTTCAGGCATTCACACCTGACCTTTGGATTACCCTTTTCCTCTGTGTCTGGTTTCTCTGTTTTTCCTTCTAACTTTTTCTTACTTCTCTTGATTGTGTTGGTTTCCTCTATTTCCCCTGTCCATTCCTTCATTTGTTTATACCCTCATACCTTTCATTCTGTGTGTGTTATCTTCTCTACAGGCATCTCTGCATCATACACTCCCTGTCTGTCTGTCTCTTTCCTAACTCCTCCTACCCTAATGCCCTGGGCAGTTGGTTCTCACATTCCATCTGCTCATTTTAATTTGAATGTTTTACTGGTGATCTGTGATTCTGGTTGCTGCTTTTGGTTAAATTATTAATGACTTTTTCAATGTTTGCCTCATCCTGTAACTTGACTATCCCTTTTCCACTACAGTTAATTGGCTGCATAGTTTATTATTACTGCTATTCTTATGGCTCTCAGTTTCTTTATTTTGAACAACAGTACTTTAATTACCTGAAGAGAATGTCTGCAAACTCCTCTACAGTTTTAATAAACATTCTTCTGTAAGGGGTTACCTTTTGTGTTCTGGCTTGCCTGGGGATTTTCCTATTTTACTTTAAAATAATGTATTCAAATTAGTATGTGACTAAGAAGGGGCTTCTTTTGTCTCACTTCTCTTTTTAATATTGTGGAGACATTCTTTTGACAGCTGTTGCAAATGTGCCATTATAAACCTTTTTTGCAGTACCTCCAGTACCCTTTGTTCCTAGATCCACTGGAGGTATCTTTTCATGAATTCCTAAGACTCAGAAGTTGTTTAATCAAGATTTGTTTTTTGATTAATGCAGCTTGTGATTTTGCCACTTTAAAAGTTTTTATTACTCTCCAGAATTTATGTGTTTAAGCATTTTGTCATCTTTGAGGCACTTGGCTTTTTCTTTCAACTGTTTTCTAACTTTCTTGGATTGCTAAATCACTATTTATTATCCTAACAGTTTCTGGAAAAATATGTACATGTGCTCCTTTTTTCTGTGGGAAGCTTTGAAGGCAGTTATCTGATCCCCCTCTAACTTCCTTTTCAATTAAACATTGTAATGCAAAGGGAACCACTTTTTGCCTTCTTTTTCTGCTGCCTTGTTCCAGAGTTTTCTTCCTAAGCAGTCATCTTGCTTGGGCAGGCTGGCACTCCTTGTAACCCTAGGCAACCATTTACCACCATATTGGATGTCTCAGGTAGGGTATTGAAAGTACCTAACTAAAATATGATGGACCTCCTGACTTCAACTCTTATCACATACCAGTAGCACAAGGTTTTACTGTGGTCCTACTTGACAGAGTCTTGTTGAGTCTTTATCCACCAGGGTTTGTTCAAAAGAAGAAATGAATGGTTCCAGTTTGGAATAAGTCAGCAGAATTGGATTTCAGAAATGCAGAGACAAAATACAAACAGACAAGCAATAACTAAATTAAAGCTGCTTTAGAAGAATTACAGTAGAGTAATTTAAGTGCTTGCAGAGAATATAGTCACCTGGGTTTGAATCCCATCACTTCTAACTTGCTTACTTTCTAGCTTTGAGAAAGTCTCTTAAATTCATGGTATCTCCTCATCCTAAAGAAAGGAACCACTGATAAAAATGCAGATAATCTGGGTAGGATTAGTGCCCTGGGGTCTAATGGAGCCAGAAGGTACAGGTGGAAAATGGGAAAATGAGTGTGTGTGTGTGTGTGTGTGTGTGTGTGTGTGTGTGTGTGTGTGTGTGTGTGTGTGTGTGTGTGTGTGTGTGTGCGTGTGTGCGTGTGTGTGCGTGTGTGTGTGTGTGTGTGTGTGTGTGTGTGTGTGTCTTGCATATGCATCTCTTGCTTTTTTTTTTTAATTTCTCCAAATCTTTTGGGTTTCTAATACAATGTCAGGAATGGATCCCATTCCTAAATCAAAGTATGATCAAAGTTCATGAAATTAGCATTGTTTCACTCTTTGATGTCAGCCAAAAGTGCTCTTCACAGCACCCGCAATGTGCCCAGTAATGACTCCTTCTGCAATTCGTATGGAGTTACATGTATTAGTAGCATATTTAAGTATGATTGTAGACTCTTTTTTTATAAGACCTGTTGCTCCTAATACTATTGGAACTATCTGGGCATCTTTCTTCCACATTGCTCTCATTTCTGCTTGCAAATCCTGATATTTTATAACTTTATGTCTCTCTGTATGCAGGACACTGTAGTCAATGGGTGTTGTGATTTCAATGATCAATGCTATTTTTGTCTTCTTTTCTTGGGCCATTATATCCAGTTTTCTAGCATCTATTGTTTGAACTGTTGGTAATGGATGATCCCATGTGATGTAGACTTCATCATTTTCTGTGGGGCTTTGTAGCTCATGTTTCCAGTGTTTTTCAGCCACTTCAATACCATAATGTTTGCACAATCCCCAGTGCAGCAGTCATGTCACATTATTATACCTTTCAGTATACAGTCCTTCTGCCATTAGTATGTCACAACCAGCAACAAGATGTACAACTGATCTCAATTCTGTTTTGCAAAACCTACATTTGTCTGTTTCCTCTCACATGTTCAATGGACATTGTAAACCAACGTGCATATAGCCCACTATCTTGTGCCGCCCATATTAAACTTTCAGCTCTTGGTTTGAATGTGCCTCTCCTGAACCATTCCTGCATTCTTTCCTGATCAACATGATGTTCTTCCAAAAGTTTTCTACACTTGCAACTATATTTATGCATTTTCCACATTTCTTGCCTTCTCATTTGGTCTTTCAGCTTACATTCTTTCTTTTGTTTTTTTGACACATTCAGTTGCGGACCGATTTTTATCTACTTCTGATTTGATTTCCATTCCTGCTTGACGCCAATATGCTTTTGCTAGATTAAGCAGAGAAGTAATCTTAGATTTATTCTCCTCATGTTTCAAAACTTTCACTATGTTTGGGTCTTGTGAGGTTGTAATCAATTTCAACGAGGCCCATCCCTCCTTCAGAACAAGGAATATATATTCTTGGTATGCACTGATTTTTATAAATCATTTAGTGAGCATGAAGTATCCTTCTTGTTTTCCTATCTAATCTATCCAACACATTTTTGGGCCAGTCAATTACTCCAAAACTGTAAAGTTAGGACAGGAAGAGTTGCTTTTGCACATTCAAGTGGAGAATTATTTATACAAAGTCCATTCTTAACTTTTGTTTTACTGCATACTTATTTAGGCTGCTAAGAACCATGATGAAAGTGTTCATAGGTTCATAGGTTCATAGGACGATACTAGGCTATTGGCCCGAAGGCCCTTATAAGCCTAGCCAAGAATGTCACCCATGTTCCCACAAAGTCAGCACCTGTTTTCCCTGTCCAGCAGGGACACAGGTGGGATCCCAGGGGTATATTTTCTGTTTCCCATCCAGTCGTCCAGGTTCCTTTTAAAGAGGGCTAGTGAGGTACTCTGCTTGACATGGAGAGGAAGTCTATTCCACAGATGAGGGAGTCATTGGGACATAAATCTATCCCACCAACAAGTTCATTTAATGTCACAGACCAGGATTAGACCTTGCATGTGGGTTGCATGAGTGGAGTTTGACTTACAGATATGCAGCAACTCCATCAAGGCTGAGTCTGAGACAGCCTTGTATGCCAGACACAGGTCACCTCTGAACAGTCTGAATGAGACTGAGTACATGAACAGGGCTTTTAGCTTATCTGTATAGCATAGGTGTTTGAGACCTTGGATTTTCCTCTGTGGTCTCTCCAGCTGCTGCATGTGCATGGCAAGGTACATGCTGAAGGGGACATTGTATTAAATAATGTGTCTGAGTACAGTGATGTGTGTTTTTGTTTTCTTGTTTTGGTAACAAAAGGCACTCTGAGTAGAAATCTTGCACTGTCATGATGGAACTTATTGGATGGCTCTTTTACTTATGATGACTCTACCCTCCTGCCATGCGTAGGACTTCTGATGGGGATGGGATATGAAGCAGAGACTTGAGTGATGGCTGGAGAATAATGACAGGAATCATGTAGCCTCTAGAAATTATATGCCATGCACACCTGTCCTTGATGATCTGACATGACAGCCTTGTCTAAACTGCATTAGTAGGGTAGAAGTTGTGGAAAGCTTCATGGCTGCTGCTGCCCATTGTCTTTCATAAACTCCTTGCAGCTCCATGACTGGCAGTAGTTTCCTTTGATTCTGCAGTCATTGTTATTATCGATATCAAAGAGAGACTTGTCCCTGGTTTGTTTCCTCTCACTCCCAGTGACCATGGAGTGACTATTCTTGGAAACATGTCCAACAACAGCTCTTTTGCATTTTATTAATGTCCTTTGGGGAGGGAGGATCTTCATATCCACAGCTGTCAACGTTTTACCCTATAGCGCTACATACTTGAGATGCTTGCTTACCTTGTCACTTAACAAGCATAAATAAATCACTCATTTTACACTTGGTCATAAACACCAAATGCTCTACTTTACAATTCACTTATAAGCCCATTAATATATGGAGTTGGCTATTTGCATGCTGGTTGTCTGCTTCATTAAAGAATATGTCACTTTTTGATGTTTTTATAGCTTAGATTAGATTCCATAGGCAGCTCATGGATGACTGCTGAACAACTGGTTGTACAGAAGTCACCTCACTGTCATTAGCAGTTATACCGTCATCAGTAAATTTGTTTTAGAATGCTTCATTCTTTTAGGCCTTCTGCTAGATGCTTTGTGAAGATCTTTTGTAGTCCATCACTGGCTGCACATTTGTCTTGATCCATGACATTTCAGGTGTAATCACAAACTGTTGTACGCGGATGTTAAGTAGCAGCTTGCTAATACACAAACACAGAAAAAAAATAATAGCGGATTTAAAACCATAATGTGGTAATATTGTCAACTGCCTCCTTAAATGTAAGCGTCTGCTAGAATGTTTTTATTTATTTGTTTATGTGATGTCATTAGCACTATTAAGATGTGCAGACTACATCAGCAGTACAGTCTTTTTGCCTACAAGAGAAGTCCATAATGCAGGGGGTCGAGGAATGGGGTTGTTTATGAGGAAATAAGTCATTTTTATAATGATATTACTTAGTTGGGGAGGGGGTGAAGTGGGATTATCAAACAGAAGAGTTTGTTTCTCAGTTAGCAAATTATTGCATAGAAATCATTCCACTAGTTGGATAATAAAGATGAAAAGACCAGTTGCAGAACAGCTCAGTAGTTATCCAGGTATGGCTTCTATTATGCCATAATAGTATGAGGTTAGCACTGTTGAGATTTTTAAAACAGTACAGTGTTTTTGAATTTCCAGTCACCAAAGGCTTTATGCAGTATCACTGCGGTGGTGGTGCTGCGGTAGCGTTGTCGCCGCACAGTAAGACGGTGTCGTGTTCAATTCTCAGCTAGAGCGTCTTCTGTGTGGAGACACGCGTGAATGGGCGTACCTTCGTTGAAGGTTGTGCTTCAGGGCCGGCAACTCAGAATGTAAAAATCTACTGCCCATCATCAGCAGACCGGACTTCCGCTGTGGCGACCCCTAACTGGGAAAAGCCGAAAGACACAACAACAACCATGGCACTGCCACAAAAGACCAATGATGCTGGTCATCTAGATGGCAATTTTCTTCTTTTGTTAAAAATATTCTCTTTCATGTACATTTCCAAGATAAAATAGTTTCATCACCATAACAAAGGTGGTCATGTGTATAGCTGTTTTCTCTGCAATAATCCTGAGTTGAAAATAATCTACAATGACAAAGTTGGCGGGGATTCCTCCCTTAGCAGTGTCTGCATGTGTAATCTGAACTGCTGTTTAAAGTGATAAAAGCAGTCAGAACCTGCTTAATGTTTTCATTTCACCTATATGTTCAGAATAATGTTTACAGCCTATCAACAAGCTGGTTCCTTGTAGTGGAGCAACAACCAGGCTTCCAGTCCAAGCTATTTAGCAGTCTTCTGTATTTTCCCATACTTAATGTAAGAATGTTAATCCATGAGACTGGAACATTACCGTTTATCTATATTCTCACATTGTTTGCATTTCCTACTTCAGGTCTTCAACTATTTTTTTTGCTATCTTTTCTGTTCTGCTGAATCTATTTAATTTCTCAATCTTATCCACTTTGTACATATAACTTTTTCTTTCTGACAGACATGTTCACAACATGAAAATATATCTGCTTGGGTAAAGTTTTGATAGCATAGTATGTTTACTTAGCTCAGTAATTCTGAATTCATTTTTTAACTAAGTAATTGGGGTTAGGGGAAGTTACTGTGTGTGAGCAGAGGTGTTATATGTGAATATTGGTGCCAGTATTTGCAAACACGTATATACTTGTTGTGGTTATTTAAATAAATCAGTGTCTGCGCAACAATCAAGAAATTTGTTCATTAATTGTTATCTCATTTATTTAATTAATGTTTTACCCATGAAAACCATTCACTGATTCTGGCAGCTGTCTGTCAAACCCACATGAATGTGTCAGGTCCCAGGTTATGTAGACATCGATTACTGGGAGTTTACTCTATCATAAAACACTGCTAAGGGAATCATGCAGCTCTCATTGGCTGAAAATGCTTCTTTCTTGTAATTGAGTTCTGTAAACATTCAAGCTCATGGCAGAAGAGACTGCTTTATTTTCAATAGATAAACATATAAATAAAAAAACTTCCTATGGAAAACATTGCATTTTGAATGGAAAATGTTTACAGGGCAGAGTGCACATGACAGTCAAACGCCGCCCTTAGTACTTAACCTAAGAAATTCCCTTACTCACCATCACAGCCCACATCCTATGGAATTACTCTACTTAAAAATGAAAATGTTAAAATACCACTCACCTTTGAATTACAGAAAAGCAATTACTTATCTCCCCTTGCTCCATAATACTGAAAGAATTGATGATCACGCTGCCATGTTAAAGAATAACCTGCAGTGCTACTTTTGTGGGCTGTCTTGTCCCATTTAAGATGATAGCACTAGAAAGGTTGAGCACACACAGCACTTTTGTTCTGCTGTAATTTTATCATGATAATTTGTGTTTTTCACTGCTGAGATTAAACGTGTTAAATATGAGAAAGTGATTTCACTGAACAAATAATGCAAAATGCAAAAATCTGATTTTCTGGTTTAGAAGTGAAGATTTTACATATATTTATATTTTCTTTTTACACTTAGGGCTAGACAGTTATAAATGCTACCAGCAGTCAGGAATGTGACAGTTTAATAAATGACTGCCACTTGGTATTATAAAATGTATGCAGTTCTATCATACATGCCACACAAAGTTCTGCTGAAATTATTTAACAGATTGTAGAAATAAGCATTTGACATAAAGCATTTACAAGCAGTCTGGGTAGCAGCTTGGCTATTTTTTCTGAAAGTTCTTGGATCTGGTTTGATCTGTTTTACTGATTTGATTTCTTTCCTGTTTTTTTTTATTTATTTTTTTTAATTATTTCTATATATTACTGGTCCAAAAAATTGTTACTGGCCATTTTGGCTCAAATGCAAACCTGAAATACTGTGGTATCTGATTTATCTGGCTTCTTATAGGTTCATAGGTTGATACTAGGCTATCTGCCCTAGGGCATTTATAAGCCTAGCCAGAGTGTGTTTGGCTTTCGCCATCCTTTTAGATTAGTTGACTGTGCCTCTGTATAGTAGGTCACAGAAGATAGCCCTTTTGAGGTTAGTTTAGGGTTGCCACCTTTTCAAATGGGCAAAGTGGGACATTTTTGGTACAAACATCAGATTTTACAGGCCGACACATACCCACGGTCAGTACAAAAGTTAGAAATTAATTTTTTTGCCTAAATAAAAGCTTATTCTTGTAGCATTTTAGTTGTTTATTCTGTTTCTTATAACATTTAGGTATTTTAGATACAGAATAACTGTTTTATGCAACTATTACATAAAATATAGGAAATAATTTTGTCCTAAAATCTCAGGACATTTGCCATTTTTACAATTTTTTTGTCAGGACACAACTGCCCAAAGAGGGACTGTCCCTCGCAAAGTGGGACAGGTGGTAACCCTAGGTTAGTTTACTGTGCCTCTGTCTAGTAAGGACACAGAAGAGATCCCAGGGGTAAACCTACGATATCCCATCCATTCATCAAGATTTCTCTTGAAGAGGATCATTGAGGGACTCTGCCTGACATGGATTGGGATTTTGTTCCAGAGTGAGGGGAGCCCCTGGGATATGAATCTGTCCCTCCAGCATGTCCTATTTATTTCTGTGCTGAGGTTATAGCAGTTCAAATCATTTTACCAACCCTAGTATACTTTCCCTGTCGAGGTTTTAAGAACCAGTGTTTTTGTCTTCTGTCCGTTATGGTAATCTAACAACCAAAGTCCCTCCCTCCCTTCCCCTTTGATTGCTATTGTCAGTTGTGTAAGCTAATTAAGTGCTTTTCCCACCCATTCTTTTACATAGATCCATAATAATGAGACCCCACTCAGCAAACAAGCATTGCTCTTAGTTAACCTCTCTTACAACAAATCAACATTTTCACAGATCTCCCATCCACTTGGTGTCCTTGCCATACTCTGAAAGGGTCCAGAATTAATCCTGTGTCATCTATGGCAGATAAAATATTTATTTTACTCTTTTGTATATTATTTTACTGCTTTAGCTAAGAAAGTTTGCACTTTAAATCATTTTCAAGTAACCTGATATTGGACTGTTTGCTGGTTGCTGAGAACTGCACTTTTGAAAAGCTTTACTAGTAGTGTTACTGTGTAATTTACACCTTTGTATTTGCTTTTAATTCTTGCATTACTGCAATTTTGGCCATGCTAAAGGGGTTCTACACAATTTCCTGTGTTTTAAGTGCCTGTATAAATTTGCAGTGTTTGTGAGACTCTTGGCTCATTTCCACAGAGCTCAGCAGCATTTGATTTCATCGCCTGTGCCTCTGAAGTGATTTCCTTGCATCGAGTAATAAATTTCATTTCCAAAAGCCATTACATTGATCAGATGAAGATTTCTTGTTTTATTAGTTCATTTATCTGTATTTAAGGCAGAAATGATTGCATTTGCTCAAAGTGTCTTGCTGTTGGTATGGTTGAATTGAGATGCCTTATGTAGCTAGTTTGTTAAAGTAGTTTTGTGGTAGCATTACACCTTCAAGTAATCTTTGTTGTATTTTTACATTAAGAGGACTGGGATATCCCATCTAGTGGCAGTAGGTGGTGGTTTGGTCTATGTGAGTTAAGAAACAAATAAAAAAGCTGTAAATGAAATTGTTTTATTGAAAAGAGGGCTTAGAAGCTAGTTACCAGGGCTTTAAGTGCATGTCTGAATTTGGCACATTTGCGCAGTACTTGACTCATTCCCACAGAGCTCAGCAAAGCTTGGAGTCCTCATCTGTGCCTCTGAACTGATTTACTTGCATCACGTGTCATCCTGGCAAAAGCTCAGTGCTTTTATTTAAAAATCACACTCCCAGAAGCTATTTAAGTGATCGACTGCTGATTTCTTTTTTATTTGTTTATTTATCTGTATTTAAGGTGGAAATTACTGCATTTGCTCAAACTGTCTTGCTGTTGTTTGATTGTCTTGAAATTCCCTTGTCTAGCTACTTTGTTAAAGTTGTTTTGTGGTACTATACCCTCTCAAGCAATATTTTTCCTCTGTTTTAAATTAAGAAGACTGGAATATTCCATCTAGTTGCAATAGGTGGTGGTCTGGACTATATGAGCTGGGAAATATATAAGAAAGCCATACATGTAGTTGTTTTATTGGCCAGACTGCTTAGAAGTCAGTTTCCTATGTTTTAAGTGCCTGTATAAATCGTGCCTCTGCTTATCATGCAGCAGTGGTTAGTAATACCCTGTATAGATGCAGTCACCTAGAAACCAAATTTTCCCATAAAACTACCTCTGAAACTGTACCAGTAACTTGCTGACTGTAGGACACTACTGTGTGCGTTGGGTAGCATAGAGCAGCTAGTTTGCACACTGAGGAGCACTGCCCATGAATTTAGTATAATATACCTTAGTATTATATAATCTAGTCTAGTCTCTAATCCCAAAAGTACTCCTAGTCAGCCCACTATTAAGCCTTCATAAACTGCCCCCCTTGTAGCTCACCCAGTGAAGGACCTGATATCATGGATAATGCACTTTCTGAGTTTATCTGCAGCTAGTTTGATGTATATGGGTATCTTAAGACAATGTAACTCTTGTCTAATGTTCACTGACAACCATTTAATCTAAAAGAAACACAGTATGCTAGAGATGAATATATACAATATGTATGGAGCAAATGTCTCACATACAAGCACTCAAAATAACAATCTGTTTGATAGAAACATACACAAACACACACACACACACACACACACACACACACACACACACACACACACACACACACACACACACACACACACACACACACACACACACACACACACACACACACACACACACACACACACACACACACACACACACACACACACACACACACACACACACACACACACACACACACAATACGGCTGCCACACACAGTACTCACCCCACACACATAAACCTACCTATGCTAAGGGACTTAAATGCAGTCTTCCCAAACCTTAAAGACCACCCAGACATTCCACCAGAAAAAATTATCCTCTGCAAACCTGAAAACACTCAACAGAAACAACACCTACCATTGCACATGCAGCCACAACCAATGGAGCCTCACAGGAGTCTACATTTTTTTGTACACCACTGGAGTATTCACATTTCCTGCCTTCCAGTCTGGTTTTCTTCAGTTTGTGGTTTTCTGGCCTACTGGTGGTTTGTTGTTAATACTTCAAACATAGTAAAATCTATCCAAGGAACTATAAAGGCATTAATGCAGACTGGTTGGAGTCTACAAAAGAATCTCCACTCCCCCCAAGCTCTCCTCACCCTGGAGAATGCAGACATCTGTGTAGTTACTGAGCCATGGTTTAAAGCAGTAGAGTGCACACCAGCAGTCCAATGCTTCAGTGCCTTCTACACATTCAGACAAGCAACTACACAGGCAGAGACTAAAGTTGGAGGTATCCTGAGCTACATAAGTAGCAAGCATACCTCTGGACTGGTTACAAAGGATGATGTGCTGGACTTCCACCACATTCATATTGCTATGCACAAAGCCCCATACCATATTCTAGCAAGCTACAGGTGACCTTTATGTCCCATGAAACCATAGCTCATATATAGACCTATTGAAGTCATTCACTATTCATCCCGATATCATACTGAAGGGAATTTAATTATCCCTTTTTAAATTGGGAATACTGCACAACCCCAAATTTGAAGTGGAAGACAATAGATAGACATTATAAACACAAACACCCTGGACCAGATAGTGTATATGCCTACCAGAGAGAGAAATACATTGAACCTGGTACTCATCCCACCCCCAAGTGCTGTGTCCCCTCTGGTAAGGTCACACCACAAATATGTTTCCTTTGAAATAAAAAATCAGTTCTGTAACCCCAGTAAACCCTGTCATAGTTAGGCTCTACATCAAAGCAAACTACCTTTTATTAAGTGATAACCTGTCAAAATTTCAAGCCCCTCCAAACCCAGATTACACAGCAGCCTATGCAGAATTATTCAGAGTCACTGTACAACCACCTCAATAAATTCATAAAACCGCTGTGCCTACCAGACATAAGTCCAAAACTAACTTAAAAAAAAAGCAAACCAACATAGTAGAATCTAAAATTAAACAGGTTGTACTTCAAAAGGAAAAAAGTCATAGCTAAAAATAAAAGTGTTGCATGAAAATGATAAACCTCTCTCATCAACCTGAATAGAAAATTAAGAGGACCAACAAAGGCCAACAAAGCAAATTTTGAGGTAAAGATAGAGTTCCAGGTGAACAACAACCATAAAGCCTTCTTCAGCTATTTCCAAAACCTCAAAAGCAGAAGAGAATAGGGTGCCAAATGACTGGTGAATGGAGCCATGTTCACAGAACTGGGAGATTATAGCAAATCTTCTGGCTGACAAGTATAGCTCCAACTTTAATTCCCTCTCATCCCCAGTTTTCCCAGGGGCACAGGAAAATAATTTTCTTGGGTGGCGAAAGCCAGGGTACCTTTTTGGTTAGGCTTGTATAGGCCCTAGGGCTGATAGCCTAGTACCTACCTATGAACCTATAATATAACCAATCAAACTACTGGTAAGGAACAGGTCTTAAAGCTGCTTTTAATGCCAAAATTTCAACTTCTGTGGACCATGATAATATCCCAAGATGTCTCCTAAATATCCTGCAATGTGACCTATCAGGGCAACTGCCATCACCATTAAACCATAGCCTCTGAAATGGCTTCATACAAAGCAACTGTAGGACTGCTACAGTCATTCCTTTACACAAGGGTAGGCTATCAATGGATCCCAGGAACTACAGACACATTAGTCTGACTGGTCTCATATGAAAAGCCATGGAAAGAATTCCATGGAAAAGATTAATAATGCATAGGAAACCTTCAGACACTGGAACCAACCCAGTTTGTTTTTTTTTCAAAGGCTGGTCATGTTTCTGAACCTGGAGGACTTCACTGAGAAGTTCATCAAGGCAATGGATGAGGCTAAAACTGTGGATACTGTCTACCATGACCTAACTAAGACATTTGATACAATACCCATTCGGGCATTGTAAACAAAATCATGGAATTAGTCATAAACCCCTATGTAACCCACTAGATAGCCAGCAGACTCACAGATAGGACCCAGGAGGACAGGACTGGCGAGACCACCACCACAAAGAGGCCAGTTACCAGTGGAGTCCCCCAGGGGTCTGGGCTTGGTCCACTCCTCTTTGGCATCTATTTCTCAGAAGCCAAGACAGATGATTTCTGGCTGGAAGAAATCATAGACTCCCCCTCCAGGGTAAAAGCATTTTACAAGTAGGTCTAACACAGACAAACGGCTGGAGCCAAAACCAAGGCATAAAACGCAATCTCAAGAAATGCATAATAGTACTGTTTTAGAAGTCGGCCACCCCAGGAATCTTGCTCATCAATAAAACACCCATAAAAGTAGAAAAAGTAGTCAGGAATTTAGGGACTCATGTAGATAGTAACCTGGCTTTCAATCAACATGTGCATAAGGTAGTAAGAAAACCATTCTGTACTACTCAATGTATAATTAAGGGCATAGCATCTAGGTCCAGAAAGTCATTGTGCCCCTATACTCAGTTCTCTTCAGACTAGTCATTGAGTATAATGCTCCATTTGATATTTACTTGACCAGGCACACGCAAAAACTGGAACATTCACAGCGGCTCCTCACAAAAAGAATATAGGGCATAAACACAATGCCCTGTGCAGATCAACTTAAAGCCCTGTTCCTATACTATGTTTCCTATAGACTGCTGAGAAGTGATGTATGCCTAGCATACTGTTTTCCTTGGATCCCTGATTTTGCATATTCACAAAGCAAATAACATCAGAACTACTAGAGCCAAGGATTTAAATTTTGCTTGTGATTTAAACAGGGCATGTTGGAGGGACAGGTATGCATCTCAGAGAATTCTCATTTACTGAAATAGCCTTCCCCATCAATGTGAAGGAGAGCCCTTCCATACTCTGTTCAAGTGTAACCCAGACCAGCAGCTAGAAAATCAGAAATTCACCCCAGGTGTGACACCTACGTCTCTGATGGACAGAGGCAGCAGTTAAATCATGTCCTATTAAATACATCTTAAACAACCTCTAAGGCAAAATAGTCAGTGGGATACATTTGGGTAGCATGGCTAGGATTATAAAGGCCACACTAGTCCTTAGCCTAGAGGCATACCTATGAACCTATGAAACCTGTAAACAGTTAAAAAATAGCAATCTCTTCTACTGAAAGTTTAAATAGAAATCTATAATAAATATTAGTACTACATGCATTGACCATATTTAATAAGGCCTTCAATTACAGGCTGTAGCTAAAAATCCTGCAATTTACTTTACGTCCTATAAATGATGTGGTCAAATATAGAGATGTTAAGAGTTAACTATGCATTTACAGAGAATCATAACAATACCTAAACCACTATTTCAGATATGTTTCATTATCAGACTCTGTTTGGGTCAAACTGTTCAGCTTGATTTTACTGTATTTTCTTATTCACACTGCAGCCGGCCAATTATTTTTAGAAGCCAAAGAAATGCAATGCTGAACACATTATAAAACAGTACACAATTGCTACTCCTGTTATTATGTTAGATTTCAGCAGCCGTTACTTCAAAATTTACACATAAATATTTACTTTTCAAATGCTTTCTGCTTAACATTATCATTAAAGAGTTGAGCTGTTGCTGCAGTAGTTGATTGCAAATACACATTGTACCGAGTCCATACTGTTTCTTAACTAGCGTACACTGAACTGACTTCCTGTTACACGTTTTAAACTGGGGTGAGTTTAGTGGCTGGCTTCTGATAAGGGAGTGAATGAAGAAATATTTTATAAGCATACTCGAATGCAAAATCTAAGTAAGTAAAGACAAATAAGAAGGCACAGAGAAAATAAGTATAAATAATGTTTCTAAACAAATTATTTGGGGACAATTTGCAGCAGAGCATCACAACAGACTGGATGAATGAATTAATGAGTTAATTAATGTATGCATGCATGCATGCATGTGGTTTGTTAACTTGGAGAGCACACTGATCAGAAATGACCGATTGCAGGCACAGCCCAGATGAGTCAAATCACAGAAATATAGATACTTCAAATAACAAAACATAAGAAAACAGTGTAATGATAAAAATATTACAAAAAACAAGACAATATATGTCATAATTTAAGCAATATGTTATGTACAATGCGCAGCCTAGAGTCTGCAGAGATGAACTGGTTAAGATAAGCCTGACAAAGAGATGCAGCGAGGTACAGAGGTTAGGTGATATAGTCCACACAAAAGAACCTATATTGATTATTGTTACATTGGTAAGATTTGAATTCTGCTTAGAATTTAGAATAGGAGGATAGCTTCTTTAGGTATAAGGGAAGTGATTCCGAGAGTTTAGGTACCAGAACTGAGAAAGAACTGTCAGTGCCTTGATGTTTGATTTGTGATGTCTGCAAAGCCAGTTGTATCAGTTAGATGGATAAAATCTTGAATATGGGCCAAATGAAAAATAGTCCAAACAAGCAAAATAACAAGTTCCTGCAGTAAACAAGGACTTTTATTAAAGTTCTTACAACATATGTTGTATGCAGACCGGCTAAAGAAACTCCAACTCTACTGAGTAGCATACCGCCTACTCAGAGGCGATCTATGCCTGACGTACAAGGCCATGACCAACCCGGAATTAATGGACATGCTCCACCTCAGAAAATCCAAATCCACCAGATCTACGCGAGCGAGAGATTTGAACCTCAGCACAGAAATAAATAGGACATGCTGGAGGGACAGATTCATAACCCAGAGGCTCCCTTCACTCTGGAATAAAATCCCAGTCCATGTTAGGCAGTGCCCCTCACTGACTCTCTTCAAGAGAAATCTTGACGAGTGAATGGGAGATCGTAGGTTTACCCCAGGGGTCACTTCTGTGTCACTGCTAGACAGAGGTACAGTAAAGTAAACCTTAAAATGGGCACAGTATACTCATTCCAAGGGGTGGCGAAAGCCAAACACACTCTGGCTGGGCTTATAAATGCCCTAGGGCAGATAGCCTAGTATGAACCTATGAACCTATGAACCTATGAGCTTTTCTTGGTTTGAACTTGTGCTGTGGTTCATATGAGCCAAATGACCAAGGTCTGGATAGTGCTGCTGAAGGAGTCAATAGGGAGAGTCTGAAAAGAGGATGGTAAGGGTGAAAGGTTGAGCAAGTGTTACAGTGGCCTCTGCTAGAGGCTGATGCTTACTTCAGCAGGATGTAGGTTCAAAACACATTCTTGGTACACAGCAAGCAGTGCACAACCACAAGTCAGCGCATGCAAGAAAGCTGACACATATCACAGTGCTGATACTGTGTATCCCTGCTTTGGCAGCATAAATGCTACGACTGTGAGAGATGACAGAAAAAAAACAACCCCTCTTCTGTTCACTGAGTGGTAGGGTTAATGTAACTGCTGAATGTCTGAGGATAATAACTGGCCATCTGAAACTGAAAATGTGTGAATATTAGAGTATGTGCTAATTTCAAGACTGTCATAATATGAAGTGTTCTGAGGTAGCAGATATATTTGAGCTAGTAACAATCTATCTGCCTATTTCTGCATATGTCTACATACATTATACATATATACAAGTCTTAGGAGTGGGAGGTACGCAGACCCTTTTTAAGGGGAATAGGAGGCAAACTTCTGCAAAGGTACCACAAAAGTGTAACCGAGCTTTAGTATTGGCTGTTATTATGGCTGAATCTTAAAATATTTCTCGTAGTTTTTTTACTCACATTATTACTTGCACTTCTGATAGGGAACCACAGTGCTGCCTAGTAGTTTACTGACTGAATGTATTTAGTGTCCACCTTTAAATCTGAGTGCCCCTCTGTATGCAGGCTGGAAGTCACATGCTCATGGCAATGTAATAAGGCTTGAAGGGCTGCAGAAGGGAGTGGAGAATGAGACTAACCACCCTTCATGACTACCTAAGTTATGGCCTCAACTCTCAGATCTATTGTGGCCTCAAAAGATTTGGGAGGTGACTGACAACTGACAAATTTGAGGGGGGGAAAGACCAAAAGAATGTGTCAGCTACAAAATAAATCTCAGTAAAAACAATATTGCAATATACCCTACCTGAGTGTGGAATATGTCGGAATTTACTCACTTCTGGACTGAAGTTTGTCACTTGGACTGGTCTCTGATAACCAAGCCTTCCCAAATAAGCAAATTACAGTCCCCTTCATGTCCAGACATGGTACATTAATACTATAAAGGTATCTAGCAGCACGGCAAATAATAAACCCAAGAACAGCTGAGAATGTTCAGCTGAAAATGTCAAATTCCTTCAGTATCCAAAACTATTTGACTTTATTAGGATTCAGAAATACACAGTTCTTAATTCTACTGATATTACCAGAAAATCTGTGGGAAAACTGCAATCCTAATTGCAGTGTATTTGTGGAGCTTGTGTGTGCGTGTGTGTGTGTGTGTGATGAGTGTGTGTGTGTGTGTGTGTGTGTGTGTGTGTGTGTGTGTGTGTGTGTGTGTGTGTGTGTGTGTGTGTGTGTCTTCCTAGCACAATTTAAAGATGATCTTGCAAAGTATCTTGAGTGTTATTACTACATGATATCCAATTAGCTGAACAGATACGCATACTTAACATTTTTCTAATTTGCTATATAAGAATAGTTTTTAAACTACCCAATTTTATGACATTATGTAAAGAAAAGGGTAGAGCATGGTATGCAACAATCAACTGTAATTAAGAAAAAGAGTGAATAACATTTAATTTTGTATTAAGCTAAAATATACATACAGTAAATTCTCAGTTAACCAAAAGTCAAGCAAACAGAACTCTCAAGCAGCCAGAAAAAACAATCGAAGAAATACAGTAAAATTTTCATGTGTTGTACATTCTGACCCCCCCCCCACACAGAAACATACCTTACATTTTAGAGCTTTAGAGTTTTAAAAAGGAAGATAGAAATAAATTCCCTCTCCCCAACTTAAGAACAAGTCAAACCAAACAAATAATATAGGGTAAAATATTAGTCAGACCTATTTTTAATAGTAACTCTCAAGCAATCAGAAAATACATTTATCCAGCATCTATCAATCTCCATGGGTGCAGGTTAGCCGAGAGTTTGCTGTAACTGAAAAGAACACAAACAAGAAAAAAATATAATGACTATATTCCTACTTTGAGATTTCAGCTGCATGCCTCTGAGGTCTTCAGCATCTCCCCATAAGGCCTTGCATATGTGGTGCTATGTTTATTTTCCTGTGTATAAAACTAGCAAAACAGTATATTTTATTCAGCGTAGTTGTAAGCATACTGTTGCTATGTGTTGTGTCTTTGTTTTTTCCTCATCTCATTAAACTATAGCATCTATCTTTTTTCTGCCTTGACAGTAGTTATTTATTTGGCTCTGTACTGACATGTCAGTATGTAAAATGCCGAATGCCAACAAGCCAAAAAAACAAAAAAAGTGAACTAAAAAAACAGAAGGGTGAATTTTGAAAATTGCTCTTCTCCTTTAAACTCCTTTTTGCAGGAGGGTAAGCCCTTACTGCACCCCCCCAACCTTATATATACCAACTCCAAGATTGCCAACCATCGGAGAAAAGGGAATATTCTGAGAAATGGCATCTTGAATTTAGTATATGTAAGTCATATCTTTTGGCCAGTCAGTCTCCATATTTTGAGACTTGCTGTAGCATGGTCCCGGTATTTCATATGGTTAACTTATTATTCTTGCTATGAAAAGTGGCCCATCATATGGTTAACTTATTATTCTTGCTATGAAAAGTGGCCCATTTTCAGTCAGATTTCTACTCCTAGGTGTTAACAATCTGATTGAGAGAGTAACTGTAAGTCTACCTAAGTAGCCTTCACCCTAAAGAATATGGTGTTTAATACAAAACAATTATGCACATTTGCTTTCATGAATCCATAGTTAATGCTGAATACCTATATAGTCTAATTTACAGATTGTTATAGAGTATTTCTTTAAGACCAAAACCGAAGACTAAAACACTGAAATGTTATTGAGCTGCTTCTTGTGCTCAGGGTACAGGATTTAATTTCTTCCAGTTTCATTTTCTACTGTGTGACACTAAGCAAGTCACTTTTCCAAACGGTGTTCCCAGGTCACATCTGAAAAGCGATATTTTCTCCAATAGGCTTACTTGGTCAACATATAGCTAAATAACTAACTAAATAAATAAAGGTTACTTAAACGAATAGCTGTGGAATAAGAAACTTAAATACATCAACTGTTTTGCATTAAAAGAAATAAACAGTAATCTCTACTTTTATTTTATATATTTTGGTTCCTAACTTCGGAAACACCGTGAACTAATGTTAGTGATTTCAAAAACAAACACAATTTTAGATGTTTATTGTTGCTTTGCTCATTGAATTCACTAAGTGATATACAGGTGAATTTACAATACAATGAAATGATTACCTGTCATCTACATCTGGGGCCTGCAGGTTGCATTCTGGAACTTTTGCAAGTTCATAGATGATGTCACTATACCCTGCTGCTGCAGCAATGTGCATACACGTCTTCCCGTTTTCGTCATCATAATTTATAATACTCTGGCCCAGGTGGTGATCCAAGATAATAGAGCACAAAAGTCGGTTTCCACTCTAGGAAAATGTAATATAAATAATTTAGTGGCTATAACACACACATGGTTTTATGGAACACTTATTTATTGTATTATGCATTAAAGACTTTTGAATTTCTGAATTTTATAAATACACATTTGTGATATAATGATTAACTATTTTTCCATCTGTTCATACAAATGTGACAGACTTTATGTTACTAGTTTTTCTAATATCTTTTTCAGCGTATTTTCTTTATGTTTTTCTTAGAAAATTATGTATGCCAAAAAGCTATTGCTTCTTGAAGATTAGAGTCTCCTTGAACTCAAAAGTTTAAAGTTCAAAATTAAACCCATGTGTTAGCGTCAGTCACCTGTGAAAATTTATTTAGGCACAGGGTAAGCTTATTCAGACATTCATGAAAGACTGTTCAGCTTTTCTGCATAAATGATTACATGGAGGAGTGGCACTCATTCACCTCAAAAGCATCTTCACCACAGATGACACTATGATCATAGAGAAAAGATAATCAAATTAGAGCGCAATACCCTGTTAGGAATTTTAAAACGTTCACAATATCATACTTAAGTGTAACTATGGATACTGTGCTGTGACCTCTGCAATGCTCTCAAATATTAACTATGGTGATACAAGTGAAAAAGGAATCAAAAAGCACCAGTTCACAGAGCCAGATTCTCCAAATGTCTAATTTATTAGAAAAGAGGTAACCATACCGAACATAAAAATGCTAACATTCCCAAGAGTTGCACTAACCAGCAGATACAGGCTCTGTGCCTCATAAACATCATAGTTTTGTCTTAACAGTCATATATGCACATCCATATTCCAAGAGTGCCGCACTTTTAATAGGTCTCAAATTAAAGCTGAGGAACCTTAAAATTCAGGACTTGGTTTTCTGTGTTCGACATATAGAAATAATACATAAAAAAGTTACACTGAATGTATTTAAAAAAGACAGACAGCAAAGGATTTAAAAAAACACAGACTTGTATAAAAGGCTTCCATGTTGCTATCATCATTCGTATCATATCCTTTCCCTCACGTGAATCCTAATTACATTACTAATGCTGTACAGCATATAATAAAACTGTCATACTTAAAGTGTTGGGAGTAGACAGCAATATAATAATATAATAATAATAATACTCTAATCTATAAAGAACATATCACTCTGAGCACTGTTATATGCATATTTGTGTTAGTTATGTACTCAGAACTGAGGTATTTAATGCTCTTCAGTGGAATAAATGGCTACTCTTCAAATAAATAAGATGTGCATTATGGCTTACATATTGCATAACTTGCTATACTTATACAAGAAGCATGTGAGATGTGTCTACAAAAGAAAGTATGTCTGACACTGTTAACACACCCTTATGTCACTGCACTAAATCTGGTGATAATGTCATAGAGACTTCACATGACCACTCCACGGGAATAGAGGAATAAATAGAGTCACATGTCCCATCTCTCTGGAAAAGTTTTACATCATTTCTCTTCATAAAGGGGGAAACTCCACTGAAATAATAGACTTCAATATTGTCCCCTTTTTCCAAGATCTTACAAAACTGTATTCATAAACAACTTTTACAATACTTAGTCCAAAGAAAATCTATTAACCTCCCCCCACCACAGTTGTCACCCAGATCATAGCACAACACTGTCCGTGTTGCCTTTTTGGACCATGTCTGTAAAGCCAGCAATAATTTAATTTCTTCCCTATTTTTAGATTTCGCTAAAGCTTTTCATATAGTCTGACATACCAAACTACTTTCAAAAATGCCTGCTTTAGGCTTTTCCAGTACAACAGTCACTTGGTTCTCTAGCTACGTATATATCCAACTACAATCAGTTAACTGGCTCTCTACTTACTCATCTTTTCTCCCAGTTAACATGGGTGTCCCACAAGGCCCTATACTTGGCCCTCTCCTTTTTCATAGTTTCATAGTTTCATAGTTTCACAGTATAGTACTAGGCTATCTGCCCTGGGGCATTTGTAAGCCTAGCCATAGTGATGTGGCTTTTGCCACCCCATGAAATGGTACAAAAATGTACAGAATAAATCTAGAATACTGTGCCTCTGTCTAGTAGTGACACAATGAAGGTCCCCTTATATAATAGAATTAGTTTACTGTGCCCCTGTCTAGCAGTGACACAGATATGACCCCTGGGGTAAACTTACGATCTCCCATCCACTCATCAAGATTTCTCTTGAAGACAGTCAGTGAGGGTCTCTGCCTAATATGAACTGGGATCCTGTTCCAAAGCATGGGAAGCCTCTGGGTTATGAATCTATCCCTCCAGCATGTCCTATTCATACTTGTGCCGAGGTTTAAGTCTTTAGCTCTCGTGGTCCTGATGGATTTGGATTTTTTGAGGTGGAGCATGTCCATCAGATCCTGATTGGACATGGCCTTGTACGTCAGGCAGAGATCACCTCTGAGCAGGCGGTATGCTACTGAATAGAGCTGAAGTTTCTTTAGTCTGGCAGAATAAGACATATGTTGGAGACCCTTGATCCTTTTGGTGAGGTACTTTTGTGGTCTCTCCAGCTGTTGCAAATGCCGGGTGAGGTACATACCAAATGGGGCATTGTACTCAATCATGGGTCTGATGAGGGAGGAATATAGGGGTACAATGACATCCTTGGATCTGGATGTGAATCTCTTCATGATGAGGTGTGCAAGGTAGAATGGTTTTCTAACTACTTTGGCAACGTGGGTGTCAAATGAGAGGTCGCTGTCTACTTGGTTCCCTAGGTCTCTGATTACTTTTTCCATACTCAGTGGGTTGCTGTCTATGTGATAATTTGTGGGTACTTTGTTTTTTCCAAAAGGGATGACTATACATTTTTTGGCATTTAGTTTAAGGCCGTGACTACGGCACCAGTTGTCCGTTTTAGTGAGGCCTTTTTTTAGGATGTGTGTGTCTACTGGTGTATCGACTATGGCGCCTAGTTTGCAGTCATCTGCGAACTTTGTCAGCCACAGCCCTCCCATGTTTGCTTTAACATCTGAGAAATAAATGCTGAACAAGAGGGGTCCCAGGACAGATCCCTGTGGGACACCACTTGTGACTGGCTTTGAGTCTGACATTGCTCCAGCGATTTTAACTTTATGGGTTCTGTCCTTTTGCCAGTTTGCAACCCATCTAGTGACATAAGGGTTTACTTTTAAGCTGTTTAGCTTATCTATGATGCCTGAGTGGGGTATTGTGTCGAAGGCCTTAGCCAAGTCCAGGTATGCTGTATGGACTGCTTTGCCCTCATCAATGGCTCTAGTGACTGTTTCGAAAAAGTCAACCAGGTTTAAAAGGCAGGATCTGCCCTTTACAAAGCCAAACTGGGTGGGGTCAAGTGTCTGTAGGTCCCCTATGTCTCTGTTTATGAGTTCCATAATGATTCTTTCCATAGCTTTGCAGACCAGGCTAGTTAAGCTTATGGTGCGGTAGTTTCCATGGTCTGTAGAGGCACCCCCCCTTGTGGAGCGGGACCACTGTTGCTGTACGCCAGTGTTCAGGTACATATCCCGAAGTAAGGCTAAGGTTAAATAGCATTTTATGTGTGGGTTTAGCTCCTCTTGGAGTTCACGTAACACGCACCCCGGGATACCGTCAGGTCCCATTGATGCTGTGTTTTTTGCTTTGTTTAGGGCGGTTCTCACTTGGACATCTGAGATGACAGGGAGATTACATTCAGCTGGGATAAGTATTTCTTCTTTTGGGGGTGAAGGAGGGGAGAAATTTGCACTGAACCTGTCAGCCAGAATGTTAGCAATATCTGTGGGTTCAGTGTATTTTTTGTTGTTGTGAACCAACTCTGAGCATATCTGAGGGTTTCCGCCCAGGTTTCTAACATAGCTGAAGAAGGCTTTGTGGTTATCTTTAGTGTCCTTAGCGATTTTTCTCTCAAAGTTTGCCTTGGATGTTTTTATGAGAGAACGTAGTTTTCTGCTAATGTTGATCAGAGATGTCTTCCCTTCATGGGATTTCACTCTGACGTGCAGTAACTTCCTTCTTTTGTTATACAATTTGTTTATGGCTGAGGTCCACCAGACAGGATGCTTACATTTGGTGGAGAGGGACTTGGATTTGTTTGGGATTGCATGATCCATGCATTCTTGGAGATGTCCATAGAAAGCATTTGTGAAGGATTCGGCATTGTGGGATGTGGTATCCACTGGCACAGTGGGCTTAAAGGATACCATCTCAGTCTTAAGAAGAGTGGAGTCTGCTTTTGAGAAGTTTTTCACTGTGGTCTTTTGTGCTGGGGGTGGAGGTGGGATATGTATATCCAGGGTGATTAGTTTGTGGTCAGATCTCACTAGTGAGGGGGTATACTTCCGGTGTGGAGCATTTTGTCCCCATGTTTGTGATGATCAGGTCTAGTATATTATCTCCCCTAGTGGGAGAGGTGACTAGTTGTTCCAGTGCATTTGAATTTATGAATTACAGGAACCTTTGGGCTAGGGTATTAGGGCTAGAATAATGTACCCAATCTATGTTTGGGTAGTTGAAGTCTCCCAGTATGATGGTATTTTGTGATACATTCATATCCTCCAATGTCTTCAGGAAGGCTGAGTGGGGTTCTTGAGATTGGGAGGGTGGTCTGTAACATGCTACCAGTTGTATAGCAGTTTTGCCTATGGTTAGTTGCACCTGTATGGTCTCTGATGCTTCATGTGTTGCTACTAACCTGGAGGTGTGGGTGTCCTTTATGAATATGGACACTCCCTCCTTTGTGGTTCGCCCGGTTTTGGGGCCGAAAAGCATGATATGAGGTATAGCCTGGTAGTGCTGGGGTGCTCTCAGGAGCCTTGAAACAGGTTTCAGTTACTGCACAGACGTCAAAGTTCTCCATGCTGAGGAGTGCATCAAGTGCCTGCATCTTGAGATTTAGACTTCTGGCATTGAGCAGCATTACCCTTAGTTTTTTTCCATTTTTGTTTTCTAAGGAGGTGGGTTTGTCTTTTGAGCCTTGCCTAAAAAAGGCACTATGAGGGTGGCAAGAGCCTTAGCCGATATCCAGAAGCCCAGTGTTGACAGGTGTAAGCCATCCCTTGCGAAGCAGTGTGGCTTGTCCAACATATCATCCCAGGCAGACAGACATTGTATCCCCTTAGAATGACACCAGTACTTGAGCCAATTGTTAAAGCTGATCATCTTGTCTTTGTATTGTGGTATCATTCTTGGTGAGGGCAAGATGCTGCTTAGGGTCAGGGTCATACCAGCCTGGGCTACATAATCGGAGAGCTCCTCTATGTCTTTTTTCATGTAGTCCATGGAGGTACGTCTCAGGTCATTCACACCAGCATGGACAATGACGGAATCATATTTGTACTTGCTTTGGAGTGATCTGAGTGCATGTGTTATGTGTTGGATCCTAGCTCCCGATAGACAGCTTACAGTCACCTTCTCCTTGTTCAGCCTGGTCAGTGGGACATCAGTGTGTCTGACTATGGAGTCACCTATTACTAGTGTATCAGGCAAGGTGTTTGGCCTTAAGGGCTGCGATTGTTCGACACACTGATTTATTGAAGTATGTGTTGTATGTGTTTTGTTTTGAGGTGGTGGATTTTTGGATGTCTGCTTTGGGAGCCTCTGTTGTTTTGGTAAGTTTTTTATTAGAGCCTCCTAGTATGTCTTTGTGTTTTTATGTGTTTGGTTTGCAGTTGTGGTTTGTCTATGTGGGACTGGGATTGTTGTGTGTGTGGTTGCCATCTCCTCCTGTCTGGTCATGCCAGCCCTGAGTTGAGAGAGTTCAGCCTCCAGTTTGGCTATATAGTTGCATCTCTCACATGTATTTGTGTTTGTTGGGAGGAGGAGAGGGTTGTCTGTGTACATGAGACAACTGTAGCATTGTCTCAAGATACCCAGATTGACCAGCTGAACTGGAGACGACACCAGTAATCTACCACTTGACATGCTAGAACAGTATAAGGGAGTGGTATACCTTTAAGGGAAGTGGATATTCACAGGAGTGGTAAGTAGATGTAGTGCTTTACTTTGTACGAGAGTGCTTACTTAGTAGAGAAGTATTGAGAACAAGTGCTAGGCTTATAATACAGTGAGTAGTCTGGTTATACTAAGAGTAGAACTTCCTTAAGGGAAAATTTGAAGAGCAGACTTGGCGGAGCCAGAAAAAGTTTAACCTTGTTTAACCGGCACTGCGCAAAGCCATGCAAATGTGGATTTTAAACAGTGAACTACAAAAGAGCTAGAAATGGTCCCAAACAACCAATTACTACAGCTTCTTGTGCTGAGGTCACTTCCCCCAAGGACAGGTAGGCTGCTCAAGGCTCCCCACTCCCACTGGTGAGCAAAGAAACTTCCTTCTATCCAAGTAAGGTAATGGACAACACAGGAACTACACCACAGCCCAGAATACAGCAATGCCTGTAAACTGGTCTAAACTAGTCGAGGAAGGCGGGAAAACAAGGATTATTTTTAACATATTTATAAATTGTCTAAATATATCCTCCCATCAAGCTACAATTATACAATATGCAGATGACTCTATTATCATTTGTTCATCTAATAATCCTTCCCAGTTACAATCTATCATTCATCAGGCTTTTAACTTTATTAAAAAACTGTCTCAGTGACAATCAGCTTTTCCTAAATCCAAATAACAAAACACTTATCTTATTTGTCCTCAAATCTCAAACACAAATAAAAGACACCTTCAAAATATTCTCTGTTAACAATACTGAAACTGAAGTTGTATCTCACACAAAGTTACTTGGTGTCATAATAAATAATCAACTGTGCAAAAAAACACCACACCAAAAACAGGGCATGCTGTACAGATCAGAAAAATTCCTTACCAACTCAAGACTTACTCTAGCAAATACCTACCTCCTTTCTTCACTACTATATGCCTCACCCATTTTCACCAACATTCAGATCTCCCAGAGATCAAAAATTGAGCTTTGCTATAACAAAGTAGCTAGATTTGCAGCCAGTCAGTCTTACAACTCCCACCACTGCTCCACCATCAGATATATAAACTGGCTTGAGTTACCTCACTACCTCAAGTTCATCCAACTCCTCCTTGCTCATAAAATGGTGTAAAAATCATCATCTTGCCGCAAAACCAGCACCATTCTTAACCATTACCTCCATAATCACCTTCTTTATTCATCTGAGAAGCACCTCCTTGAAATCCATAAACTGAAAAAAAAAGGTATCAGTCAATGCATATCTTCCTACTCAGTAACCAAGGCCTGGAACAGTATTCCTACAGATATTTGAAAATTACCATATAGTCAGATATTTAAACAATCTCTAAAGAGATTTCTCTGTGACATCCCCACTCTGGGCCATTAATCAAGGAGCCTGAATCCTCAATACTGACACTGGAGAGGGATGTTCACTTGGAATAAAAATGGATACGCCCAGTATTTACAGATGCAGCTCTCTGCATCAAGCACAATTTCCCTTAAGAGCACACAGGAAACACACTTAGCCCTGGGTTTGGGTTTCTCTTTCTGCCTCTTCCCAGGTCCCCAGTAAGGCTCCCCACTAGCACAGCTGCAGAGTTAAGCCCTTGCTGGAGTGTCCAAGCCAAGTCCATGACCACTCTCTCTATGAAACCAGTGCTTCACATCCCTGCTCCAAGTAGCTGACACACACATGCTCTTTAAGATTTGATTTGCACACACACTCACATGGGAAAGGCTGACACAGATTGGTTAGCTATGCCCCCTTCTGCCCAGACTATACATTAGTTACTGCCACTAGATACTCTCAAGCCAGCTACTTTAAGGATCTTACAAGGGTTCCCAATTATACTGAGTGAAATTAATAATACAAATGGTAGTTTGACCAAAGCAGTAAGGCTTTCAGGAGTGGCCACAGAGTCACCAAACAGATATGAGTACTCTCAGAGGTTAAAATATTCTCTAAGGGACCAGCCATCATGGAAAGTTTAAATATATTTAATAATGAATATTAAAAGAACATGAAAATACTAAATATCTATTTACAATAAACACTAGAGTTTCAACCACAGAAAATATTAAAATAACACAGATGAATAGATTCACACAGATATAGGAAAACAGTACATAACTAATCTCACTATATTTTCCAGACTAATCTAAATAGTTACTATTCCCTAGCCACTTACTATTGCAAGGCAAGTTGAAGTAGATGAGTGGTCCTTCTATGTCAGGTTTCCAAACCAGAGTGCCATGAGACTTCAGTCTCAACTACTATTAAACTTTATTTTAGTTATGGATTCCAGAATGACATTATATACATCTGGCCATCTGACACCTGGTTCCCATGCATCCCCCATTGCTAGAAACTGCCAAGATTTAGCACATATGTGTCAATAATATACACATACATAGCCCTGCTAAGATCTGCTGCAGTTCTTGTAAGTCATAAAACACTTCCACTCTTCCTACAGGAGCTAATAAACCATACTTCTTACAGACATTGCGACTCTGGCTTCATACAAAACTGTGAGATTAACATCTTTATCGCCTATGCCGTATTTTAATTTCTTACTATTTTTAAAATTTGAGATTAACATCTTCACTTCCAGTATGCTCAGTCAATATATATATATTTAATCAGTTACAATAATGCATGTATATTTCTTTCTCTTTCCAGCAGAAAACATTGTTGATACATTTTTAACACAAGCAAGTTTACAAATCCATTTTCAACACAAACATCTGTACAAATCAGTTTGATTTGCAAATGACATATAATTCTTTACAAGATTCCATCTAGCTGTACTGGCATATGTTATGCATCCACTGCCCTACTTCTCCTTGCTTAGCTGGCAATACCTCACATCATCACATCTCTCACCCCTCTGAAGACTCAAGTTAGTTTTTCAAGTGACCCTTGAGAAACATTGCTTGAAAGGAATGAGCCTATCTGGGAATACATTAACTCATACCCTGTTTTGGGAGCCCATCTGCATTGGCATTGCTAATCTCACTACAGTGCTGCACTTTCATATCATATGCCTGCAACTCTAGGCTCTACCTTAGTAACTTGGGATTTTGCTGGCTTGCTCAATGTAGCCATAGATTCTTTTCAGACTCCTCCTGCATCCTACTGCAAATACTTAGTACAAGGACCTCCCTATCATGGTAAGGTTTTATCATGTTAACATGGTACAGTATATGCCCCTGGCTCCTACCTAGCAGTTGTAGCATGCAGTTAAAATCACTGACCTCCCTTACCACATTGAAGGGTCCTTCCCAAGCTGCCTGCAGCTTATTGTGCTTGACAGGAATGAGAACCATAACCTGCTCTCCCACATCATACTCTCGTGCTTGATCATTCCTCTCATTCCAGACCTTTTTCTGCTGTTGGGCTCTTGCCAGTTTAGCCCATGAATTCTCTAAGCCTTTTCCTAAGGTTTAGGCCATATGCCACAACAGACTCCTTGTGGGATTCACACTTTCCCTTCCACTCATCATGAATCAAATCTAAAGGCTCCCTCACCTTATGCTCATGCATGCAAACAGCGGATGGGGCAAATATTTGTCCCACTCAATCCTAAACCAGTCTTCAAATGCCTGTATCATGGTCTTTAGTGTAGAGTTTAACCTGCCCACAAGACCATTAGTCTGGGGATAGTAGGGATTGGTCTTTAGATGCTTCACCCCACAGTGTTCCTACAGACAATTCAGCAGGTCTGACATGAAATTGGTACTTCTGTTGGTCAGTATTCTCTTTTGAAACCTACCCTGCTGAAAATCTCTAACAACACATTTTCCACCTTCTCTGCCTCTATAGAGGACAGAGCATCTGCTTCAGGGTGTCTAGTAGCATAATCTACCACCACCAGGATATACTTCATCCCTGTGGAACTTGGGGTACTCAGAGGTCACACAATATCCATAGCTACCCTCTGAAATAGCTCCTCAATCACAAGGAAAGACATTGTCTCCTTCCTTGACTACTTTTGGCACTGCTCACAGGTCCTTCAGTACCCTGTTACATTCTTTGCAATCCCAGGCCAGTAAAAGTTCTGCATAATACATCTCCTGGAATGCTTTATGCCCATATGACCTGCAAAAGGAATATCATGGGCTATGGCTAGAAGTGCCAGATGGTAGGCTCTAGGCACTGCCAACTGCTGTATTACCTTACCCTCTAGGCCTTCTTCAGGGGTCCATTGTCTATACAGTAACCCTTTGTCCCATTATACAGACTCCCTTTTCCTTGAGAATCAGATGCTTCCCTCTCTAACTCCTGTAGGCCACTTAGTGTAGGGTCCGAGAGCTGACCCAGTTTCAACTCTACCTTTGTGACTTTTCCCAGTTCCCCTTACAAAGGAAGTATGGTATCCTCTGACAGCAGTGTCTCACTGTCAGCCTGGGTATTAGCACTCACCTCTGCCCTTGCAGTCACTCTGTCCAAAGGAACATCAGTACCTACCAGCAGTTCTGGCTCACCATCAGGCTCACTGCAACAGGGTAGCTCCCTCCCTGAAATAGCCACCTCACCAGCCCAGGATTCAGATGTGGGGTCTGTCTAGGTCTTCCTCAGGCTGCCAGACCAGATGTCTGTCTCCAAACCTGACTGCATATAATTGCATTATCAAAATCATTCCCTATCAAGACATCTGCATGGATATTCATAAACACACCTACTTCCTTTTCCACCCTCCCAGTCAAGGTGAGCCCTGGCCCAAGGTATTTGGAATGGGATCCCCTCCTAAAGCTCTGACTGGAGTAGACTGCCCAAGCAAGTACTGTTCCTCTTTCACCATTGAAGGCTTCAAAATGGTTATGTCAGATGCTGTGTCTCTCTTAGCAGTGGCCTGTTTTCCACCACAACGTTCAGATATAAATTTTGGTGATAGTTTGGTACCCCTGTTGTCTCAAGATAACTTACCACTTGCATACTGTTATTCCCACTTGCTGGCTCCCCCACCTTTTGTTCCACAGCTTGCCTCCATGGATGTCTATATGATTCATGGCTCCACTTGTTACATTTAAAACATTTACCCCTTGATCCTGGCTGTGTACCTAAATTAGTGACTTTCCCTGTTAGTGATAGGCTCTGTTGGGGTGGTTTAGTCTGCCCATCATAGGCTCCTTATACAATGTGCTGCACTGGGTATCACCTTTCTGTGCAGTGATTCCCTGCTTACTAAGTAGAGATCCCCCTTTTTCCCCAGCTCATCAGCAGAGTTACACTCTCGGTTTGCAAAACGGATTCTCATGTCCTCAGGCAAAGTGTTAAGGGCTTGTTCCCTCAACAAAAGGTCTGTTAGCCCTTCAAAAGTGATGACTTGGCACCCACTCACTCACCTATGAAAATAAGTGCTTAACTCAACAGTATAATCACACACACTTTCGTCTGCTTTGCGTCTATGCTCACAAAACTTTTTTTCTGGAAGCTTCAGGTGTTAACTTAAAACATTCAAGTAAACATTTCTTTACTTCATGATATTATAAATAATCAATATCAGACAATTTAGAAACAGCAGTTACAGCTTTACCATGGAGTAAGGGGGTCAGGAACCATACCCAATGCCCTTGGTCAACATTATACTGTTTACATACCCTTTCAAATATATGAAAAAAACTATTTCAAATATATGAAAAAAACTGTCCAAATTATCCCCCTTTGTAAATTGTGGAAGAGATTTTCTGACATTGATTGCTTCCAGTGTTTGGTTATTCCCTTCCCCATTACCTCCATGATGCTGTCCAAGAGTTGGCATCTTTCAGTCATGTTGATGCCGATTCTAATTGTCTTTGACCTCCAAATGCCGCAGTCTCTCTGCTGATTCTAATTCCCAATGCTTGGCCTCCAGTTCCAGTCTCTTTAAATGGATTTTTAAATCCTTTGAGGAAAACTTGAAATGTCCTGTTTCTGAGGGCTGTACATCCCCATCACCAAATTGGTTGTCTTCCTGGTTGCTGTTCTGAGCTGTGACTAAGGCTGAAATCATTTCTGTAGCTTGTATTTCTCTAACATAGATGACAGGCAGGTGGGGTATCGCATTTAGATGTTTAATACATAAAAACACATCAGGATGGATAGTAGCAGCATCATAAAATATAAACAAACTGGTTAACAGACAAACCTTACATACATACATACATACATATATACATGTTTATATCACAACAGCTAACTACAAAATGGCAGTGAGGCTCACATGTGCTGAGTTTTTATACACTTATGCAAGCCCTTGGATAGCTTCTTAAAGGTGCATACACACACACATTGATCTACATCCTCCCTCTTAAAAAGATTGCCCTTAGTAAAAACAACATTGGAGTTAGACATGCATTACTACAGACATTAGAAACAAAATATAATGTTCATGCCAAAGTTGCTTTGAATCTGTTACAAGGTTTAGAGATGCGATCAAATCTCGTAACATAACAATCTGGACTAAATTTAGCAACAGGGACAGTCTTCAGTGAATAACTCATATCAGGAACTTCTGGATTCATTACAGGAATGGGAATATTCTCTGGAACTTCCCCTGGAATTGGAACACTGGACAACTCACTGAGATAAAGAGTCTTGCTCACAGGCTATGTGCTGTGGTAAAGCTATTAAATCTTTCCGATTCCACCTAAAGTCTGCTCCTTGTGATTCCAAATACTCTTCACGACACCAATCTGATCATAACCTCTGGATGTTTGCATTCTTACCACTTCTCCTTCTTGTAATGGATTGGGCGGTTTGCTGGTTTTATCATAGTAGGACTTCTGGATTAGATACCTCTTTAACAGATTGGTTTTTACTGGTCTGTTGTTCTTGACATATGGAACCAATAATTTACTACTGATTGGTAATGTGGTTCTGGTTTGTCTCGACAGAAGTCTCTGAGCAGGTAAACCAAGATGTTTATCACAAGGAATATTTCTGAGATTCAAGAGATTCAGGAAAACATCACTATTATCTCATTTTGACTTCTCTAGTAACTGTTTTGCACGTTGAACTGCACATTCTGTCAAACCATTTGACTGCGGGTACTCAGGACTACTTGTGACACGAGTAAAGTCCCAATCTTCAGCAAATCTTTTCAACTGTTGGCTTGTAAACTGAGTATCATTGTGAGAAATAACATTGTGGGGACTACCATGTACTGCAAAATGATGCTTCATCTTAGTAATGACAGTACTGGATGCTAGGTTAGGAAGTAAGTCACTCTCGAATGAACTGGAGTAAGAGTCTACTAACACCAAATAATGTTGACCATTCCATTCAAAGATGTCAATGGCTACTGTCGAAAGTAGTTCCGGAATCTGGTTTAGCTGAAGTGGCTCCTTCTGTTGATGTGGCTTAGTACTATAACACATGGAACAAGATAAAAGTTCTCTCTAAATGTCTAGTGACATAGAAGACCAAAATACTAGCTCTCTCACCCTTCTTTTGGTAGAAATGTTTCCTGTGTGACCACAGTGCAAGATAGCAATGTACTCTGGTTGCAAGGACTTTGGAACAATTACTTTCAGACCTTTCATAATGATACTTTGTCAGAGAAAATCTCATCTCTGTATGGAAAATAAGGTTGCACTTCTTGAGGTAAAATAGATTGCTTTGATAGAGATCCTTGTTGAATAAAGTGGCTGAGTCTCTGTAAAACTGGATATGTGGCTATGTAATCTCTAAGCTCAACAAGACGTGTGGAAGAAAAATTCCTCACTTCCATGACTTTAAAATCAAGGTTCTCATTCTCATGCTGTTCTGTGGTGTTTCAGGGTGATCTCAATAATGTATCAGCAAGATAAAGAAGTTTGCCTTTATTGTAGACAAGATTGAAATTCTACTTTTGCAATCTCAGCATCATACGTTGCAGTCTGGCTGGAGCTGAATGCATAGGTTTTCTCAAGATGGTGAAAAGAGGTCGGTGGTCTATTTTAATATGGATAGGTCTACCATAAACATAATTATGGAAAGTTGAACATGCAAACACAATTGCCAAAAACTCTTTCTCAATCTGGGCATAGTGCATCTCAGTTTGGCCAAGAGTTTTCAATGCATAGGCAACAGGTTGATCCTCTTATAATGTGACTGCAACAAGATCAAATTTCAAAGCATCACAGGAAAGTGTAACTGGTTTGTGAACATCATAGTATCTGAGAGTTGGTGGACTATCAATTCTCTGTTTCAGGACATCGAATGCTCTTTGGTGTTGCTCTAACCAAGACCAGGATACATCTTTACTTATCAGCTCTCTAAGCAGTGAAGAAAGTTGGTTCAAGCCTGGAATGAACTTGCCTAGATAGTTAACCATGCCAAGAAAACATTCCAGGGCTTGAACATTGTCTGGAGCTGGCATCTCGAGAATGGCTGTTTGCTTAGAAGGGTCCGGTCACAGGTCTGTACTGGTAAATAAATGACCAACATAAGTAACTTCTTGTAGCCTGAATTTGCATTTCTGTGGATTGAGCTTAAGCTTCACTTTATGTGCCCTTTCTAGAACTTTTCTGAGGTTTCTGTCATGTTCAGCTTCACCATTACCTCTGACTAGTATGTCATCTACTATAATAGCACAAGTATACCCAGCAAAGAGTTGCTTCATTGCATGCTGAAAGACTTCACTTGCAGAATTTATCCCAAATGGCCTTTTCAAAAATCTGTACCTGCCAAATGGACTACTGAAATGGGCGAACAATGAAGATTTTTTGTCAAGCTGAATTTGACAAAATTAACTCTTTGCATCTAAGGCAGAAAGAACAGTGTAATTTGGCATCAAGGCTGTGACTTCTTGGACTGTGCATTGGATGCTGAGGTCTTTTTAGTGTTTTTTTTTTAAATTTCATGGAAAAATACATATTTTGATGTCATCTGAGCTTTTCTTATGAGCTACCACCATGGAAGATACCCACTCAGCTGGAGTTGCAACTGGACAAATCAGACCTTGTCGCACCATTTTATCTAGCTTAGCTTTGACTCTGTGATGCATGGCTATTGGAACTTTTCAAGCTGGTCTGATAAGTGGACTGACATATGAATCTAACTTCATAGAGTACACAACTGGAAGTTGGTCTAGTTTGTCTTCGAAAAGATAATTATAGGTAGAAAAATGTACTAGGTGAAATTAGAGTAGTGGTCTTCTAAGCTAACTTGGTGGACTTCCTTATGAAATGAAAGCAGTCCCATTTTCAAACTGTCTCTGAGCTCTAATAATGACTGGACTTGCCTCTGGGCCACAGAGAATAATAAGTCATAGTAGCATCTCCCAGCAGAGTAACATGAAAGCACTACTGAGCCTTTGGTCTGAATTTCTTCACCTCCATAAGCAACAAGCTTTGCACACCTTGCCAAATCAAGCCTTTCACCATGACACACTCTAGCAAATGTTTCTGCTGGCATAACATTGCACTTGGAACCTGTATCAACTTTGAGCTGTATGGGTTTTCCATTTATCTGAACAGTACAAAATATCTAATTCTTTGCCCTTAAATCTACTGCATAACAGTTTCATGAAGCACTGACACACCATCAACATAAAGAGTATGGTTGCAGCTTTATAATTGATCAACTTGTTTCTTAAAATGTTCCCTTTTGGTAAAAGAATGAGTGCCTTTTGATTTACAAAACCTTTAGAAATGATTCCACTTATTGCATTTGTGGCATTGCTGGCCAAAAGCTAAACATTTTCCCTTTTAGATTCATGAGTACCACCACAATTATGACAGTTAGCAATGAAACTGGTTAGGGGCCCATGCTTTGAGTGTGCTGCCTCATTCTTATGCTTCACTGAGACTGTGTAAACTCTGGAATTTGCTAGAAAGTTGTGGGGTTTGCCAGTGAGTGCTGCAGGGGCTACAGTTGCTGCCATATGCTTGGGTCTGTTTTTTTTAACCATGTGCTACATACTATCAACATGAGCTTTATCACTGTGCCTTCTAGAGCTATTATCATTTGTAATCATATCTGTGTGCTTTTCTGTTAGCTCGTATATCTGACAAATGTCAATGGCCTTATTCAAAGTTAAATCACAGTCATAAAGCAAAATCTTTCTCACAGCATCATCTTTAATAGCACTCACAAGTCTGTCGTTTATCAACTCGTTCCTTAAATCACCAAATCTGCATGTTTTAGCCTTATTCCTCAGGTAAGTTATATATGCTGCAAAATTTTCAGCAGGCTTTTGATCCCCTGTGTAAAATAAGTGCCTTTTCATTGTAACATTTGCCTGGGGGTTACACATTTCTCTAAATTTACACTTTAAGTACTCAGGGTCCTCCCTTGACTCAACCGATACAAAAATATGATGGTTTCTCCCCTCTCCTGTATAGATAGCAGGTACATGCACAAATGAATCTTCCCTTTCTATGGCTTCTGACCCAGCTAAATTAAGCAGAATAAATACCTTTATACTGTCATCTTTATCAGAAAATGCAGCCTGTATGAAAATGTCTATCTCTTGCTCAAACACTCGCTATTTCTCAGCAATATTACTGTCAAACGCAAGTGCACTGGGTTTTTTAAATCTATCTGCCATGCCCACAGAGTATGTACAAACACACTGAAAATTTGCCCTTGTAATCATTTAAGAACAAACTGTTCTGTGAGCTTGTAATAACAGTCAAATGCACATTAAACTCTTTGAAATACTGTACTTTGCGAAATATGCTCTGAAATGACTGTATTCTGTGAAATAACTTTACTGTAACACTGTGCAAACATGCAAACACTTTATACACTTTTGATAACTCAGATATCTTTGATTAATATGAAAAATATGTATTCCCTAAGCACACAATGAAAAATGCAGTTGTTTCCCTTTATTTTATTCATTTTATGAAATCTGAACTTCATTTCAAACCTTTTCCATAGAAATTCAAATATTTTTATCAGTATCGTACATATCTGTTTATGCAAATATCATTTAGAACATTCTGTATGCCTCGTTTCATATTTTGTGAATAAGAAATAGTGCTGAGCAAGTTTTAATATCTGAAATTCGTTTCTGACCTGTTTTGCAAAGTATACATACAGTAGAGAAATTCACTCCTCTGTATTCCACCAGTTCCAAACAAGTGCCTTAAGTTGTTTTAACCATGAATCCTCTAACAGCATGTCCTTTAGACATGCCTCTTCTGACACCATGTCGCTTGTCCTTCTCTAACATGGATGACAAGCAGGTGGGGTATTTCGTTTAGATACTTTAATACATAAAAACACATCAGGATGGATAGCAGCATCATAAAACATAAACAAAACAAACTGGTTAACAGACCGACCTTACATGCATACATGCTTACATCTCAATAGCTAACTACAAAATGGAAGTCAGACTTGCATGTGCTCAGTGTTTATACAAGCCAAGTCCTCCACTACTCTCTCTGTGAAACTAGTGCTTTGTGTCCCTGCTCCAAATAGTTGACAAACACACTTTCTGAGATTTGCTTCCCCCACCACACACACACACACACACACACACACACACACACACACACACACTGCTGGCAAAGGCTGGCAGAGGTTTACTAGCTATGCCCCTTCTGCCCAGACTATAAGATATTTTCTGCCACTAGACACTCTAAAGCCGGCTACTCTAAGGCTCTTACAAGGGTATGCAATTATACTGACCAGGGGATTTAATAAAATCCATGTAGGCATAGTGTAAAGCCTATATGGACAGTACCATGGCCATGTATGCGGTACCCCCTTGGTAAAGTGCCATGCATATTAATGAGGGAGAGCCATGTAGTATGGTTATTGAATCAGTGTAGTTAGTGTGTTACTGTGTCTGGAGATGAATAACACAACTCCTGCACTGTCAAAGTGCCGGATGTCAATGTATGCATATGTAATAAAAAGTTTATTTATTTATTTTTTTGTGTTTGTACAGCATGGTGCAAAGCAATCAACACATGCCAGACACCTAAAATTAGAAACTAGATAACTTTAATTATGAATGCAAGGGTCAAGTTTAAGTATAGCTGAGTGAGTTTGCTAGGCATGCTGCAGTGCTCAGCTGTGCTTAAACGTAGTGGAGAGATATATGTAAAAGTATAGCAGCATCCCACATGGCCACGTAGCCAATTGTTAGAGTGACAGCCTTATGTGCAGTAGGTGCAGCGTTTGAATACAGATACAGGTTATTTTGTAAATACACATTTATTAGACTTATGTTAAATCCCAATTACATTTTTTATGATTACACAGACCAGTTATTAAATTAATTTTGCAAATACACATTTATGAGAAGTACTATTAAACCTTGATTGCATTTTGATTGAATACGCAGGCAGGTTCTTAATCATTTTATGTTGCAAATACACATTATGAGACATATGTTTAAACCCTTGACTGAACATTATATGTATGCTCAGACATGTTGTTATAATGTATATAATGTATATATTTATGTGGCAAATATACATTATGAGATGTATTTTTAAATCCTGCTTTGCTGTGCTCAGTTAAGCTCTGCTAAGTACAACTAAACCTTGCCAAGCACTGCTTAAACAAGGAATGTTTTATCAGGGCTTAGCTGGTTTGTGCATTGCTAAGTGGCACGAAGCACTGCTAAGCAATGTCAGTTTAAGCGTTGTTTAGCTCAGCTAAGCTAGTTTGTGCACCGCTAAGCATTGCTGAGCATTGCCAGTTTAAGCACTGCTCAGCTGAGTTCAACAGGTTTGAGCACTGCTAAGAGAAGTGCCGCATTTTTAAAAATTGCCCAGTGGCGGTAAAGGGTGGGGAAACAGGCTTATTTAAGTGCAACAGGTGGGAATACAGAAGAACCAGCTTGTTTGCTGCTGGGTCAGTACCAGGGATCAGAGTAGAAGTCGAAAGCCTGGGACCAGCTGGCATGTGATCTCCCCACTGCTACAGGTATCCCTTGGACATGTGAGCAAGTCCATCATCATTTTGACGATCTGAAGTGATGGAGGAGGGGACTTCTGGACACATATGTCCAGGATGGTTGAGATGGGAATGCCCCACATGTTTGTAAGTACTGTTTGCATTGTTTTACCAATACCTGATCTTAATGTGTGATAGACAGGTACGCATAATGGTGTGATTCTCTTCCCACAGCTGCATAGGAGAGATCTCACAACATAGAGTCCCATGCAGGACTCCTGCCCAGGCTGCACCATGAGTGTGGTGAGTACAGATATATCTTGCAATCTATAGTCATATAAGCAAGAAGGAGTAGTGTATTACCTGCCATTAGCTATATACAGTTTTGATTGTATTGCAATGAATGTGGTCATAGAGCTGGACTGCAATAAGTGAGTAATGCCAGCTATAGTTGAATAAAGAAGAAAGCATGAAACCTGAGAATGTTATGGAAATAAAGTTTCTACTCCGTTAATTGTGGAATTATAATTGTATTGCAACACCTGCATTATATGAACTGTTCTGCAATAAAGACTGGAAAAATATACCAGTCACTGCATTAAGTCACCCCTAATAAAGCTGCATTTTGCAATATGTGTTTATTTTGGGCTGTTGTTCATGAAATCGAGTATTACATCTGCTGTGACCTAAAAACACAAAGAGTACCACTAAGTGACTGAAGGTTAGCTAATACAGAATGTTTTGCTAAATTGTAGATTTGGAGCTGTACTACAAGATATAATGCATTCTGATATGTGTTCTGCACTAAGATCTGAAGCAATAATAGGATGCCCAAGGTATATTTTGTATATCAGGATTGTCTTGTGTTAACCATTGCATTTCAGCTATATGCATTGCTGCTTTGAAGTATGCTGCTGCAGGCAAGTATGAAATTGTAATAGCTGTAGACTGCATATATACCACCTGCAAAGGTATATGGGACAGGTAGCCTACCCAGCACTCCGATATGGTTTGTACACATCACAAATGTTTCTACCCACTAGGGTTATATTGTGTATACCTGCATTCTATGTATTATTGTACAGTTTACCTACTATCTTTGTCATGCATGAATCTCATGCATGTATGTTCAACTGTTATTGCAGTCTTGTATAGCAATCTACTTCTATTACCAGGTCATATTTTCTTAGCCAGTGAGCTCTAGGCAAATATCAGTCAATCAATAAGCAGCAGTGGCTCAGTTGCTCAGTTTGATAAATGTTAGGCCTGATGATTTTGTCACACACAGACCAGGGTTTGACTCCAGTGACAAGTACTAGTAAATATTATTGAATCAGTTATGCATTGTTAACAGTTGTTCTCCCCACAGGAATTACAGGTAAATAAATGGTTTCAGTAACTCTTAGAATGTGTTAATGATTTGTGTGCTCAGATGTAACAGTCTGTTAACAGCATTGCTCAGCATTGTGATAAGAACTCAGAAAATAAAGGCAACAAGTAAAAATAATAAAAGCTATTACAATAAATAAAATGTATAATCTTGGTATGGCTGTATGCCTGGTGTGTCTGTGAATGTCTGCTGATAGTATAACCCCATGCCTGTCAAAGACAGCGTGATAGTCACAAACTGTCTGTACTGTGCACAATACATGATTCTCAAGTGTCATGCTGTCACGGACTGAGTTCGCTGTTGCCTAATCCCTCTGTCACAGATGTATCATGGACATGATTTATGTCAATAGCACAGTCACACTACATCAGTCCACAGTACACCTTGGTCATCATATCTGTCCCCCTGATATGTAACAGTCCTTTCCAGTTGTGTACCTGTAGGTGTTACAGCTTGGCTATACTGTCCCATGCAGATACCTTTAGAGGTATGTACATGCTACAGATACTATAGGCACATGTATACATAAAGGAAGGGCAGACCTGTAGAGTATGTAAGAGTACTGTTGCAAACAATATAGCCTATACTGGTATTAATGGACTGTATTTCTCTCTCTCTCCCCACCCCTTATCAGCATCATAATTTATTACTGTTATGCATCGTGCCTCTCAAAAAGTTATGTTGGGCCTTGTATTTTATTATTGTTATGTAGTACAATGATTACATACTAACATACCTTGTTGAATTACATTTGTTGTTGGCCTTATGTCATAACTGCTACTGGCATGCTGTTACTATACTGACTGTTATCTCACTTATTGTTGTGTTCCATATAATATGCAATGTTATGTTACTGGGTTATTTGCAATGTTCAGGCGTGTTGTTATAACTAAATGTTCTGTTCATTACTAACCTATACACTTTGAAATACCTCAACACCATAGCTCAACTGGGTGGGCCGTTTCTGATGATCCGCTTACCATACCTCAGCCTGCCGTGGCACCTGGTCCTAGCATGTCTGGGACCCAAACCAGTGATGCCCCCTCTGTTGGGCACCACCTATGGGTGGAACCACCTCAGGGGACAGGGCCCATCCCCCCTTAGGAGTGGGGATGTAGGGGAGTGGTCACCTAGGAACAGCTACCAGTGATGGTGTACAGGATCATGCAACGTGGCTATGAGAATCACCTGAGCTGGAGAGAGCAGACTCGCCAACGTGGAAGGGCAAGGTGGCCCCAGGACCCAGCCTCCAGCACAGCCTAATTCGGGACAGTGAAGGAGCAGTGTTGACTGACTGCCCAAGGGTGGGAAGCTCAGTCTCACTGCTGCTGTCTGGGGCACATGGCTCTCTGATTGCACAACACCCTCCCCATCCAAGGTGTTTACCCCCCCATGTTTCACACACCTCCCCTGTATGCTGTCTTGTTTGTCTTGTCTATCTGCAAATGCAACCCCTCAAACCCAACTTACTTCCCCACACATACCTATATCCCTTCCCTAACATTTCACTCTCACCTTAAAAAAAAAAGTGCATCTGTGCCACAAAAAAAAAAAAAAAAATCATCCCATACATAGCTCTCCATTTTGCACTTACATACACTGGACATGATCAATTAAATGAATTAATCTACACAGTTATTTTGCCCTCAGCCCCCTCTCTGAGGTCGGAGACTCCAAATTCCAAATTTTGTACAACAAATCAAAGAGATACTGAGTACACCACTGCAATTAAAATGTTTCAACTTTAATAAATGAATTAAAAAACTCACTAAACCTGTCACAAACATTTAAAAGCAGATGAAGCATCAAATGATAAGCGCTTTCGGCAGGATTGCCTTCTTCAGATCATAACTTCCTGTGCTTCATTTCACATCCTTAAATAAGGATTCACCAATCAGGTTAATTCCTTCATTATTAGTTCCTTCTACCACAGACTGTCAATCACTTGCCTGGAGGTAAGCAAGCCGCCATTTTTGGCCAATAGAAAGACGTTTTTGCTTCAGAATAGGTTTTATTGGAACCATGGCATTTAAGCCTGGGGGCGGTTGGCTCTTAAGTTGTTTATCCAGCCAGTTTCATGAATCTCCATGCTGTTGTGAACATCCCCAGCTCTATGAGCTATCGGCACACATTCTATAGCTTTAAAACTAAAGTAATGGGTTGGGTTTGAGTTAATGTGAGATGCCAGTGCATTTTTCATATCCTTCTGTCGAATATCTCATAAATTACATAAAACCCTGTCTTTCAAGTGTTAATCAGTTTTGCCTATGTAGAAACAAGGGCAAAGGTGACAGCATGCTAGATATACAAGATGTTCACTGTTGCAAGTAGCTTTGACATTAAATATATAGCTCTTGCCTGTAACTGGATGGATAAAAGTGTTACTATTATCTATGAATTGACAAGCTTTACATCTTCCGCATTTGTGAGTACCTTGTCTCAAAATGTTGACGTTTTGTTGATTAAAACCATCTTTATTACAAAGAAGTCTTTTTGATATTTTTCTTGTTTTTGAACGTAAACCTCGGTCTTTCTCCTATGATGCTTTTTATTTTATCATCTTCAGTCAAGATAGGCCAGAACCTTTTAATGACATCACATACCTTTTGATGGTCAGTGCTGAAGGAGAACACTCAGTTCAGATTACTTCCTTCAAAATGCCTTGTATCTTGTCGTGTATTCAATGTCACATAGTCAGTTCTACACCTACAGAAATAGGGATGTCCTTTCGTTCGTTTTAAGGTTTCCGGATGGATTTTAGCTGTCAGGTCATCTCTGTTGCAGCCCCTGTTGGATAGATTTACTTCTAGTTGCCTGCATTCCTTCTGGAATGTATGATCATCTCTACATAACCTGGAGATCCGTATCAGCTGATTCTCATAGATGTTCCTGTGGACAGATCCAGGATGTATGCTGCTCCTATGCAAAAAGTGGTTCTTCCAAGTGCTTTTCCTATGGACACTTGTACTTATTACATTAACTTGATCTAAATGTAGGCATATGTCTAGAAAGTCTATTTCATCCCTTGAGTGCTGTAGTGGTTTCAAGGTACTCAGAGAAAGACTTGAGCGAAACTTCATTCCCATTCCAAAGAATAAAAATATCGTCCACAAAACGTCCATGATAAAGAATATTGGTAAACCAAGGGTTCTTATCGCACAAAACATGTGTTGATTCCGATTGTGCCAATACTATGTTTGAATAACTATTGGCACATGGGGTGCCCACGGCTACACCCCATATTGTCAATAATAAGTACTGCCATATGAGAACACATTGTTCTCCAAGATTAGTTTGAGTAGGGAACATATCAGGTTAGGGTTCAATCCCAGTGGGGTTAAAAAATCTCTGACTGCTTCAATCCCATAAGAAAGTGGTATGACTGTAAATAAATGATTTATGTCAATTGTAACTAATAGCAAGTTAACCCCATTTTCCATGTCTTGCATTTTCCTTGAGAAATCTTCCAAGAAGCTACCTGAGTCTTTCAAAACTGTTTTTGCTTCAGGTATAATTTATTTCAATTCTTTTTCAAAGTACATAGACAGGGGCTCCATTACCCACCCTCTCGGGTTGACAGAATCTTTGTGTATCTTTGGCAGGCCACTTATAGCTGGAATGGTAGGATGAGATACCTTGAAGAAATCAAATAATTCTTTGATGATACATCTTTCTAAAAGCAAGTCATTCAGGGTATTCTGTACATTTCTGATCATCCTGTAAACTGTACTACTATTCATAATTTTGTAGGTTCCCAATTCGTTGTGCAGATTATGCATCTTGTTCCTATACCAGGTTGTCGCCATTACTATAATGGCTCATCCTTTATCAACAGGTTTGATGACCAGATCGTCTCTTGATTTCAGTTTAAATGAAGCTTTTCTTTCCTCACTGGTCAAGTTATGAAAATGACCACCTTCTTTGGTATTTCCCCTCAATTTTGCAACCTCATTTTCACACATGAACAAACAAATGCACAGCAGGATGGTTAACAGGTACAAATGTGCTGGGTTTTCTGATGATACAGAAAGTCATCAAATTCAAATATATTATTTTCCAAACAAAACAATGTCAGTTCTAGCTATGAGGGCAGCTTTTGCCCCCACATATGCTAATTTATTTATGGGTCTCTATGAAAATCTATATGTGTATAGGAATGACTTTTTTAGAAAATGTTCATATTTACAGATACACTGATGATTTGATTTTTGTTTGCAAGGGGGGGGGGTACAGAGAGGTGGAAACATTTTCTCAAGAACTGCAAGTGAACAGGTCTGAGATCAAATTTGATGGGTTACAAAAAGGAAATGCAGTAAATTATCTGGATATTAGAATAGAAGGGTAAGAAGATGGTAAACTTAAAACGAAAATATTTAGAAAAATGGGACAACCAAGCTTTATGTTGCATGAAACTAGTTGTCACCTCCCACACACTAGTTCATCCATTCCTTATGGGGAAATGGTCAGGGTTAAACGTTTGTGCAGTGACAGGAAGGAATGTGAGAAAGATGTTCAAAATACAGCTAACATGTTTATAGAAAGGGGTTATGAGCCAGAGAGTGTATGGTTGGGGTATAATAAAGTATTGAATAAAAAAGTGAATAAAGCACAGAACATAATAATGCAGAAAAAGAATGTAGAGCAAAAAAAGTGAGTTATATTTTGTGTCTAAGTATACTAATTTTTCTAACATTCTAGAGAAAATAGTTAGGTATTACTGGTCCTATATACAGAAAGAAAAATCCTGCCTAAAGAATGTTAAAGTTTGTTTTTCATATAAAAGAGGCAGGAGTCTTAAGGACATGTTAGTACATGGAATATTTGAGAGACCAAAAATATAGAAAATAATGTAGTGAGATATGGAACTTTTCCATGTGACAATTGAGAAGTGTCATTTGCTCTTAATGGTATAAGAGTTTGAAGTTTTGCTGTTAACTTTTACTGTAGAAGTTATTTTTTTTTAGTTTAATAAGTCAGTCTGTGTACTAAACTGAGTGAATTCATCTGGCCTGGAACTTGTGGTGTGAAAAATACTGACATATTGACAGTCTGTGGGACTCCTACCATAGGAGTACCTCACATGCAAAACTGTAGGGGCATCCAGGTTTGAACCATGAACACCATCAACCATGCTAATGTACTTAGCCCACTAAGCCACACCAGCTACCAGAAAGTTAATTTTAATTCCTGGCACTATCAGCAGCAGACATACATACTTTGACCCCTACATATTGAGGAAATAGAACATGTGCTTGAAATAGAACATGTCACCAGGTTGTTTGGGGCAGTCTTGGGATTGTGTGGCTTGCTGCTTTAACCTTGCAAACATACTGTTACTGCAGTTGTATGGGAACATGGCTGTGTTGAGGGGTAGGGGACTCTACTATTGACTGTCCGATGACCCCACTGTTTGGCATTTCCCTCATATACTGCAGTGGGTGTTCCTGCCTTGTGGCTGCCATGCAAACATATGCCAGTGAGCACATTTATTTCCCTGCACCCCTGGGGATATTATGAGGCAGCTAGTATTGGACAGAGAGTTCCTGTTGTCCCACATAGCTGTTAGTTCTCTGCAGGTAGCCCAGTAGCCTACTCTATTCCGTTACATACATGCAGCAGGTCCATATATATGCTACCAAAGTCTAGTACCACATACATTTGTTGTATAGAAGAGTGACTTACCTTGTGAATGCAGCAGTTGAGATAACAGTGGTTTAGGGCTGACTCTGTCTGATGCATGCAGTACACAGCCAATACATGGTAAGGTGCAGGTTGTGTGGTGTGGCTGGCATCCTTTTTCTATGTATGTAAGTTGGAGTAAGGTGTCAGTCCTTAGGACCCTAGGTTGTCAGTGCATGTGCTATGTGTTGTTGCTTGGCCAAGGCCAGGGCATACTGGGCATGCCTATGCCTGCCTACAGGCACAGGCTCAGAGGGTTCCTCCTCTGAGTCCCCCTGTGGGTGTGGCTGTGGGGACCTTGGCAGTGGTGGGAGCTATGTGTCTTTCCCCTGTAATGATCCTGCCACAGCTGTTTCCGCAGGATCATATTGTATAGCATGGCACATACTGTGAACATCTGTGCACATGTGGCTGGAGCAGGGTTCCACCAGATATATCGAGGCAGAGGAACCGTGACTTGAGTAGCCCAAACATCTGCTCTATGATGTTCCTAGTTTGTGTGTGTGCCTCATTATGGCATTCTTTGGTAGGTGTGTGTGCATTTCTGATGGGTGTCATCATAGGTACATAGGTTCATAGGTGTGTACTAGGCTAATGGCCCTGGAGCCTTTACAAGCCTAGCCCACAGAAGTGCCCTGGCATTGTGCCACCCAAAGTTAGTTCCCAGTGCATCTATCAAGTACAGCCACTGGAGTGACCCCTGGGGTGAACTTTCTATTTCCTATCCACTCATCAAGATTTCTCTTGAAGAGGGTCAGTGAGGTGCATGTTCTGTTGATTGCGGTAATGAGGTTGAGGTCTCTGGAGCATGTGGTGTGGAAGGATTGGGATTTCTTTAGATGTAGCATTTCTAACAGAGCTGGGTCAGACATGGCTTTGTAAATCAAGCAGAGATCGCCTCTTAGTAGATGATGTGTGACAGAGAATAGGTGGAGTTTTTTACATCTGTCCATGTAGGACATATGTTTATGGCCTAGGACCCTCTTCATGAGGTACTTTTGTGGCCTTTCCAGCTGTCATATGTGTCTAATGAGGTACATGCCAAATGGGGCATTATACTCAATGATTGGCCTAATGAGGGATGAGTAGAGAGAAATGATGACTTCTTTCTTCCTGGATGCAAAACCCTTGGTAATGAGATGTGCCACATAGAAGGACTTTCTGACCACAGTGGCAATGTGCTGGTCAAAGGAGAGATTGCTGTCAACCTGTGTCCCTAGATCTCTTATAACACCTTCAGTGTTTAGTGGGCTCCCATTGTTGTGGTAATTAGTGGGAACTGAGTTTTTCCTAAAGGGGATGATGATGCATTTTTTGGCATGAAGCTTAATGTCATGGATTCGACACCAGTTATTTGTCTTTGTGAGGCCTTTCTGTAGGATGTCTAAATCACTTGGTAAGTTAATAATGGCTCCCAGCTTGCAGTACTCAGTGAACTTGGTCAGCCTGAGTCCCTCCATGTTGGCCTGGACTTCTGGAAAGTAGATGCTAAACAGGAGAGGACCCAGGACTGATTCCTGTGGGGCTCCACTAATGACTGGTCAGCAGTCTGACTTGGAGTCCGCTACTTTCACACTATGGGTTCTGTCTCTCAGCCAGTTTGCAACCCACTTAGTGATATAGGGGTTGATGCCTAGTTTGGTGAATTTATCACTAGTTCCTGAGTGGGAAATGGTATCAAAAGCCTTGGCCAGACCGAGGTAGGCTGTATGAACTGCCTTGCCCTCACCCACAGCTCTGCTGACTGACTCAAAGAAGTTAACCAGGTTGAGCAGGCATGATCTACCTTTCACATAACCAAATTGAGTGGGATCTAGAGTTTGGAGATTCCCTATATCCTTGTTAATTAGGTCCACAATGATGCACTCCATAGCCTTATATATCAGACTCATCAGGCTAATGGGGGGATAATTCCCAGGGTCTGTTGTCGCTCCCCCTTTATGGAGATGGATGACTGTAGCAGTGCACCACTTGATAGGGACAAAGCCTGAGTAGAGACTGTGATTGAACAGGGCACACAGATGTGGTGCCAGTTCACTTTGTAGTTCATGTAGAACACATCCAGGGATATTGTCGGGTCCCATGGAAGCTGTATTCTTGACCATGGACAATGCAGCTTTAACCTTTGCTGCAGTAATGCTGGGTGCATGGCATTCCTCCAGTATTGTGATTAGTCCTTTGGGGTGGGGGGTAAAATTGGCACTGAATCTGTCGGCCAGTATGTTGGCTCAGTATAGGAGGTACCATTGTGCAGTAACTCAGAGCAAACCTGGGTATTGCCATAGAGATTCTTGATATAACTATAGAAGGCCTTTTGGTTGTTTTTAGTGTATGCCACAATTCTGCCTTCACAGCCGGCTTTAGAGGTTTTGATAAGGGATCTCAACTTTTTGTTGAAGCTAATAAGGGAGGTTTTCCAGTCTTAGGACTTTACCTTTTTTCTGCAACAGTTTCTTCCTTCTATTGTAGAGTTTATTAGTGGCAGGGAACCACCAGATTGGCTTCATTCTTTTGGAGAAGAGTGTCTTGGTTCTCCTGGTTATGGCTAGTTCCATGCATTATTTTTATCATCCACAGTTCTAATAATGTATAGTCAACATCCCCCAATAGATGGCCATATGGCATGCCCCCCCCGGCAAACATCTGGTACTGATGTGATGCATGCCAGATATGGGAGTCATGATAACTGTCAGGGCTGCTGGCACACACATTTATGATAATGCCCTGGGCACTGCACACAACTTGGCAGTTGGAGTAATACCCCTTGTGATTGAATTAGACTCTACCCTCCTCACCGGGTGGTGCTTTGATGTGTACATGAGTGCAGTCTATGGCACCCAGTACCTCAGTGTAGTGTGCTACATGATGGAAGAGATGCATATTGCTGGCCCTCTCCTCAGGGGTGCAGGGAAATAAATGTGCTCACTGGCATATGTTTGCATGGCAGCCAAGAACTGGTGGAGTTCCCTGGATGCAGATGCCTGTGAGACCTCCATCATGTCCCCAGTCAGTCTTTGTAAAGTACCCGTAGCTATTATTCTAAGGGATACACATACCTGTTTCGACTGGGATGGGTTCCCCTCTTTTGGCTCTGGGTCTGAGTTGAGCAAAGCTTGGTGAGTTCTTGTAGTATGTCCCTGTCCACTCTGTAGAGCTCTACAGTCTCCAGGTCATGTAGCTCCTGGAAGGTTTCCCTGGGCCTGAACACTCTTTTCTTTCTCATTCTAGGCCTATTGTCAGCATCAGCATTATCACTGCCCTCAGCCTCTAGCACATACAGATGTAGCAGAGTAGCAGAAGCCCCTAGCATTCTGTCAGTTAAAATTCCCAAGTCTGTACTCAAGTAGTGCAGAGTATCGGTGAAAAATCAGATTGTAAGATGCATGCATACTTTATAGTGGTGAGCTGCAGATGCAGCCTGTGTGATTGGCTAACTATGATGCATTCCACCTTCCAGGTATATCATTGAGGGTTTGAATGGCCCAGTGGCAGTGTAACAGGGCTTATCAGTAATTTAGACATGATTGGCTTTCCCAGACTATTTCCTTTTTTTAAAAAGCCTTCCCTGCTAAGCCCTGCAGTGTAGCATGCAAACCTGTAGCACTGGTGTAAACAGTGCTCAACAGTCTGGATGACCCCCCCCCCCATGCACGATCACACTCAGCATAGCTTAAACCAGCTAAAACATGAGCCCTGCAGCTAACAAAGCTTAGCAGCACTGGACACACTCCCTTGCTTAGTTGAGCGGCATATGTGCAAATGGGCACCACTGAACTTCAGTCCACTTAAATATATAGTGACACATGCCATTGTCATGTCAGCTAGCTGTTCTGCAGACAGCAACATGGTCTAGGGCCTACATGGGTTTTATCTGCGGACACAGTGGTCCATTTTTGCTATTCGGTAACCCAAGCTCATTGTCATATAGTTCCTTGCACATAACCTGGATGCTTCACTATTCCAGGTCCTGCCTCCTTAGCAACCACAGATATCTGCCATTGTACATATTGCATACAAGGCCCTATAATGCATTATTCTCACTTATGCCATCTCTTTACTTTCTAAGATTTCTAAGATTTTTTTTTGCATATCAGCATGTTTGCGCAGCATGGGTATTAAACAATTATTTTATATTATTTTGTAATAGTTTTTGGACTCAAAGGGCATATTTTTGCATACATCTGTGCCTACTATGATATTTCTGACCTACTAATTGGGCTATTATTTCCCCTGTTCAATCTTTATATTTCTGTGCAAGGAAATTTTCCATGTATGATTCTAACACTAACACGAGTTCTGCACAAATGCCTATCTGCTTCCTGGATTGCAAAACAACCTTATTTGCATGCAATTCACCTGCTTATGGGGTGATTTGCATGCCACCAGCACTTCCATGTCCGCACAATTGTGCAAACCCCTCTGCTCTGTTTACTGGATTGCACGGCTGCTTAAATCTGTGTTAGCTCCATGCTATTCTGCCAGCATGAAAAATTACTCTGTGTAGGCTTTATTGAATTTCTCCCTGAATGAAATTAATATTAATACAAATGGTAGTTTGACCAATACAGTAAGGCCTTCAGGAGTGGCCACGGAGTCTCCAAATAGATATGAGTACTTTATAAGGTTAAAATATTCTCTAAAGGACAAGCCAAAATGAAACGTTTAAATATATTTATTAACAAATAATGGAACATGAAAATACTAAATATCTACTTACAATAAACAGCAGAGTTTCAACCACAGGAAATATTAAAACAACACAGATGAATAGATTCACACAGATACAGAAAAAAACAGTACTTAGGTAAGCCCGCTATATTTTCCTGACTAAACTAAAGAGTTACTATTCCCTAGTCATTTATAATCACAAGGCAAGATGAAGTAGATGAGTGATCATTCTGTCAGGTTTCCAAAACAGAGTGCCATGAGACTTCTGTGTGAACTAGTATTGAACATTATTTTAGCGATGGATTCCAGAATGACATCACATACATCTGGACATCTGACTCCTTATTTCCATGCAACCCCCCATTGCTAGAAACTGCCAGGATTTAGCACCTATGTGTCAATAATACACACACACAGAGTCTTGCTAAGATCTGCTGCAGCTCTTGGAAGTCGTACAACTATAAAACACTTCTACTCTTCCCACAAGAGCTAATAAACCATACTTCTTAAGGGCATTGTATCTCTGGCTTCATTCAAAATTGTGAGATAGCATCTTTATGGCCTAGGCCCAGTAATTTAATTTCTTATTATTTTTAAAGTTGAGATTATCCTGTTCTCTTCCATTATCCTCTGTCAAAACATAGACATTTAAACAGCTACAATAATGCCTGTATATTTATTTTTCTGTCCAGCAGGAAACACTGATGATACATTTTTAACATAAGCAACTTTACAAATCCATTTTCAACAAAAGCATCTGTAGAAATCAGTTTGGTATACAAATGACATATACTTCTTTACTAAATTCCAGCTAGCTGTGGTGGCATATGTTACACATTCACTGCCCTACTTTTCCTGACATAGCTGGCAATACCTTACATCATCAAATTATCCTTAACTTCTAGCTCTGTATATGTCTTACACAAAGAAGACACTACCCGTTACTCCTTCCTTCTCTTCTTTTCTCTCATGTCTCTTCCTTCTTCCTACCTTCTCCCTTCCTCCTTCTCTTTCTCTTGCTCTTCTTTTTCTCCTTTCCTTTCCTCCCTTCTCTTATTAAAGTACCAGTTACTTCTCTGATAGCTCCCTACTTTGACTCCATATCTTAATCTCCCCTAACTGCAAAATCTATTTCCTTTCTCTTAGTCTTTTGCCCATATTTAAAATGCTTAACATCTTTATCATTGCTTATCACTAGGTGTTCAGTATCCTATGATTGTTGTTTAATATTCACTGTATGATTTTCTGATCTGACTTTCTTCATCCTAAACGTGATTCTTCGATTTGTTACAGCACTTCATGTGATAATATTATGCAGATTATTAACTGATCTATGTATGTTGTGGCTTTTTTCCCCAGGCCTCCACTGAAAATGGGATTCATGCTCAGTTGGACTTTCCTGATAAATGAATGCCAAACAAATAAAATAAATAAATAAAAAATTTTAATCTCTGACCTAAGCAACCTGAGTAAAATTAGCATCTCAAGTGCCTGAAGGAGTTGGCACAGAGGAAAGAAGGAATGAAGAAGCTATCCCTGCCTAATATTTAGGAGAGAGACACATTATATGCTAGAATTGTGGCCTATTCTTTAACTGCTGTTGGAGGCTTAGGGTCATAATGCAGCTGGGTCATGCACACATGCTGTATTGGGAGACACCATTGTTCTATGGCAGAAGGGGCAGGGATAATCCTAGATGACAATTCATAGCAAGTGTTTTTTTTCAGTAGAATGCCTGTACACAAAGGGGAGAGTCTTTACATTCACTCAAATCACTGATGAAACTGACCACAGTAGGTTAACCACTCTCTACATAGTCTATATCTTGGTTGCTGAGACATTGTACAAACCTCACAAACTCTAAAATATTGTACTCTGCCTACATTTAAAGCTTTCTATCATTCTCTAATACCAGGACTGCCACTGATTCAGAAAATAAAGGATTGGCTTGCAGGTGAAGTTTCTACATCATGAGATAGTTAATGTATAACCTGGTTAAGTGACATATTCTAAGTCTGCACAGACAGACAGACAGATGAAGGATGAGGGAACCATGCTATTATGATTGCAGAAGAGTCTCACCTACAGTCATATCCTTTGTACCTTACCCTACCTGGTGCATCGCTGCTTTATGTATTTGTATGATGCATGTTATACTGTACTACTAAAGCTGAGCGGCATTATAATGAACGTGTGCTGTGCAAATCTTATGTAATGAAGCATGATTGTTAATCACAGCTCTCGACTTCTCTACTTAAGAATCAGGGACAAAGCCAAAAATAATGAGGGATAAAAGGCCACAATTAGAGACAATTTTAAATATTACTCTTCTTCATAGGTTCATAGGTTCATACTAGGCTATCTGCCCTAAGGCATTTATAAGCCTAGCCAGAGTACGTCTGGCTTTCGCCACCCATTTTAAATTAATTTTGCTATGCCCATTTTCAAGGTTAGTATACTGTGCCTCTGTCTAACAATGACACAGAAGTGATAACCGGAGTAAACCTACGATCTCCCATCCACTCATCAAGATTCCTCTTGAAGAGAGTCAATGAGGGACTCTGCCTAACCTGGACAGGGATTTTATTCCAGAGTGAAGAGAGCCTCTGGGTTATGAATCTGTCCCTCCAGCATGTCCTATTTATTTCAGTGCTGAGGTTCTAGTCTCTCGAGCGTGTAGCTCGATGGGATTTGGATTTTTTGAGGTGCAGCATGTCCCTTAATTCCGGGTTGGACATGGCTTTATACGTCAGGCACAGGTCACCTCTGAGCAGTTGGTATGCCACTGAGTAGAGCTGGAGTTTCTTTAACCGGGCAGCATATGGCATCTGTTTGAGCCCTTTGATCCTCTTGGTGAGGTACTTTTGGGGTCTTTCCAGTTGCTGCAGGTGTTTGGTAAGGTACATCCCAAAAGGGGCATTGTACTCAATTATGGGCCTGATGAGGGATGAGTAAAGAGGCACGATGACCTCCCCTAATCTAGATGTGAATCACTTCATGATTAGGTGGGCTATATAAAATGTTTTTCTAACCACTTTGGCCACGTGGTTGTCAAATGAGAGATTGCTATCAACTTGGATCCCCAGGTCCCTAATTACTTCTTCTGTACTTAATGGATTACCACCTATGTGGTAATTTGTGGGCACTTTTTTTTTTGCCAAAGGGGATGACTATACACTTTTTGGCGTTTAGCTTGATGCCATGGCTTTGGCACCAGTTGTCTGTTTCTATGAGGCCCTTTTGGAGGATGCTTGTGTCAGCTGGAGAGTCGATTATGGTGCCCAGTTTGCAGTCATCTGCGAACTTGGTTAGCCACAGTCCTTCTGTGTTGGCCTGTACCTCTGAGAAATATATACCAAACAAGAGAGGTCCCAGGACTGAGCCTTGTGGGATGCCACTTGTAACTGGTTTGGAGTCTGACATGGCTCCAGCAATTCTAACCATGTGGGTTCTGTCCTTGAGCCAGTTTGCAACCCATCTAGTGACATAGGGGTTTATATTTAAGCTGGTGAGCTTATCTATAATGCCCGAGTGGGGTATTGTATCGAAGGCTTTTGCGAGGTCCAGGTAGGCTGTGTGGGCCACCTTCCCTTTGTCAATGGCCTTGGTGACTGTTTCAAAGAAGTCAGCCAGGTTTAAGAGGCAGGATCCGCCCTTAACAAAGCCAAACTGGGTAGGATCTAGTGTCTGTAGGTCCCCAATATCATTATTTATGAGGTCCATGATGATCCTTTCCATAGCTTTGCAGACCAAGCTAATCAGGCTTATGGGGCGATAGTTTCCAGGGTCCGTTGAGGCACCACCTTTGTGGAGAGGGACCATTGTTGCTGTACGCCACTCTTTGGGTACATATCCTGTAGTAAGGCTGAGATTGAACAGTAGTTTTATGTTTGGGTTTAGCTCTTCTTGGAGTTCATGTAGGATGCAGCCCGGGAGACCATCTGGTCCCATTGATGCTGTGTTTTTTGCTTTGGAGAGGGTGGCTCTTACCTGAGTATCACTTAGAAGGCTATAGAACAATATATTTTACATTAATGGGCATTTTCTAAAGATTACCTTTAATGTCTGGCATTATTCACTGATTATAATCTTGACTGATTCACTAAAACATCAAAATTTTTTATGAGGGCACGGCAAAAAATATGAGGCAAAAATCAGTGACAATTGAGGGCTATGCTGAGAATTACTTCTACACTACTGAGTTGTGTTTTCAGTGCTTTAGCTTTTTTATGTGAGTGATAAATGAAGGTCCTTTGTTTATGTTCAACTGTTTTATCTTTGATTCATGAATTCATTCATTTGTTTGTTTATTTGTTTGTTAAAGTGCATGCTCTAAGCATTATAGAGTCATGGCATGCCAGTAACCATTAGTTGAAACCTCTGAAGTTTGTTCATTTTAAAGGTTCATTATCTTCAGACCTTTTTCTTCCAAGCTTGGGATTATAGTTTTCTTAAACAGTTCTACAAACATACTTTGTTTCAGCATTCTTTTACCCCCTTCATCATCAGGTCTGCCTTTTACATACCATTCTTACCATTCTGGTAATCCAATTTGTATAGACCCTTTTATGTTTTGTTAGGAAATGTGTTTTAATCTTATGGGTATGACAAAAAACAGCAACATTACTAAAGAACAAACAATCAAAAGTCACTTTTCAGCAGCTCTGACAGTGTATGGTCATACTGGAGGTTAAGGATTTACAGGCCATGAACTATCTGTTTTCTTTCTCTATCATGATGAAAAGCACCATTATGGCTTGTAAATGATGGAGGCAAAGTAACCATACTTTGTTACTACCATTCTGATGCAGAAACTAAATATTTAATTATTGTAAGCATCACCTACCATACAGATACATTGCATTTATTAAACTATGGAGTGTAATGTTATAGCCGCAGCAGGGCTAGCCACACAGTGGTGTAAACCTTGACTCTAGATGATTATCACTGTTGAAGTGACACCCTGACTCCAATGGGTAAAGGGGTTAAGGATGGATGGATGGAGTGTAATGTTATACATTATATATTTTACAAGTCTACTTTCTGAAGACTTTTGCCTCTTTTAATATACAACATTTTAAGATTATAATGCTGGTCTTACCTGCACTGCCCAATGAAGAACAGTTTTAAAGTCTTTGTCAACCAAGGTTGGATCTGCACCTCTTTGCAATAAGGCTTGAACATGCTGTGGTCTGTTGTGAAATGCAGCCCAGTGAAGAGGTGTCATACCCTGTGTATAAGAGATAAAATGAGTTTAATATCCAATGATAAATGCATAGATATTTGTGAATTATGATTAGGTAGAATAATTTTGTATGCATGTGTGTGTGTGTGTGTGTGTGTTTGCTTGCACTGCTTTACTTAACAAAGAAAGTTGACTATAGAATGATGACAAAGTAATACTTCCTCAATGCAGGTGGGTATTAAGTACTGGAAACATGAATAGCCAAAAAGGAGTTTGATTGTGCCTTAAAAAAGAATAAACGGAGCATACTGTGTGATCTAAGAAGAAGAAGAATACAGTGCCTGGAAAAAAAAAAGTAATCTGACATGCTTTACTGAAAAATTGGAGTTCTCAGCTGTAGACACTAGGAAGAGAAATGTAAGTTAGAATAGAGTTATGAATATGATGAAAAAGGATGGAAGCTTATTGCTCACCTGATTATATTTTCTGAGACCTGTGCAGGTTTATCTGTGAACTGTTGGCCGAAGATTAGAAGTAGTTGCTATGCATGAAGCCATTATTTCATTGGAAGTCACTAGCCAGTACACACCTAGTTAAATTGGCAAAACATGGTTTGTCTGTCCAACCAAGTTATAATGCATTATTTTTCTCTCCTATGTTTCTGCTACTGGAAGTAATCAGTGTATTTTTGTTTTCTTTTTCTTTTTTTTTTTTTGTTTTGAACCGAGATATATGGCTATGTACAGTATCATGCCTGAAATGCATATTGTCTTTGCAGTTTTTCTGCTTCAAGATACGGTTTGTATACATATAAAATTACCAAGGATACCCCTTCTCATGGCAGTCCTTCTTGCGATATTGTGGAGCTTCACAATATGTCATGGAAATCACAGTGGTGCAGCAGTTAGCATTGCTGCCGTACAGTGCTTGGTTCTCTGGTTTGGTTCCCTATTGGTTTGCTTCCTGTGCAGAGTTATCATGTCCACCTTGTATCTATGTGGAGTTTCAGTGGGAAATCTGGTTTTCTCCTACATCTCAAAGACATGTTAAAATATGAACTTGTTACCCTGAACTGGTGGTAGGTATGCATGTGACAAGTGAGTGAGCATGTGTGTGCATCCTACAATGGTCTCACTTCTCATATTATTAATTGTCTATCACTGTTAGGATACAATACTGTTTAATCACAACAGTGAACAGTCTTTTTCTGAAAAGGTTTCAAACTTGCATAAACTAAAGCCCTGCTGGTGGTTCCTTGCTGGGTGAGGAAAGTAAACCTATATTTTTTGACTATTGAGTGATACAGCTGATTTATTTTTTACCTGCTCCATTTTGGTTTCTGTTTTAAGAAATCTGTTTAGCCTGGTGTGTTTGTTCTATTTGAAAAAGAGACACTTAAATTATCTAGGCTGCACATTTCACGTTTTTTTTCATTGGTTAAATTGTTTCTTGAGTCATACATCCACAGTGAATTTCTGGGTCTTTGTATTTCTGAAAAGATTTGAAGCCTGTATAAACTAAAGCCCTGCTAGGGATTCCCTACTGGGTGAGGAAAGTAAGCCTATATTTTTTGTCTGTGAGTGATAGAGCTGCTTTCTGTTTTACCTGCTCCATTTTGTTTTCTATTTTAAGAAATTTGCTTGGCCTGGTGTGTTTGTTCTATGTGACAATTAAATTATCTACCCTGCATATTTCACATGTTTTTTGTTCATTGGCTAAATAGTTTTTTGAGTGATACTTAAATACACAGTGACGTTCTGGGTCTTTATCTTTTTATGAAAAGATTTGAAGCTGGCATAATCTAAAGCCCTGCTGGTGATTCCCTGCCGGGTGAGAAAAGTAAGCCTATATTTCTGTCTGTGAGTGATAGAGCTGCTTTTTGTTTTACCTGCTCCATTTTGTTTCTTGTTTTAAGAAATCTGCTTGGCCTGATGTGTTTGTTCTATGTGAGAGATAGACACAAATTATCTAGCCTGCACATTTCACATATTTTTTCATTGATAATATTGTTTCTTGAGTGATACTTAAATACACAGAGGATTGCTGGGTCTTTGTCTTTTTCTGAAAATATTTCACTCCTTTACTGTGCTTTTACATTAGGAGGATGTGGATTATTCATCTGGTGGAAGTAGGTGTTTACCTGGTCTATCTGAGCTGGAAAGCACACAAAAAGGCTCTAAGTACTTTTTGCACTTCTCTTATATACTATGACAGTACTTTAGGAGTTTTAAAAAAAACTGTACTGACTGTTGCTGCTTTAAGTAGTTAATTTCACTGCATTACATTGTATCTGTCAGTTGTAGAGCTGTTTTAAGTAGTTTCTGTGGTCTTGTTACAAATGGGCTCCAAACTAGCTATTCTACATTAAGAAGGTGTTTATTCTGCACCCTTGGGGCAGAAGTGTGCTGATCTAACCTGTATGACTTGGGGTTGCTGGCAGAAGGCTTATTGTGTGCTTTCCTGGTTGGTAGTTAGCTTAAAACCTTTTTCTCTTTGCTCATATTCAAGCCTTGCATTTGCCCAGTGCTGCTCATCACACAGTGAAAGTTAGCAGTGCCCTGTATAGAAGCTAAAGCCTAAAAGCTCAATTTTTCCATAAACAGTTGTCAGTGAAACCATTCCAAGCTTTTCTGCTGTTCTAGGATCAACTCAGTTGCGAACTGAACAGCATTGCCTTATTTATCAACCTTAGCTTACACAAAGTATAGGTCCCTCTTGTAATCTCGGCACTACCAGCAGACTCCTGTCAAACTAACCCATTCCCTTCCCTAATAAAACATACAGTAAGAACCTTCTGTTATGGTTGGGCAGTTTCCCATGATCTCTCTGGCCAGCCTGATCGACATAGGCATCCTGAGGCAATGCAGCAATTGTCCCATGTATAGTAACAACCACTTATTCCTGAAGTAAACAAATATGTTATGTGAGAGATGTAGTTACACTATAAAATTGGAGGCAAGACTCCTACATAAGTACAAATCGAATACCAAACAGGTTGTCAACACCCACAAACTTCCCACACTAAATAAAGACATGACACATAAACCCATATTGCAGCAATGCTAACTCAATTTACCAAAAGATCAGAGGTCTCCCAAATGGAAACCACTTACACAAATAACAAGGCAAAAAACAACCACAACACATAATAACACACACACCAGTGTCTGAACAAATAAGCCCATAAGGTGTAACACCACAAAACCTAATGTATTGGTCATAGGTGACTCCACTGCAAGATGAATGGGATGTTCTCCTCACCATTCTGAATAAGGATTGGATTATGGTTAGTTGCCTGTCAGGTGTCAGGCTCCATTAAGTCATTCATGCGCTCAAGTTACTCAACCACAAGTACCAGTATGTCTCCGTTATAGTCCACTTAAGGATGAATGACTTGAGATGTACCTCACTGGACTATATGAAGAGAAGCATGACTGAGCTCTCAGATTATGTGTCACAGGCAGATATATGCCTAGTTTTAAGCAGCATTCCACCTTTTTCAAGGATGATGCCACGATACAAACAAGAAATTATTGACTTTAATAATTGTCTTAGCTTCTGGTATCAGTCTAAGGGGATCCAATATCTGCCAGCCTGGAAAGACATGGTCAACAAGTCATGTTGTAAAAGACAAAAGAAGCACTCCACGGCTGGCACGGCACAGATAATTTATTGATGAAACAACAAACTGGTTAGCGCTTTCATGTTCAGTTAAAACGTTTCTTCAGACCTCAAAAAGTACATTCCCATCATGCATTTATATATAATATAAATTGCTCATTATTCTATTAACCATGGTAATAATCACTTTCAAGGTGCAAACAGTGCTTAAAGAAATATATTACATTTAATAATATTAAAAATACAAATATAAATTCTAACTGTATAGATCAAAACAACTTTCTAAAATTGTGAAATTTGTGTAACAATAAAAAGTTAAAATCATTTGTCTACAAAATCTTAAAATAGAACATATGTCATAATTAATAGTTTAGAGACATACTTCAAAATAGTTGATATATGTGCACAAAGAAATGAAATATATATCTAAAATGTCTGGTCTAATGTGAAATCCCCCGGAACTGATCTCGGCATAGACCGTCAAAAAAATAGTAGTCTTTGATCAATGCAATATATATATATATTAGCACATTAAAAAATCCAAATTCATGCATGAAATATATTGAATCAATGTTTGTATGGCCTGGCCATGAGGAATGGTTTTAATGAAACTTTTTCATTCAAACCATGTCCTTTGTGGGCCTGGAGTCTAATGATCCATTTATTCTCTTTTTCTTCAGTATGATTTTTGATGTTACCTAATCTATCAATTCTCATAATCAATTCCAATACCATGAACTTAAATCTATGTTTTGTTCCTTTCATAATAACATGTTTCGCTAGTGCATTATTCTCATTCTCTTTGTTAATAGCGTAAATATGTTCTCTAACCCTTTCTCTTAGGGTTCTATTTGTTTTCCCTATATAAAAGGAGGAACAACATTGACATTGTGCTATATATATAAGGTCCCTACTTCTGCAGTCTGCATATTTTTCAAAAATGATTTTCTTTCCATTATCCGGGTGTATGAATTCATTACCATTTAGCATATAGCTACATTGATTGCCACTGTCGAGCAGAGCCACAGAGGTGATCCCCAGGGTGAATTTCCTATTTCCCATCCAGTCATCAAGATTTTTCTTGAAGAGTGCTAATGAGGAGCTTTGTTTGATATAGATAGGTACTTTATTCCAGAGTATTGGAAGTCTCTGGGACAGGAATCTATCCCTCTGGCATGTTCTGTTTATTGTGGTGACAAGGTTTAGGTCCCTAGAGCATGTAGCTCGGAGGGATTGGGATTTCTTTAACTGGAGCATGTCCAACAGCTCTGGATTTGACATAGCTTTGTATGTTAGGCCGAGATCACCTCTGAGTAGGCAATATGTGACGGAGTAAAGCTGGAGTTATTTGAGACAGTCTGTGTAGGGCATCTGTTTGAGGCCGGTAATCCTCTTTGTGAGGTATTTCTGCGGCCTTTCCAGTTGTTGTAGATGTATTGTGAGGTACATACCAAAAGGGGCATTGTACTCTATAATGGGTCTAATGAGTGATGAGTAGAGGGGAACAATGACCTCTTTTTTTCTGGAAGTGAAACCTTTTGTGATGAGGTGTGCCACGTAGAAGGATTTCCTGACTACTGTGGCAATGTGATCATCAAAGGAGAGACTACTGTCCACCTGAGTTCCAAGGTCTCTTATCACACTTTTGGTGTTAAGTATACTACCACCTATGTTGTAGTTCATGGGTACAGAGTTTTTACCAAAGGGGATGACAATGCACTTTTTGGCATTGAGCTTGAGGTCATGTTTTTGACACCAGGCATCTGTCTCAGTGAGGCCATTTTGTAGGATGTCTACATCGTTAGGAGTTTCGATTATGGCTCCTAGTTTCCAGTCATCTGCGGACTTCATTAGCCAAAACCTTCTGTGTTAGCCTGTACATCAGAGAAGTAGATGTCAAACAGGAGAGGACCCAGGACTGAACCCTGTGGTACTCCACTTGTCACTGGTCTGAAATCGGATTTGGAGTCTGCTACTTTCACAGTGTGGGTTCTGTCAGTGAGCCAGTTGGCATCCCATCTTGTGACATAGGGATTTATACCTAATTTAGTGAGTTTATCTATAATTCCAGAGTGGGGGATGGTGTCAAATGCCTTGTTGAGATCTAGATAGGCTGTGTGAACCACCTTACCCTTGTCTACAGCTTTGGTGACTGCTTCAAAGAAGTCTATCAGGTTTAGGAGGCATGATCTGCCTTTTACAAACCCAAACTGGGTGGGGTCCAGAGTTTGGAGATTACCAATGTCTTTGTTAATAAGTTCCATGATGATACATTCCATGGCCTTGCAGACCAGGCTCGTCAGGCTAATGGGGTGGTAGTTCCCGAGGTCCGTGGTGGCTCTCCCCTTGTGGAGTGGGATAACTGTCACTGTGTGCCATTCAGCAGGCACAAAGCCTGAGGTGAGGCTATGACTGAACATGGTACTTAGGCCAGTTCATTCTGTAGTTCATGTAGAATGCAGCCTGGGATGTTGTCTGGTCCCATGGATGCTGTGTTCTTGGCTTTGGAGAGTGTGTTTTTTACCTGTGTAGCCATGATTACAGGAGCTTTGCATTCTTCCAGTATAGAGATGGGCTCTTTAGGGGGTGAGAGGGAGGTAAAGTTAGCACTGAACCTATCTGCCAGGATGTTGGCAATATCAGTTGGGTCTGTATATTTAGTGCCATTGTGCTGTAACTCAGAGCACATCTGAGTGTTGCCATTGAGATTATTGACATAGCTATAGAATGCTTTGTGGTTGCCTTTAGAATCAGTGGTGATTTTGTTTTGATAACTAGCTTTGGAGGATTTTATCAGGGATCACAGCTTTTTACTGAGGCTGACCAGGGAGTTCCTCCACTCATGGGATTTTACTCTCTTTTGCAACAGTTTCTTCCTTCTGTTGTACAGTTGGTTTATGGCAGGGGACCACCAGATTGACTTACTTTTTTTTGGAGGATAGCGTCTTGGTTTTGTTTGGGATAGCATGATCCCTGCACTAATGTAAGTGCTTATAAAGTGCAATTGTGTAGGAATCAGTAGTTGTAACTGTATTGCTCATCTCCATAGGTGTCATGAGGTTCACCACTTCTGTCTTAAGAAGCATGAAGTTGGCTTTGGAGAAATTTTTTACCATGGTTTCCTTAATGGGGGGTGGGGGCAGGATGTGGATATCTAGGGTAATTAGCTTATGGTCAGATCGGACCAGTGAGGCGTTGACTTCATGTGTGGAACACCGGTCACTCATGTTGGTAATGACTAGATCTAGGATATTGTTGCCCCTGGTGGGGGTGTGGATAAGTTGATCCAGGGCATTGGAGTTTATGAATTCCGGAAAGCGTTGAGTGAAGGCGTTGGTACATGAGTAGTTTTCCCAGTTAATGGTGGGGTAGTTGAAATCACCCATTATTAGGGTGTTTGGTTGAACCCTAATATTTTCCAGTACATCAAGAAAAGAGGAGTGGGAATCCTGGGGCATGGTGGGTGATCTGTAGCAAGCTACAATTTGGATTGCAGTTTTGCCCAGAGTTAGTTGCACTTGGATAACCTCGGCTGTATTATGTTGAGCAAGTAGCCTGGAGGTGTGGATATCCTTAATGAATATGGACATGCCTCCGCCTTTGGTGTTCCGGTCCAGGTTACATGACTGAAAAGTGTGCTATGAGTTATAGCCTGGTAGTGCAGGGGTGCTCTCTGGTGCCTTGAACCAGATCTCAGTCACTGCACAGATATCGATGTTCTCCATTTTAAGGAGTGCCTAGAGTGAGTGCATTTTGAGATTTAGACTTCTAACATTGAGTAGCATCACCCTCAGTTTTTGCTTGCCTGTTCCTGTTACGGTGGTGAATTTGACATTTGAACCTTGCCTAAAAAAGGCACTATTGGGGTGGCTAGAAGCTTAGCCAGTATCTGGAATCCCAGGGGTGACAGGTGCAGGCCATCTCTAGCAAAGCATCTTGGTCTGTCGACCATGTCATCCCAGGCAGACAGATACTGGAACTCTTTAGAAAGGCACCAGAAGCTTAGCCAATTGTTGAGGTCAATCATTTTGTCCTTGTACTGTGGCATCATTCTGGATTATGGCAGAATGCTACTCAGGGCTAGGGTCATACCTGCCTGGGCTACAAGATCAGAGAGCTCTTCCATGTCTCTTTTCATGTAGTCCAGGGAGGTACGTCTCAGGTAGTTCACACCAACATGGACAATGACAGAGTCATATTTGTACTTGTTGTGGAGTGAACTGAGTGCCTGGGTTATGTGGCAGATCCTGGCACCCAACAGGCAGCTGACAGTAACCTTCTCCTTGTTTAGCCTGGTGAGTGGGACATCAGTGTATCTGACTATAGAGTCACCTATGACTAGTGTGTTGGGTACGTTGTTTTGCCTTATTGGCTGTGTTTGAGTGGCACACTGAGTCTGTGGGCTATGTGTCATTTGGGTTGCATTGGGGGGGTGGAGGTTGTTTGCATTTCTGCTTTGGAGGTCTCTGTTGCTTGAGTAGATTATTATTGAGAGCCTCCGTGAATGTTTTTGTGTTTCTGTGTGTGGATTTTGGTGGTGTAGATTTAGTGAGACTATGTGATGAGTGTGGTGTGGTGCAAGTGTTTACCTTCTCCTCTTGACTGTCAAGTTCAGTCTTGATTGGAGAGAGTATTACATCCAATTTGGCTAGATAAGTACATCTCTCAAAGGTTGTAGTGTTGGGTGGTAGGAGAGGGGGTTGTCTGTGTACGTGAGGCAATTTCTACATTGCCTCAGGATGGCCAGATTCATCAGATCTGGGTTAGTTAATGGTTCCCTTTTGTGCAGAGCGATTATTGTTACTGATCTCCATTCCACTGGAACATAGCCAGTTCGCAGATTGTGGTTAAACAGGGGTCCAAGTGGGTCTGCTAGATCATGCTTTAAGTTGTTTAAAATGCAACCAGGGATATTGTCTGGTCCCATTGATCCCGTGTTTTTGGCCTTGGAGAATGTCAGTATACTTTGGATGATGCCTGGATTGGGTGGGTGGTGAAGTTTGCTCCAAATCTGTCAGCTAGCAGGTTGGCTCTAACCTCCAGTGAGTAAGGATGGTGCCATCCACAATCAGTTCAGCACAATGCTGGATATTCCCTTTTTGATTTCAGATGTATTTAAAGAATGTCTTGTGATTATTATTTAGCTAGGGAAGCTAGTTTTGTTTCATAATTAAGTTTGGAGGACTTGATAAGATCCTAATTTGTTTGCTTAAACTACAGAGGGATTTCTTCCTCTGTTGAGCCAGTTCCCTCTTGTTCCTGGACATTAGTTTCTTTCTCTTGTTATATAGCCTGTTTATACTATGAGTCCACCAAGGTGGCTTGTTTTTTTGATAAGACCTGTTTTAATTCAGTCAGGTACAGCTGATTCTATACAACTGCTTTAGTGGTTATACAAACACACACAACCACAAACTGGCTGGCTCAGAGGTTCTTAAACTTTGTCAGTATAATAATCTGGAACTGCTAGTCAGCACATCCACAAGAGGCTGAAATGTCCTAGACACAGTATTCACTAACATGGGAGAGCATTGCACCCCCACTGTGTGATGTCCTCCCTGGACGATCTGACCATAAATTAGTCTCGTTTGATGTAATTATAAGACCAGACACCCCATCAAGCTTAAAAACACTTAAGAATTATTCAAAGACAAATTACCTCCTATTAAGTGATGATATAAGAAGTGTCAAAGCCCCCTAGAATGCAGACAACATAGACGCCTATGCAGAGATGTACACCAATATCTTGTATAACCACTAAAGCAGTTGTATAGAATCAGCTGTACCTGACTGAATTAAAACAGGTCTTATCAAAAAAACAAGCCACCTTGGTGGACTCATAGTATAAACAGGCTATATAACAAGAGAAAGAAACTAATGTCCAGGAACAAGAGGGAACTGGCTCAACAGAGGAAGAAATCCCTCTGTAGTTTAAGCAAACAAATTAGGATCTTATCAAGTCCTCCAAACTTAATTATGAAATAAAACTAGCTTCCCTAGCTAAATAATAATCACAAGACATTCTTTAAATACATCTGAAATCAAAAAGGGAATATCCAGCATTGTGCTGAACTGATTGTGGATGGCACCATCCTTACTCACTGGAGGTAAGAGCCAACCTGCTAGCTGACAGATTTGGAGCAAACTTCACCACCCACCCAATCCAGGCATCATCCAAAGTATACTGACACTCTCCAAGGCCAAAAACACGGGATCAATGGGACCAGACAATATCCCTGGTTGCATTTTAAACAACTTAAAGCATGATCTAGCAGACCCACTTGGACCCCTGTTTAACCACAATCTGCGAACTGGCTATGTTCCAGTGGAATGGAGATCAGTAACAATAATCGCTCTGCACAAAAGGGAACCATTAACTAACCCAGATCTGATGAATCTGGCCATCCTGAGGCAATGTAGAAATTGCCTCACGTACACAGACAACCCCCTCTCCTACCACCCAACACTACAACCTTTGAGAGATGCACTTATCTAGCCAAATTGGATGTAATACTCTCTCCAATCAAGACTGAACTTGACAGTCAAGAGGAGAAGGTAAACACTTGCACCACACCACACTCATCACATAGTCTCACTAAATCTACACCACCAAAATCTACACACAGAAACACAAAAACATTCACGGAGGCTCTCAATAATAATCTACTCAAGCAACAGAGACCTCCAAAGCAGAAATGCAAAAAACCTCCACCCCCCAACGCAACCCAAATGACACATAGCCCGCAGACTCAGTGTGCCACTCAAACACAGCCAATAAGGCAAAACAACGTACCCAACACACTAGTCATAGGTGACTCTATAGTCAGATACACTGATGTTCCACTCACCAGGCTAAACAAGGAGAAGGTTACTGTCAGCTGCCTGTTGGGTGCCAGGATCTGCCACATAACCCAGGCACTCAGTTCACTCCACAACAAGTACAAATATGACTCTGTCATTGTCCATGTTGGTGTGAACTACCTGAGACGTACCTTCCTGGACTACATGAAAAGAGACATGGAAGAGCTCTCTGATCTTGTAGCCCAGGCAGGTATGACCCAAGCCCTGAGTAGCATTCTGCCATAATCCAGAATGATGCCACAGTACAAGGACAAAATGATTGACCTCAACAATTGGCTAAGCTTCTGGTGCCTTTCTAAAGAGATCCAGTATCTGTCTGCCTGGGATGACATGGTCGACAGACCAAGATGCTTTGCTAGAGATGGCCTGCACCTGTCACCCCTGGGATTCCAGATACTGGCTAAGCTTCTAGCCGCCCCTATAGTGCCTTTTTTAGGCAAGGTTCAAATGTCAAATTCACCACCATAACAGGAACAGGCAAGCAAAAACTGAGGGTGATGCTACTCAATGTTAGAAGTCTAAATCTCAAAATGCACTCACTCTAGGCACTCCTTAAATTGGAGAACATCGATATCTGTGCAGTGACTGAGATCTGGTTCAAGGCTCCAGAGAACACCCCTGCACTACCAGGCTATAACTCATAGCACACTTTTCAGTCATGTAACCTGGACCGGAACACCAAAGGTGGAGGCATGTCCATATTCATTAAGGATATCCACACCTCCAGGCTACTTGCTTAACATAATACAGCCGAGGTTATCCAAGTGCAACTAACTCTGGGCAAAACTGCAATCCAAATTGTAGCTTGCTACAGATCACCCACCATGCCCCAGGATTCCCACTCCTCTTTTCTTGATGTACTGGAAAATATTAGGGTTCAACCAAACACCCTAATAATGGGTGATTTCAACTACCCCACCATTAACTGGGAAAACTACTCATGTACCAACGCCTTCACTCAACGCTTTCCGGAATTCATAAACTCCAATGCCCTGGATCAACTTATCCACACCCCCACCAGGGGCAACAATATCCTAGATCTAGTCATTACCAACATGAGTGACCGGTGTTCCACACATGAAGTCAACGCCTCACTGGTCCGATCTGACCATAAGCTAATTACCCTAGATATCCACATCCTGCCCCACCCCCCATTAAGGAAACCATGGTAAAAAATTTCTCCAAAGCCAACTTCATGCTTCTTAAGACAGAAGTGGTGAACCTCATGACACCTATGGAGATGAGCAATACAGTTACAACTACTGATTCCTACACAATTGCACTTTATAAGCACTTACATGAGTGCAGGGATCATGCTATCCCAAACAAAACCAAGACGCTATCCTCCAAAAAAAAGTAAGTCAATCTGGTGGTCCCCTGCCATAAACCAACTGTACAACAGAAGGAAGAAACTGTTGCAAAAGAGAGTAAAATCCCATGAGTGGAGGAACTCCCTGGTCAGCCTCAGTAAAAAGCTGTGATCCCTGATAAAATCCTCCAAAGCTAGTTATCAAAACAAAATCACCACTGATTCTAAAGGCAACCACAAAGCATTCTATAGCTATGTCAATAATCTCAATGGCAACACTCAGATGTGCTCTGAGTTACAGCACAATGGCACTAAATATACAGACCCAACTGATATTGCCAACATCCTGGCAGATAGGTTCAGTGCTAACTTTACCTCCCTCTCACCCCCTAAAGAGCCCATCTCTATACTGGAAGAATGCAAAGCTCCTGTAATCATGGCTACACAGGTAAAAAACACACTCTCCAAAGCCAAGAACACAGCATCCATGGGACCAGACAACATCCCAGGCTGCGTTCTACATGAACTACAGAATGAACTGGCCTAAGTACCATGTTCAGTCATAGCCTCACCTCAGGCTTTGTGCCTGCTGAATGGCGCACAGTGACAGTTATCCCACTCCACAAGGGGAGAGCCACCACGGACCTCGGGAACTACCACCCCATTAGCCTGACGAGCCTGGTCTGCAAGGCCATGGAATGTATCATCATGGAACTTATTAACAAAGACATTGGTAATCTCCAAACTCTGGACCCCACCCAGTTTGGGTTTGTAAAAGGCAGATCATGTCTCCTAAACCTGATAGACTTCTTTGAAGCAGTCACCAAAGCTGTAGACAAGGGTAAGGTGGTTCACACAGCCTATCTAGATCTCAACAAGGCATTTGACACCATCCCCCACTCTGGAATTATAGATAAACTCACTAAATTAGGTATAAATCCCTATGTCACAAGATGGGATGCCAACTGGCTCACTGACAGAACCCACACTGTGAAAGTAGCAGACTCCAAATCCGATTTCAGACCAGTGACAAGTGGAGTACCACAGGGTTCAGTCCTGGGTCCTCTCCTGTTTGACATCTACTTCTCTGATGTACAGGCTAACACAGAAGGTTTTGGCTAATGAAGTCCGCAGATGACTGGAAACTAGGAGCCATAATCGAAACTCCTAACGATGTAGACATCCTACAAAACGGCCTCACTGAGACAGATGCCTGGTGTCAAAAACATGACCTCAAGCTCAATGCCAAAAAGTGCATTGTCATCCCCTTTGGTAAAAACTCTGTACCCATGAACTACAACATAGGTGGTAGTATACTTAACACCAAAAGTGTGATAAGAGACCTTGGAACTCAGGTGGACAGTAGTCTCTCCTTTGATGATCACATTGCCACAGTAGTCAGGAAATCCTTCTACGTGGCACACCTCATCACAAAAGGTTTCACTTCCAGAAAAAAAGAGGTCATTGTTCCCCTCTACTCATCACTCATTAGACCCATTATAAAGTACAATGCCCCTTTTGGTATGTACCTCACAATACATCTACAACAACTGGAAAGGCCGCAGAAATACCTCACAAAGAGGATTACCGGCCTCAAACAGATGCCCTACACAGACTGTCTCAAATAACTCCAGCTTTACTCCGTCACATATCGCCTACTCAGAGGTGATCTCGGCCTAACATACAAAGCTATGTCAAATCCAGAGCTGTTGGACATGCTCCAGTTAAAGAAATCCCAATCCCTCCGAGCTACATGCTCTAGGGACCTAAACCTTGTCACCACAATAAACAGAACATGCCAGAGGGATAGATTCCTGTCCCACAGACTTCCAATACTCTGGAATAAAGTACCTATCTATATCAAACAAAGCTCCTCATTAGCACTCTTCAAGAAAAATCTTGATGACTGGATGGGAAATAGGAAATTCACCCTGGGGATCACCTCTGTGGCTCTGCTCGACAGTGGCACAGGAAAATAATTTTCTTGGATGGCAAAAGCCATGGTACCATTTTGGCTGGGCTTGTATAGGCCCCAGGGCTGATAGCCTAGTACCTACCTATGAACCTATGAACCCTGGGAATTATAGGTCCATAATTTGACTAGCTTTATCTGCAAGTCCATGGAATTAATCATTATAGACCTTATTAACAAGGACATAGGTAATCATCAAACTCTGGACCCAACCCAGTTTGGATTAGTTAAAGATAGATCATGCCTGTTTGACATGATTGACTTCTCTGAGAAAATCAACACAACCCTGGACAAGGGAAAGATAGTACATACCACCTAGCTTAACCTAGCCAAGGCATTTGACATAATCCTCCACTCAGATACTATAGAGAAACTCTCACAGTTCGGAATTACCCCCTACATTACCAGATGGGTAGCCAACTGGCTCACTGACAGGACATACTGTCAAAGTGGGTGACAATACCTGTAGCAAAAGACCAGTCACCAGTGACATACCACAGGGTTCTGTGCTGGGACCTTACTGTTTGGAATTTATTTCTCAGCAATCCAGGCAAACTTGGATGGCCTGTGGTTGACCAAGTTCGTTGACAATTGCAAATTGGGAGCAATTATTGAGTCCCCCAAAGATGTTAAAGACAGGGTTAATGCAGACAAATGACTGGTGCTGAAGCCATGGATTAAAGCTAAATGCAAAGAAAATGCATTATTATTCCCTTTGGGAAAGCTGATATTCCTGCTAATTGCATTATAGATAGCACCCCTGTAAGTATAGACCCAGTGGTGCATGATCTGGGTACTCAGGTTGATAGCAATCTGAACTTTGACTGCCACATATCCACATTAGTAAAGAAATCCTTATTTGTGGCGCATCTTAAAAGTAAATGCATCACATCTAGATCTAAGGATGTGATAATTTCATTATACTCAACCCTCATCAGACCAATAACTGAGTACAATGCTCCTTTTTGCATGTAACTCACCAGACAGCTGCAACAACTGGAGAGACCGCAGAATTTTTTTACTATTAAATTACAGTGTACACAGAACAAGTCTTATGGAAAGGACTGAAAGCCCTGTCACTGTATTCTGTCTCCTACAGGTTGCTAAGGGGTGACCTGTCTATGGCTTACAGGGCAGTCTCTGACCTGGCCCTGATGGAAATGCTACACATTCGTAAATCAAACTGCATGAAGGTCACTCACTGCAGGGATCTTAACTTATCTTCTGACATGACACATCTCCCAGAGACTGCTACTTTTCTGGAACAAGCTTCCAAGTCACATGAAACAGAGCGCCTCCCTGACCCCCTTGAAAAGCAACCTAGATCAATGGATGGGTGACTGCAAATTCACTCCTGGGGTGGCATCCAAGTTCCTCCTGGGCAGAGGAAGTTGATATTAACTACTAGAGACCCCTTCCTTTACAAACTTCACTCACCTGACCACCAACAATTGTGGCAACTCAGGACAAATATGGCTAGGCTTGTAAGGGCTCTAGGGCTATTAGCCTAGTAACCTTATAAACCGAAGAAAATAAAGCAGCTATCAGAAATAAGTGAATGAATGAATGAATGAATGAATGTAGTCAAATAATTCAATAGGTATACTCTCTACATTTATGTAATGTGCATAAAATAGTACTACACTAAATTTCAAATGATCACCCAGGTCTTCGTATCATAAGAATCTGAAATGATCATTGAAAATGATAATTATATGCAAGTTAGTCAGGCTGGTATTTTTTTCTTGTCTGTACAACTGTTGAAGTACTTTTCCATTTACATGTGAAAAGTTCATAACAACACTGTTAGAATTTTCTACATAATTCTGGAGAACTCAGCTGTATATCTCACTGTTTAATAAGAGATTATGGTTCTCAGTGTCATGAAGAAAACTAAATTGCCTCAAACTTGAATGAGTGTAGAACTGATATATAAGTAAACCGAGCAGGATGACAGTAATAGTTTTGCAGATACATTTTTGTAGATAACACATTTTTACAAAGTGAAAGATGTTGTAACAAGAAGTTTTCCTACTTTGTTGACAATTCATACTGCCTATGCAATTAAATTAATTCACATATAAATAAATAAATACATACATACTTACAGAAATATGCATATACAGAAATACCTGCAGAAAAGTACTTAAGTTTGTATTATATAAGAAATGTATGTGATATTGGTTTATACATGGCAACAAGGCATATGTTCTTGATGCAGGGTTACAATAAACCAAAGCAATGAAAACATTTCAGATAACTTGTACACATTTGTATATGAGACTCACATAAACAAACATCTCAAAATAGAAATAGCATTGGGGTATATGAAATACTGCAGAAGCTTATCAAACATTTGCAGGTCATGACAGAAAAAATAGGTTACGCTGGGTCAAACATAAAGACTCATTATACTGCTTGTTTATAGAATGATGTTATCTCACTGTACATCCTAAATCCATTCAGCAAACTACTAGTCCCATAACCTTGGCTTCTGTATCAAAGTAGAGGTCTCTTAGCCGCATTACACTGTTTAAGCCAAAGAGCAGATTCCTTGTGTCATAGCTTCCAGTGTCGGTCACCGCATACACATAAACACACACAAAGTCAAAGCTAATTGATCCGACATGGCATGTGTGAGTAATCAACATGACGATCACCATGGAATAGTCCCCTGCCTTACAAGCTTGGGATCTCATTATTTTTTGAGCAAGTTCATAGGTTCATAAGTTCATAGGAGGTTACTAGGCTAATGGCCCTAGGGCCTTTACAAACCTAGCCATGTAAAAAACTGTGTACCCTAATTAACCATAGTTAGATGGTCGTTGTATGCACAGCAATTCTATGATCAGCACCATCTACCTACATCTATAGGGGACATAGGTGCCACCCCCAGAGTAAATATACGGTCGCCCATCCAATTGTCAGGGTTCTACTTAAATAGGGTCATTGAGAAGCTCTGCTTCACATGAAGTGAGAGCTTATTTCAGAGGAGTGTCAGTCTCTTGGAGATATATCTGTCTTTCTAAATGTTCTGTTAATGTCACAGGCTAGGTTGAGATCCCTGGAGGAAGTGACTCTTGTCCCATTTGATTTACGGATGTGCAGCAATTCCATTATGGCAGAGTCAGAGACTGCTATGTAGGCTAGGATGGGTCACCTTTCAGCAGCTTATATGATAGAGTACAGTGTCTGGGCTTTCACTCTTTTCATGTAAGTCACATTTTGCAGGCCCTGGATTCTCTTGGTTAGAAACTTCTATGGTCTCTTCAGTTGCTGCAGGTCTCTGGTGAGGTACAGACAGAAGGGAATACAAAGAACAACAGGCTACAGACAAAAAAAAATGAGCTTTGATATACTCTAGTGCCTTGGCAAAAAAAGCCTTCAAGGAGTAATGAAACACAGTCTTAAAATCAATTTATATGCAAAACACATAGAACATACATATACAGAAGAGAGCATTGCACTAAATTAGTGGTGTGTTAAGGGTCAAGTGCAGTGGAGTTATAACCTTCTTAGACTTAGATGTGATGCCATTATTTATGAGATGCACAATCTAGAAGGCTTTCCTTACCACTATGAACACGTGGTGAGGTGATCGAAGTTTAAATTGCTTTCAACTTGTTTTCCTAATTCTCACACCACTGGGTTTGAGCTTAGAGAGGTGCTATCCATAACATAATTAGCAGGGGCTACTTCTTTGCCAAAAGAGATAATGAGGCATTTTTTTGCATTTAGTTTTAGTGCATGACTTTGACACCAATCATTTGTTTGCATCAGCCCCTTCTGTAATATGCTTATATCATTGGGAGACTCAATGATTATGCTCATTTTGCAGTCATCTGCAAACCTGGTAAGCCACAGGCCATTTACTTTAGCCTGGACCTCAGAGAAATAGATTCCAAACAGCAGAGGGCCCAGCACAGATCCTTGTGGTACCTCACTGGCAACTTGTCTACTGGTGGAGGTGGACTCCCCAACTTTGACACTGTGTGTTCTGGTGGTGAGCCAGTTGGCTACCTGTCTAGTGATGTATGGGTTAATTCCCAGCTGGGAGAGTTTTTCAATGATCCCTGAGTAGGAGATTGTGTCAAGAGCCTTGTATAAATCAAGATAGGTGGTATGTACTGCTTTGTCATCATCCAGAGCTTTGGTGGCATTCGCAAAGAAATCCACCGGGTTTAATAAGCAAGCTTTACCCTTGATAAAACCAAACTAGGTTGAGTCAAGAGTTTGAAGGTCACTTGTGTCCTTGTTGATAAGGTCCATGATAACCCTTTCCATGGCCTTGCAGATAAGATCGGTTAAGATTACGGGTCGATAGTTTCCTGGGTCAGTTGATGGACCCCCTTTGTGCAAGGGGATTACTGTTGCTGCTTTCCACTCCATTGGAACAAAGCTAGTGCTCAGTCTATGGTTAAAGAGAGTGACAAGTGGTTTTACTAAGTTTTGTTTTATATTGTTTAGTAAGCAACCTGGGATGTTATCTGGTCCCATAGAGGTTGTGTTTTTGGCCTTGGAGAGCACTTGTATGACCTGCTCTTTGGAGATACTCAGTAGAGGACTGGTGTCAGGAATGCCTTGGGGTATGGCTGATGGGGACAGGGCGGTGACGTTATTGCCAAATCTGTCAGCTAGCAGTTTGGCAATTTCCTCATGTTCAGTGTAAGTGGTACCATCCACTATAAGTTTGGCACACAGCTGGACATTCCTTTTTAGGTTTTGGACATAGCTAAAGAATGCCCTATTGTTGTCTTTAGCTAGGGATGCAAATTTAGCCTCATAACTAGCCTTAGAGGACTTTACCAGAAATGTGATTTACTTGTTCAAGCTGTGGAGGGTATTCTTCCTCTCTCAAGTAAGTTGTCTCTTGTTCTTAGATATCAGTTTATTTTTTTCATCATATAACTTATTTATACTTACAGTCCACCAGAGTGACTTGTTTTTTTTTGGGAGGATCTGGTTTTAGTCGTGTCAGGTACAGATGAATCAATATATTTGTTTAAGCAGCTATATAGGGTGTTTGTGTACTCTCCTGCATAGGAGTCATTGTCTGCGTTAACAGGGGTTTTGGCACTTTTTATACAATCGCTTAGTAGGCTATGGTTTGCTATGGAGAATTTTTTTTTTTTTTTGCTCCCGTGGGGGTGTCAAGTCTGATCTTCACTTCAAACAAGACTGATTTATGGCCAGAGAAGGCAGAACACAGAGAGTAGTGTAGTGACTCCCCATGTTGATGAGTGCTAGATGTAGGACATTTGAGCCCATTGTGTGTGTGCAGACCAACTCTTCTAGGGCATTTGGATTTAAAAAATCCAGAAACCTCAGAGAGATCATGTTGAAATCTGTCATGACCAAGGTATTTGGCTTCATACTGAGTGACTCTAGCAAGTCCAGCTAGATTGTGTGCTTCTCCTGGTTCATGGTGGGGGGACATGTGGCTGGAGACGATGTGGTAGGGTATTTTGCTTATAGTTATTTGGAGCTGGAGTAGCTCAATAGAGTCATAAAAACACCTCCAATGGCTAAAGAAACGTCAAACTGGCACGGAATAATAGTTCAAAGGCTTTAATTGCATGAAAACCCACAGAAATACTGAATCAAGCGCTTTCACCTGACTTATACCAGGCTTTATCAAGATATCAAAAACTTAAAACAACCACCCTTATATATCATTAGATACAGTCACATGATAGTTAATTATAAATAATTACTCTCATTAAAAACTTTTTAAAAAGACATTACATAGTAAATAAATAACTTGGTAAAAGTGTCATTAATTGCACATACCATATGAAATGTTTAACCAAAAAATGAATGTAACCACAAATTAATTTAAAATGTGTTATAATAAAAAATATCAACATTTTCATAATTTTGCTCTCCTCATTTTAAGAATACTTTTAATACTAACATTGTCATTGAGACCGGGAGGTTTTGAGGCATTTAACTTTAATTGCCAAAACAATTCTCTATATTCGAGAAATGTTTCCCAATCACCCCCTCTTTGGTCTTGTAAAACTTGTTCCAAGACCAAAAACTTTAACTGCATATTAGGGCACTGGGTGGAATGCTTATAAAAGGCATTAGTGTCTTTCTTTTTAGTTACCTCGTATAGGTGTTCGTAGATTTCTTTCAGTCTTCCCTACATAAAAACTGTAACATTGTGTACAGACACCTAAATAAACTACTCCTCTAGTTCCACAGTTAAAATAACCCCTTGGATGATACCTAAAATTTCTTAAAGGAATATGTAAATTACTATCATTTAAAACAAAGTGACACTGGCTACAGGCTCCACATTTAAATGTACCCAACCTTGAGGCAGATGCCTGGTTTCTAAAATGATTTTTACCTTCATATAAACCTTTTAAGTTTGTGTCCCTTCTTTTCAAAAAACTAGGCTCTGGAGGTATCACGTTGCGTATGTCCTCCTCAAGTGTCAACACTGGCCAGTATTTTAACACAGTTGATTCTAAATATTCAGCATCCTTAGTGAATGTATAAATAAATAAATGTACTATTTGGCTCAAATTTGCCTTCTTGTACTATTTTCTCAACTGTCTGTTGTCCAACACCCAATAATGGGTAATATTTAAATTCCCTATTGGTAATTACTTCTAAAGCCAGTTTATTGACCAAACCTGTTGGATAACCCCTCTCTGCAAAAAACCTTTTTAATGTATCAACCTCTTTAAGGAACAATTCATCTGTGCTGGACATTCTAGATGCCTGAATGAATTGTCCTTTTTTTTATTCCTTTTTTCTGATGGAAAGGATGGACACTTTCAAAATGCAAGTAGGAGTTTGAGAAAGTAGCCTTCCTATAAATTTCAGATTGAAAAAAATTATTAGCATAGTCTTTGTGGAGTGTTACATCAAGGTAATTGAGCTTGTCATTGCTGACATTATATGTAAAAGAAAGAAAATGTGTAGACATGTTAATATATGTCATAAATTCCTCAAATTTCTTTAAACTGCCATCCCACAAAATACAAATGTCATCCAAAAAATGTTTATAATGGATAATATATTTAGCCCAATTAGTTGTAAAGATGAATCTGTTCTCCCAATAATGTAAAACAATGTTTGCATATGCTGAGGCACAAGGAGTACCCATCGCCACCCCCTTTTTTTGTTTGAATATTTCTCCATTAAAGTAGATAAAATTGTTCTGAAGAACAATCTCCATAAATTCCACTAATAACATCACTGTATTAGCTCCCAAACCAGATTGTGTGGCCAGTATCTCATTAAACCATTCTAAACCAGTATAATGTGGGATGCTCGGAAATAATTCCACAATATCAATGGTTACCATTAAACAAGTGGGTTTGTAGAGACCCCTTTCAATGCCTTTAAGACATTCCCATGAGTCTCTACAAACATGCTCTAAGGAAGTTACGAACTTTTTTACAGTTTGATCAATAAATTTTCCCAATGGTTCTGTAATGCTGCTAGCACCAGAAACTATTGGCCTAAACTTCAAAGGGTCTAACCCTTTGTGAACCTTAGGTATTCCAAATATTACTGGGATCTTGGGTTTGTCCACATATAAGTAGTTGTATAACTTTTCATTAATTGCACCTTGCATTAAATGATCAAATAGCACAAACTTAATTTTGGAGTAGATATATTTAGTTCATTCCTAGAAAATACCTCATATTGCTGGGAGTCCTGTAACATATTGTAAATGTAAGTTTCATAAACCCAATTATACATTAACACTACCCCCCCCCCCACCTTTGTCCGGTTTCATGACTCTAACCCCTTCATTCTTTAAAAAATCTATTACCTGATGCATTTTAAAATCCAAATTCACAGGTGGAAGAAATGTATCAAATGAAAATTGTTTTCTTAAATCTGCTTCCACCATTTCCTCAAAACTTTTTAACGTGGGGTGAATGGGGGGGTTTATAGTACTAGTCCTGACAAATTGTTCATTTGCCAATTCTTGCCCTTTAAATTGTAGTGTGAGGTTTAAATGTCTCACAAAAAGCTTCAAATCTATTATTGTGTTCGATAAATTTAATGAACGTAAAGGAACAAACTGAAAACCTTTTGTAAATAACTCAAAAAAATCAATATTCACATCAATGTCAGTAAAATTATAAATAGTAAAATTGTTTTTAGTTATAGTTTTGTAGTTACATTCAGTTATGTCTAACAATGAATTATAAGATTCAACCCTAGCTTCAGAAACAGTGTCATTTAAAAGTGTGGTCTGTTCTAACATTGTGAGCAGTACATTGTACTCCTCCTCTGCCCTGGGGGATTAAAGAGTCTAATGCTATTTTCAGAACCAGTGTCATTCATCCGCGTGGCCTGCTCCAACCTTGTTGGTAATGTGTTGTACTTCTCCCCCTCGGTCTGCCCCGGGGAACATGAAAACCCTGATGTATATTTCTGTTCTCTTTTTGAGCTAAACGTTCACTTCTTCTAGGTGGATCCATAACAGGGCTAACTTCATTGTCAATAAATACAGGTTTATCAGACATATCTGCAATGTAACCTGTGTTCATCCTACCCTTACCAGGTATCGGATAGGCCACACCATCCCTGTATTCAGCCATATCACGCTCCAACTTTCTTATTTTGCGATTAATAACCTTTATACAATGCTGGTCAACCTCATTAAAAATCCCATCATATTCCTTTTTTACACTCAAAAAGTTTTTCTTTTTAACCATAGAGTAATTTAATCCATTTACTTCAATAAGTAAATCACCAGCTTTAACTTCGTAATCTTTAATCATGAGGTCAAGGACCTCCAAGCCAGTTTCATCAAAAAGTTTTACCAAATTTAAATATAAATCAGTTCCTGGCAATGCGCTGTTTGGAAATTTAAAACAGTGCAAGCCTTTAGGGGCACGCTGTACGTGTGTGCATTCTTTCAAGTATTCAATTTCTAGCTGCATAGTCTTAAAAGCGTACAGTTTGTCACTTAGCTCTTTAAAATCTCGTTCCACATTGTCGTTTTGAGCTAAGGAAGTTAAAAAAGTACCTTGCTTAAATACAAACTGCTTCTCAGTCCACGTGTTAAAGTTGAAATTCTTCGTTTGCGTTGTAAATCCATTACTTTGGTTAGTGTGTGCTTTACCAGGCTGCTCCCGCAGATTGGCTTCCACCAATAAGATCTCATAAGGAAGTTCCACCCGGTCTGTACCATTTTGTCTTCGATTTGTAGGTGACAGAGTCTTCTTTTTTATAACCTCTTGCTGATTACCAGGTATTGAAAAAATAGAATCTCCAGATCCCAGTGCCACAAAATTATTGCTTAACTGGGTTAACAAAGTCAATACTTGTTTAAATTCACCTCTTGTTACCGGAGCATCATCACGCTCATCTCTGAGTAGCATTGGTGTACTCTGAAAATCCACTGAGACAGTTCCTTCCGCCATAAAAAATCCAAGAACAAAACTGCAGCTACGAACCAAAACTGAATCACAAAAACACCTCCAATGGCTAAAGAAACGTCAAACTGGCACGGAATAATAGTTCAAAGGCTTTAATTGCATGAAAACCCACAGAAATACTGAATCAAGTGCTTTCACCTGACTTATACCAGGCTTTATCAAGATATCAAAAACTTAAAACAACCACCCTTATATATCATTAGATACAGTCACATGATAGTTAATTTTAAATAATTACTCTCATTAAAAACTTTTTAAAAAGACATTACATAGTAAATAAATAACTTGGTAAAAGTGTCATTAATTGCACATACCATATGAAATGTTTAACCAAAAAATGAATGTAACCACAAATTAATTTAAAATGTGTTATAATAAAAAATGTGTTATAATAAAAAATATCAACATTTTCATAATTTTGCTCTCCTCATTTTAAGAATACTTTTAATACTAACATTGTCATTGAGACCAGGAGGTTTTGAGGCATTTAACTTTAATTGCCAAAACAATTCTCTATATTCGAGAAATGTTTCCCATGTTTCTTTGGTCTTGTAAAACTTGTTCCAAGACCAAAAACGTTAATTGCATATTAGGGCACTGGGTGGAATGCTTATAAAAGGCATTAGTGTCTTTCTTTTTAGTTACCTCGTATAGGTGTTCGTAGATTCTACGTCTTAGGGATCTTTCAGTCTTCCCTACATAAAAACTGTAACATTGTGTACAGACACCTAAATAAACTACTCCTGTAGTTCCACAGTTAAAATAACCCCTTGGATGATACCTAAAATTTCTTAAAGGAATATGTAAATTACTATCATTTAAAACAAAGTGACACTGGCTACAGGCTCCACATTTAAATGTACCCAACCTTGAGGCGGATGCCTGGTTTCTAACACGATTTTTACCTTCATATAAACCTTTTAAGTTTGTGTCCCTTCTTTTCACAAAACTAGGCTCTGGAGGTATCACGTTGCGTATGTCCTCCTCAAGTGTCAACACTGGCCAGTATTTTAACACAGTTGATTCTAAATATTCAGCATCCTTAGTGAATGTATAAATAAATGTACTATTTGGCTCAAATTTGCCTTCTTGTACTATTTTCTCAACTGTTTGTTGTCCAACACCCAATAATGGGTAATATTTAAATTCCCTATTGGTAATTACTTCTAAAGCCAGTTTATTGACCAAACCTGTTGGATAACCCCTCTCTGCAAAAAACCTTTTTAATGTATCAACCTCTTTAAGGAACAATTCATCTGTGCTGGACATTCTAGATGCCCGAATGAATTGTCCTTTTATTATTCCTTTTTTCTGATGGAAAGGATGGCCACTTTCAAAATGCAAGTAGGAGTTTGAGAAAGTGGCCTTCCTATAAATTTCAGATTGAAAAAAATTATTAGCATAGTCTTTGTGGAGCGTTACATCAAGGTAATTGAGCTTGTCATTGCTGACATTATATGTAAAAGAAAGAAAATGTGTAGACATGTTAATATATGTCATAAATTCCTCAAATTTGTTTAAACTGCTATCCCACAAAATACAAATGTCATCCAAGGCAGGACACAGAGAGTAGTGTAGTGACTCCCCATGTTGATGAGTGCTAGATGTAGGACATTTGAGCCCATTGTGTGTGTGCAGACCAACTCTTCTAGGGCATTTGGATTTAAAAAATCCAGAAACCTCAGAGAGATCATGTTGAAATCTGTCATGACAAAGGTATTTGTCTTCATACTGAGTGACTCTAGCAAGTCCAGCTAGATTGTGTGCTTCTCCTGGTTCATGGTGGGGGGACATGTGGCTGGAGATGATGTGGTAGGGTATTTTGCTTATAGTTATTTGGAGCTGGAGTCGCTCAATGGAGTCATACTGTTTTATCAGTTTCAAGTTGTATTTGGATTCAGGGAAGATCGATACATCTCCACCTTTGATTCTATCATGCTCATTTTGAGGTCTGAACATGTTAAAGGCATTTTAGCCTTGTACTGCTGTGGTACCCTCTGTGGCCTTGAGCCAAGTTTCAGTGACTGCACAGATGTCAGCATCTTCCAAGGTGAGGAGGAGTGCTTCCAGGGAGTGAAGTTTACTGTTTAGGTTCCTAGCATTAAGCAACATGACCTTTAGTTTGGCTGCAATGGATTTCCTTACTTTGGAAAATAAGTTGTTTTGACATTGCCTAAAAAAGGCACTATGGGGGGGGGGGGGCAAGTGTCTTTGCCAGTATCAGAAGCCTTGAGGAGGCAGGTGAAGGCCATCTCCTTTAAAGCAGTGTGGTTTGTTGACCATGTCTCTCAGGATATCTGATACTGGATCTCCTGGAGTGACACCAGAAGCTAAGACAGTTATTGTAATCAATCATTTTTTTGTCTGAGACACATAATCTGAGAGGTTAGTCATGTTTCTCATCACATAGTTCAGAGAAGTGCATCTTAAGTCACTCACTCCAACATGTACTATGACAGAGTCATAATGGTAATTGTTGCTGAGTGATCTGAGTGCATGCATGATTTGACAGATCCTGGCATCTAACAGGTAGGTAGCTGACCGTGACATTCTCCTTATCCAACCTGGTGAGGGGGACATCTGTGTTTCTCACTATTGAGTTGCCTATGACAAGGACATTAGGTTTTGAGGTGTTTTCCTTAGGGGCTTAATTGTTGAGATACTGATATGTATGTTGTTATGTGGAGAGTTGGATTCTGTTCATGTACCAATATGTGTAGGTTGTTTGCACTTGGGAGTTCTCTGTTCCTTTGGTATGCTCATAGTGAGTATCTCTGCATAGGTGGGTTTATGTGTCTTGATCTTATCTTGTGAGAGTGGAGAGGTGTGTGTGCTGACAACCTATTTGATGTCTTGTTTATTATTATGTGAGAGGACTGATTCTAGTTCCATGGGTAGTTTCATCTCTAACATACTGTATTTGTTTGCTTTAGGAGCAAGTGGTTGTCAGTATACATGAGGCAATTGCTACATTGCCTCAGTATGCCCATGTCAATCAGGCTGGCTGGAGAAATGTTGGGAAACTTGACTGTTCATAGTAGCCGATAATTCTGAAGTACTAATCTGTGAGAGGGCAAATTAGATCAGGTATTGCTCTGGGATTAACAAGGGGATTTAATCTGTAAAAGATCAGGAATCAAAAGTGGGGCAATGCTGCTCCAGGCTCAGCTGAGTTGCCTGCCATGGAGAAGTGCACAGCTGTGTTGCCCATAGAGCAGTAGGGAGCCTAGTAGGGTTTCATTGACTGGTGTCTAGGGAAAAAATAGTTTCTAGGTGTTTACATCTATATATGGCACTGCTAACCCCCATTGCATGGTGAGTAGCTACAAGAAAATGCGAGGCTTATATACAGGTGAAATTAAACTAGTCTGCCAATAGGAAATCACACAATGATCCTTCCTCCAGAAATCTCCAGCTCAGACAAGGCTATATCTACACTCTTCTATCACAAGGGTGCAGAGGAGTCCTCCTTAATGTAAGATGACTGGACTTGAGTTCAAGTGTATAAAAAAACCAGGCTATATTCAGCAAGTCTGGATCTAGTCTATGCTAACTAAGCAGTATTTAAGTGCAAAACAAGTCCAGGTAATAAGCAGGCACAAAAGGCAGGCAAAAACAGTAAAAACAGTAAAAACAGTCAAAAAGGCACAAATTAGTGCAGTAAAACAGTAATGCTGTGGATGATCTTGCATCAGTTCACCATTGCCTGTTTTAGAAATTGACTGATGGCAGTACTACAGAAGATATCAGACATTACTGTAGTAAATGTAAATTTGAAATTAGATTGCAAACTTAAGAAGCACTCTCATATAAGTGTATACTTATCAATATTATTTTTGTTAAATATTTTTACTGAAATTTTATATACAGGAGCAAACATATTAAAATAATAAAACAAATAAGTATTTATACAAGTTTCTACATCAATTCTTCTTATATACACTACTAAAATTCATTAATCTCCTATAAAACTGATCATAGAACACAGATTAATATTTCTTTATTAATGAATTGAATTTTACACAGTAATTATATTCTGTAGTTATTTTGTTTGTTTTCATCTCAATAGTAGAAATTTGTTTATGACACAACAGTAACAGTGTTTATACATTCTGAAATGAAGATATGACCTCATTTTTCAGTTTTTTAAGTAATTTTCTTGGTTATTGTTAATAAGCACCAAGGAAGTGGGAACTGAGACTTGGGTGCTCATCTGGGAATTGAAGTATTAAACAGTGTAGTTAATATAAATTTATCAGAACACAGTGGTTATACAAAACATTGACTTTTTTACCAAAAAGGCTGTAAAACTTAACAGTCATATAAAATATGCTGAATTGATTAAGGATTCATACCTCCAACAACCAACACCTTCATTTTTGATTACACTTTCAGTTCTATGAGGAGTAATAAATGGTCTAAGTAGAAATTTCCAAGAAAATAATCTACAAAATAAAAATGATGTATTTTTTTTCCTGAGAATATTAAAATCATTTTATCCTACTGTTGTTAATGTTGATCTACTAATTTGAAGATCATAATCCCAATAGGTATCTTTGATGTGAAATTTACATGTTTTAATTATTTTATGTATTTTGGATAAATATGATCTCTCTATCTTGCTATTTGTTTTCTGGTTTAAAATTTTAAAAGAATGGATGGTCATTTTTTATGTCTGATATGAAATCAACTTTAGAGATTAAGAACTATCTATTGATTTGTATTGTAATTCAGTTTTCCATATCCATATCATATGTCCCATTAAATGGTCTATGTTAAGTACCTTAGTCTCTTAACATTTGGTTCCAAAAGACCAAACCACTATTTTTAAGCATAGCATTTTTTAAAGTTCAAATTGTATAAACATGCTGGTATAAATGCAACAGGGAATAATGTGAATTTCTGTGCTTTGATTTCTCAGTATTTATATATAAAATCTCTAAAGGTTTTAATAATGTTATTATACAAGTAGAATATTTTATGTTATTGTTGTTTTTAAATAAACATTTTTAAACAGCCATTTATATTATTATTCAAGATGCATATAAATTGTACAGTGATATTTTTTCTTTGTTTAACCAACTGATTTCCTGCAGTTTTTCTCTGGCTGAATAATCATAATATATAATGCTGGTGACAGAACAGGTAGTGCATTTGCCTTTGGCACTAGTAGATCAGAATGATATGAGTTCTAACCCCCCCCCCCCCGGTATATGGATTAATTCCCAGTACTGACACTGTAGTACAGCATAATGAGGGTGCTGTACTCCTGAGTGTGTTTTCCTTCAGCTGAGATATTAAACAAAGATCACAGCTGCCTGAGTTGGTGATAGCTCAGGTAGATGTGAAAGGTCCCATGGCATCTATCAAAAAGAAAAGGGGAAGTTCCTCAAAGACTTGAATAAATTTCCTAAAGTAGTATAAACAATGCCTCAGGTCTCCCCTGTAAAGAGGTCACAAGCCTAGGGTGAATAACCTGGTCAACAAAGGGTAAAGATATAAAATAAATAAATGTAAACACAGAGCTACTGTTTTAATGTCTGAAGTTGTAACATAGGTAGCTGAGTCAGGATGTCCTATTTCACCATCTTTTCAATCTCCTATGTGATATCCAAAACCTATTCCAGGTGTGTTGAGGTACCATAACAGCTTTAAAACAAATGTCATTAAATTATCTGATGTGTTCCTTAGAAGGAATGAAGGAATTTTTCTATATAATATGTATTTTGGGTAAAATAACAATTTTGAATAAAACCAGTCTATGTTACATAGAAAACATAATACATTTCATTCATGTATTATTGTTTTAATATTTCTTTATAATTTATTGTTGCTTTTCTTTCAAACTGTTCTAATAGTGACCCCATAAATATTTAATCTCTTTAGTAGTTTCCATCTATTAATTTAATGCTTTGTTAATTAATAACATGCTACTTTTATTTTGATTGAATTTTAGACATGACATCAATTCAAAATATATTTTTTATTACAGAAAAATCTGTGTTACCTATTGTTAACAGTTAACTTCAGCAAATAACTGAATATACATTGATGATATACTTTAAATGCTACTTCATAGTTGTGAAGCTTTATGTAATTGGATAGAGGCTTATTAGCCAATACAAATAATAAAATAGGCAGGAGGCCACCACGTTCTGCCCTTACTTAAAATTGACGGAGAAATTAAACATTCTAGTTTAAAAGAAATGGAGGATACTGTGTGAGCTAAGAAGAGGATGGATACAGTGCCTAGATAAAGAAAGTCATCTGAAACATTATTAAAAAAATGTGAGTTGTCAGGATGTAGACATTTGGAAAAGAAAAGTAAGATATAATACAGCTATGAATATGATAAAAAGGATGGAAGTTTATTGTTTGACCGATTATATTTTCTGAAATCTGTGTAAGTTTAAGTATGAACTGTTGGCCCAAGATTACTAGTACTGTAGTTGATATGCATGAAACCATTATTTCATAAGAAGTCACTAGCCAGTGCAGACCTAGTTAAAATGCTAAAACATGGTTTGCCTGTCCAACTAAATTATGATGCATGTTTTTTATGCTACTGGAAATTTCAGTGCCTTTTCTGTTTTTTTTTAGCCAACATACATGGTTATATGTACTCTAAGGAGCAAATAGTGCTGGAGTAACATTATATTTGTAGAATATTTCATTTCCTTCTTTACATTCATTCATAAATTCTCCAACTGATCTTGCACTACATAACTCATATTTTCAATACTCGCCCCCGACTCCATTACCAAAACTAGCCATAGCATCCACTCCCATATCAAAAGCCACACCTAAGCATTCATCTCTTCCAGTTACATATATTTTCCACATGTTTCTGGTATATGGAAAACACAGAAATACTTTAAAAAGCTGAACTCTAACTCTTTTCTGCAAGCACGACCAAATAATTAATAAAACATACTTCAAACAAACTGTCTGGTCATAACGACTTTAAAAACAAACATTAATTCAGATTTTTAAAAACTAGCATCTCAGCTATACACTTTCCATAGGTTCTAAAAACATCAACAATACATTGCTTTTTAAATCAACAGTAATCGCTTGTTAGAAAGTCAATCAATCAGAAAAAGAGACTTAATTACATAACTAAAAATAAAATGTATCACATTTAAAAATGACCCCTTTTTTGTAATAAAACACATTAGTAAATAAATCATTATTATTAACTCTATACAAAATGAAAAAAATAATCAAACTTGTGTTCAAATCATATATTTTCAAAATGCATGGCAGCAGGGCTTTTCTGTGATTCTTTAAGCATGTCACTTAAATGCTCAAGAATACACTACCATACTGAATGCCTAGTCTGACCTATATAATATAGGTTGCATGAACATCTTATGCTGTAAACTACTTAACTATAAGTACACTCCACTGGAATTTGTACATTTATAATATAAGTTGCCATATCCATATACTGGCAACATTACTCAGCCACTGCAACAATATTCAGGCTTTTCTACTTTTTCTCTGTGAACTAACCTGGTCAGTAAGTATGGAGAATTTTTAGATGAAATTTACAATTTGCAATTTAAGATCGTACCACAAATTTCATGAGACTCAGTTATGTCCCATTTTTTCTTAATATATATTATCCCTTCCATCAAGGGAGAACAAGTATGAAAACATACATCATTGCTAATCTTATTCAATTGCAAAATCCTTGTCTTTTTATTTCTAATAACTAGATTTTCCCCACCTTAATCTGATAATTTTTTATGGATTCATATAAATTTCTTTCATCACAACCCCTATTTTTAACCGTTAGACTATTTCAGCTGACACATCCAAAGAGTCCTCCTTCTCAAAGCACATCTGGTTAGCCCTAAGGCTAGTATGACATCTTCCATCAAGGGAGCAAAAAATAATATAATAAAATAATATCACAATGATGGAATGCAGAAAAGAAGATCAGTAAAGTAGAAGTTGAAGTTATGGAGTGCCTGTGAAGTGAAGGATTTGATGTAGAAGGTCTAATACAGGTTACATCACAGCAGGATGAAGTGAGTCCCCAAAGAAAGGAGAAACAGGAAGATCAGGAAACATCTGAAGAAGATATATGGACATGGGAAAGAAAAAGAGATTTAATATGGTGTAATATTTATGCAAAGGAGAAAGCAAAACTAACCAATACAAACAGAGCAACACCAGGGATATTTGAAGAGAAATACAGACAAAGGAATCCAGACATGGAAAACTTTACAACACAAAAAATAAAAAGAGAAAGAAGAAAAGTACAAAAGGAGATTAGTTATGGAGAAGTCAAAGACATAGAAACTGAGGTTATGGAGTACCTCCAAAGGGAAGGATTTAGTGCAGAAACTCTAATTCAGAAAGCATCACAACAGGATAGAGTAATGGATATCCAAATTAAGGGGAAACCAGTGGAACAGGAAGCAACTGGTCAGGTGCCATATGAAGATAATTTGGAGCCTTCCACAGAAAACCAGTACAAATGTTCACTTGAAGCTAGACAGCAAGGGAAGGAACAGAAAACTGTGGAAACTCTGATGCAGTCAATGTTGAGGAGTGATAAGCCAGTGAGTTCCCATATGATAGAGGAAGGGATGGCACAGGATAAATTGATGAGAATGTGTCACAGGAAGATGCTATAGAACCTTAGTTTGGAAGAAAATGAGCAAAGAGAAGAATTGCTTGATTTAATAGACATGGACATATATATCAAGATCAATGAAAGAAATAGACTGTAGAAGGTTAATAAAACCCAAAAGTCAGATGTCTGATAAAGCAAATGAACACAGTAATTAGGACTGTTCATAGAGAGCCATGCGATACAACAAAAGTAAACAGGATACATTACTGTGCAGCTAAATTAATATCTGATAAAGTTCTACCACAAGAAAACAGGGAAGTGAGGGAAAGGAAGGGGAAAAATTGAATACCATCATGGAAAAATCGAATAGAGAAAATTATAAAGCAATTAAGACAAGAAGTGTCACTGTTAGAAGACTATAGAAGAGGGAATAGATCAACAAAAATACTAAGAAAGATAGATATGATAAAAGCAATGTGCAATATTAGAACAGATCAGGATCTATCATACACTATCGCAAATAAACTAAAAATTTCAGCACAGGTAGAATAACTTAAACGATACAAAAATAAATATATAGGAAACCTGCAAAATAAGCAATTTACTGATGGCCTAAAAAGGTTTTATAGAGAACTGGGAAATAAGGTAAAAGGAATTGGAAGACCACCAAAAAAAGAAGAAATATATACATTTTGGGGAAGTATCTATAAAAATCCTGTAGAACATAACAAAGATACAAAATGCACCAAAGAAATAAAAGAAAGAATAAGAAGTTTAAAGGTACAGGATATGAAATGGGATGAAGTAACAGCTAGAGAGATTGAGATGAAGTTAAGAAAAGCCGCTAATTGGAAAACCCCAGGCCCAGGTGCAGTACCTAACTTCTGGTTAAAAATATTAACATCTTTGCATGAAGATTTAGCCATGAGTAAGAATTATTTGTATGCGCACCCAGAACAGACAACAACCTGGCTAACAACAGGAAAAACAATGTTCCTACTTAAGAGTGAACCTGCAATCTACCCTAAAAATTATAACTTGCCTTCTGACACGTATAAACTATACATCGGAATTGATGCTGTCAGAGTTTATAGTCACTTAGAAGAAAACTTAATTATGGTAGTAGAACAAAAGGGCAATACTAGAAAGTCATATGGAACAAAGGATCATTTGTTGTTAAATAAGTTCATAGTGGAGAATTGTAAAAAGGGGAATAATTGAAGTATGGCATGGATTGACTACAAAAAAAGCATTTGACAGTATCCCTCATTCATGGATAAAAGAGTGTTTAAAAATGTACAAGATACACCCCACTCTGATCTACTACATTACAGTGACCATGAAACAGTGGCAGGCCACTTTACAATTAAGCCACGATAAAGGACAAATTGTTATCCCAGGGATAAAAATTCAAAGGAGGATATTCCAGGGTGACTCTCTGTCACTGTTATTATTCTGCCTTGCCCTTAATCTATTAGGCCATGGCTATAATCTGTCTCCTAGAAAACAACAAAGTATAAAGACTTCTCACCTTCTCTTTGTCGATGATTTAAAACTGTATAGCTCATCAGATGAGGAACTGAAAGCACAAATGCAAGTTCTCAAAATTTTTCAGATAATATAAGAATTTCATTTGGTCTTGATAAATGTGCAAAAGCAACCTTTAAAGAAAGAAAACTGCAACACCAGTAAAATATCAGTTTAGGACAAGAATGTGATATAAACAAACTTGAGCAAGAAGGCGTGTATAAATATTTAGCAATTGATGAAGGATCAACAATAAAACATGAACATGTGAATAAAACTTAGTAAGGAATACTTCAAAAGATTTAAATTAATCCTGAAAACAGCACTGACATCTAGGAACAAAATCCAAGCTATTAACCAATTTGCTCTTCCTGTCCTAACTTACAGTTTTGGAATGATTGACTGGCCCCAAAACGTGTTGGTTAGATTAGATAGGAAAACGGATGCTTCATGCTCACCAAATGATTTATAAAAATCAGTGCATACCAAGATTATATATTTCCCGTTCCGAACATGAGATGGGCCTCCTTGAAACTGATTATATGTACAGATCTGCAACTGTGGAACTCCACACAATCTGCTGACCTCACAAGACTCAAACGTAGTGAAAGTTTTGAAACATGAGGAGAATAAATTTAAGATAACTTCTCTGTTTAATCTAGCAGAAGCTTATCGACATCAAGCAGGAATGGAAATCAAACCAGAAGTAGATAAAAATCAGGCTGTAACTGAATGTGTCAAAAAACAAAAGGAAGAATATAAGGTGAAGAATCAGATGAGAAAGCAAGAAATGTGGAAAAAGCATAAATATAGTTTCATGTATAGAAAACTTCTGGAAGAATCTCATGTTGATCAGGAATGAACACAGGAATGGTTAAGGAGAAGCGAATTCAAACCAAGAGATGAAATGTTAATATTGGTGGCCCAAGATAGTGGGGCTGTGTACAGGTTGGTTTACAAAGTCCATTGAACATGTGGGAGAAACAGACAAATGTAAGCTTTGTAAAACTGAATTGGAAACAGTTCCACACCTTGCTGCTGGTTGTGATATACTAATGGCAGAAGGACTGTATACTGAAAGGCATAATGTGGCAAGACTGTTGCACTGGGGATTGTGCAAACATTATGGTAATGAAGTGGCTGAAAAACACTGGAAACATGAGCTACAAAGCATCATAGAAAATGAGGAAGTCTACATCACTTGGAATCATCCGTTACCGACAGTTCAAAAGATAGATGCTAGTAAACATGATATAGTGGTCCAGGAAACGAAGACAAGAGTAGCACTGATCATTAAATTGCCACACCCAGTGACTACAGTGCCCTGCATACAGAGAGACATAAAGTCCTAAAATATCAGGATCTGCAGGCAGAAATGAGAGCCATGTGGAAGAAAAATAGCCAGATAGTCCCAATAGTAGAAGGAGCAACAAGTCTTATAAAAAAGAATTTACAGTGGTATTTAGATATGTTACCAATACATGTAACTCCATATGAACTACAGAAGGAGTGATTACTGGGCACATTGCAGGTGCTGCGAAGAGCACTACTGGCTGTCATCAAAGATTAAAACAATACTAATTTCATGAATGTTAATCATACTTGGACTTAGGAATGGGGTCCATTCCTGTCATGGTATTAGAAACCCCAAAAAACTTGGAGAAATTAAAAAAAACTAGTAATGTCACACTGATGTCCAGAAATATACTCTTGTGTTAGGCTTCTATATCAATATTATCAATATTATCTGATAGACAAAAAGTATTATTATTTAGATAATGACACTAGTCCATTACATTGATATTCCAGTTCAAGAGTGTTTTTGTTTTTTGTTAGAACAGTCTTGCATTCCATTGTCTTTGCGTTTCTGTTTAGGTCTGTATTTCTGAAGGAGAGATTCTTAATCTTGCTGGAAATAAAATGTTTCACTTTATATTACATTTTAGGGACTTTACCAGTGATAAGCATGCCTCCTTTTTCCCCTTATTTTCTGTGAATAGTCATTATCAAATCTAATGATAAAGCTATCAGTTTTCAAATGGAGATCTGACCATCCAGTTCTAACAAGTTTTTATCCAGATGCAAGATGAATTTGACAATTATAGACCTTGGATGAACTCTTTCTTTAGCTGGAGGTTTTGTTAGACATATATGGGCTCTCTCTCTATACCATATAGCATGCCTCCCTGAAGGTCTACCCCTTTAGGAATCCAGCTGGTAAGGAAATTAATGATATTTTTTCATTTGATTTTCACTGGTGCATCAAATACTCTTGCATTATTTCTTCATCCTTGTATTCTGTGTCATCTATTTTACCCATTAGCCATATATTTTATTTTAGCAGAAATTCAGTGTGGTTTTCTTTCTCATCTGATCTTCATTTGATGTCAATTAAACATGTTAAAATATATTTCCTATATTAAGATTTTGTTATTTTATAGTTTTTATGAGTTCAAACTGTTCATTGCCATTTTGTTGTACAATGCCTACCTTTCTATCCATATTATCTCCTTTAATAATTATTTTAGTTATCAGCCTGAAAGTACCATTTAAGACCAAAAAAAATGGTTGGGGCATTCAGAAGCCTTGTAAATGACACACTGGTATGTCCTTATATATTTTATATTTGCATATATCCCATGGACCTCTACTACAGCAGGTTAAGGTATTAAGACTCTAGTGTGGCAGGGTCTTTCTTGCAGTAGGCTCATAGGTTGGTACTGGGCTATCTGCCCAAAGGCATATATTAGTCCAGCCACATTGTGCGGTATTCACCGCCCCTTTAGTAGTTTCCTAGACCCTTGTACTAGCAGCTAGTACCCTTGGCCCCTATCTAGTAGTGCTGTTGGTGTGATCCCCGGTGTGAACTTTGTTACCCATCCACTCATCAAGGTTCCTCTTGAAGAGTGATAGTGAGGGGCTCTGTCTTATGTAGGTTGGGACCCTGTTCCATAGTAAGGGAAGTCTCTGCGAAGGGAATCTTTCCCTCCAGCATGTTCTACTCATTGTTGTGTTGAGGTTTATATACCTAGAGCATGTAGCTTGAGTAGATTTGGTTTTGCTAAGATGGAGCATGTTCAACAATTCTGGGTTGGACATGGCTCTGTATGTTAGACAGAGATCGCCTCTGAGAAAGCGGTATGCAACAGAGAACAGTCTTAGCTTTTTTAATCGTGCTGCATAGGGCAACTGTTTGAGGCCAGTAATCCTCTTTGTTAGGTACCTTTGTGGTCTCTCCAGCTGCTGGAGATTTCTAGCCAGGTAGATTCCAATTGGTGCATCGTACTCAATAATGGGTCTGATGAGGGAAGAGTAGAGGGGCACCATTACATCCTTAGATCTTGATGCGAACCCTTTCGTGATCAGATGGGTCACATAGAAGGAATTTCTAACTACTTTGGCAACATTGTTATCAAAGGAAAGCTGACTATCTACTTGGGTCCCTAGATCCTTTATTTCTTCTTCAGATTTCAGGGGATTACCTCCTATGTTGTAGTTTGCGGGTACTCTGTTTTTTCCAAAGAGGATTACTACACATTTTTTTGCTTTTAGTGTGAGACCATGGCTTTGACACCATGCATCAGACTCATTTAGGCCCTTCTGGAGGATCTCTATGTCGGCCGGAGACTCTATTATAGCACCCAGTTTGCAGTCGTCCGCAAACTTAGTCAGCCACAGCCCTTCCGTGCTTGCCTGTACTTCTGAGAAGTATATGCCAAACAGGAGGGTTACTGAATTACTCAGAATTACTGAATGATTTGTCTGTATGCCTTTTTTTACCCTTTGGTTTGGTGATTATTGTCTGTTTTTAATAATTCTTGCATGTATGATAACACATTCTGATAATTCTTCTTGGAAGAGATGATTTCTTCCTCATTAGGTTTGGAAACTGAAATTCTTCAAGTGTTATACCGATATCTATTCTGAGAGTATTTTTTAATTATTTTGGTCTCATATATTTTAATCCTGAGACAAAAAATAGATTGCCCTTCACTTCTAATTCTGACTGGATCAAATTTGATAACAGCATCTGTTTGTGTTCCCTAGGAAACTACTTTTTGTTTACCTTTGCTTTTTCAATTAATAAGACTCATTCAGTCATTGTAAGTGAAAACATGCAATAGCTATGATCTAGTGTCATGCAAAGCAGGTCCTAAATCCAAAACAGTGATGTCATAAAATAAATTCCAAACACAAATTCAGTAGATACTAATGTAAAATGGAATGCAAGGTACTCATTGCCACACTGTACTCCTTATTTGTATGAAACATTTAACACTTATGCTGAAAACAGATAAGCTACTCAAACTTTCTTTATTATGTGGAACTTATATCCTTAAAACAGAGTGCTAGATACAATTTCAGGATGTTTTATACAGTACATTTATTAGGAAAACGGGGTAATATTTCAAAGAAGATGCAACTACAGAAGAAGGCAGACCAACTTCATCCCTCCTTATCATGTCATCCTCTTTCCTGTTAAGGCATTTGGTGATAATCCATTTCACAGGAATTTGTTCATTTTACATTGGACCAGATTGCAAAGGTCTTTTTCTTTCTGTAAGTGGCTTGCTGATTTTTAAACCTGCCCCTATTTCAAAAGACTTGCTCTAGGTGTAAAGTGACTGACTTGGTTGTCAAGGGCTAGCAATAAAGCACATTTATGAAAGGCTTCTTTGAAGTCATTAAGAAGGCTGGTTCAGTGAAAGGCTACGCTGTTATGAAGAGTATGTGTGAGGTTATTGCCTGAAAAAAAACATCTGGTAGTTTTGGTTAGTTTATTCCATTCTCAAGTAGCAAGCGAACACACACGCATGCCCGCGCACACACACACACACACACACACACACACACACACACACATGTGTGTGTGTGTGTGTGTGTGTGTGTGTGTGTGTGTGTGTGTGTGTGTGTGTGTGTGTGTGTGTGTGTGTGTGTGTGTGTGTGTGTGTATGTAAAGCCAAGATTGTAGGGATTACTGAGGTAAACAGAGAATGCAGGTAGAGTTCAGTTAAACCTGATATAACATTTTTATTTAGTTTAGTAGTCACAGTTGCCAATTACAATATTAGTGATTTCTTCTTTAGTGGAATCATTGTTGGCATGGACTATTTGCTTCTGGAGTTAACTTTAGCTTTCTTTAAGTCTGAATTACTTTTCCTTTGCTTTGTTTTCCACCAATATGCACCTGCTCAGCCATCATATTCATCTCATGTCATCTGGGCATAGGAGGCTGCTGGCTGCCATCTTGTTTTAGAGGATGACAGGGCTTGAGCTTGCTATCCTATGCTCAAAAAAAGTGAAAGCATCATGATATTATACTGATATCAGCAGTATCTTGTGGTCACCACCATTTTGAGGATGGCATTGGGTTGAATAACATAGTGGTGAAAGCAGTAAAAAAATTAATATATATAGGTTTATAGGTTCATAGGAGGTTACTAAGTTAATGGCCCTATTGCCTTAACAAGCCTAGTCATGTAATACCTTTGTTCCATAGTTGACCATGGTTAGATGGTCTTTGTTAGCAAAGCGAAGCAGTGATAGCACTAATTGCCCCTGTCCATGAGGGACATAGATGCCACCTCCATTGTGAATTTCCAGTTTCTTATCCAATTGTAAAGGTTGCACTTAAATAAGGTGATTGAGGAGCTCTGCTTCACCTGAAGTGAATGTTTATTCCAAAGAACCGGCAATCTTTGGAAGACATATCTGTCTCTCCAACATGTTCTGTTTATGTTGCAGACTTGGTTGAGATACCTTGAGTGAGTTACTCTTGTCCCATTTGATTTGTGGATGTGCAGAAATTCCATTAGGGCAGGGTCAAGCGATCACTCTGTAGGCCAAGCACAAGTCACCTCTCAGCAGCCTGTAGGATACAGAGTATGGAGACAGGGCCTTAAGTCTTTCCATGTAGGTCATGTTTTGGGAGGCCCTCAATTTTCTTGGTAAGAAACCACTGTCATCTCTCCAGTTGTTGCAGGTATCTGGTGAGGTATGCAAAAGGGAGCATTACACTCAATTAGTGGTATGACGAGGGTTAAGTACATTGGAGTTATAACATCCTTAGTCTTGGATTCGATGCCTTATTTATGAGATGCTCAACATAGAAGGCTTTTCTTACCACTGTAGACACTTGGTGATTGAAGTTTAAATTGCTGTCAACCTGTGTTCCCAAGCCTCTGACCACTGTGTTTGAGCTTAGGTGGTTGCTATCTATAATGCAATTTGCAAGCGCCACTTCTTTGCCAACTGGATAATGACACCTTTCTGTGTTTAGTTTTAGACTGCAAATCTGGCACCAAACATTACTCTGTGTTAGCCCATTGTGTAAAATGTTAACATCATTGGGGGAATCAATGATTGCATCTAGTTTGTAGTCATCTGGGAACTTTGTAAGCACAGGCCATCTACCTTTGCCTGGATGTCTGAGAAGTAGAATCCAAATAGTACAGATCCCTTTGGTACACCACTAGTAACTGTTCTACTGGTAGAGGTGTAATCCCCAGCTTTGACACTATTCATTGTATCGGTGAGCCAGTTTTATATCCATGGAGTGATGGATGGGTTAACCCCCAGATGGGAGAGTTTCTAAATGATACCCGAGTCGGGGATTATGTCGAAGGCCTTAGCAAAGTGAAAATAGATGGTATGCACCGCTTTGTCATCATTCTTGAAGAACTTCACCAGGTTTAATAAGCAAGACCTGCCCTTAATGAAGCCAAACTGGGTAGGGTCAAGCTTCAGAGGTTGCCGATGTCCTTGTTGATAAGTTGCATGATGATTCTTTCCATGGTGTTGCAGACAAGACTGGTTAGGCCTATAGGTCTATAGTTCCCCTTTTGTGTAAGGGGATTGCTGTTGCTGTTCTCCACTGCGCTGCAACAAAGGGAGTGCTCAAGGTATGCTTGTAGATTGTGCCAAGTGGCTCTGCTAGGTCTTGTTTTAGATTGTTTAGTAAGCAGCCTAGAATATTATATGGTCCCATGAAGGCTGTATTTCTGGCATTGAAATATGATTCAATAGTCTGTTGTTAGGAGACATTCAAATACAAATCATAACCATAAAAAGGAAAGGTAAAGTTATACCATCAATGAAACCAATAAAATGGAGTATGGGTGGATGGAAGGATAAATAAGGAGGATTAACAGTAGCAAAAGTAAATAAACTGCATCCCTCTATCAGTGGTTTGACTCCCACTGAGTTTCCATTTGCTACATTAAGTTGAGAGGGAGAAAACCCAATTCTCTGGATAAGTCACTAAAAATGTAAAATGATAACAGAGTGAATTGAAATCTAAAATTTCAACAGCAGATAGCACTGTCGCCTCATAGCAAGATGTTCCCCAGTTAATTTCTCGGCTGGAGTGCCTTCTGTAAGGAGTCTGCATATCTCCATGTGTTCATGTGGGTGCTCCAATTTCCACCCACATTCCAAAGACATACAGTAGAAAGATTGGCCACTCTAAATTGGCTATAGCTGTGAGTATGTTTGCGAGTGTGTGGTGTAGAACTAGTGCTGCAGGGTTAGCCATCTTGAGGAGCAAATCTTGGCTATAGAAGATTGTCACTGTTGAAATGACACCCAACCCCATGTGCAAAAATGTGAAAAAGGGCTGGTGGATGGATGGCTAGACTGAAATCTAAAATGTAGATGTATAAGTAAGGTTAAACTAGAATAAGTAATGTAGAGGTTTCAATTAGGTTGGAGGCTGTGCAAGCAGGGCAGGATAGTACACATTAGGTATAAGGCTTTCTGAATCCCCTTCCCCCAGTCTTTGTGAGTGAAAGTATTTAAATGAATAAGCAATAGCCCACATTAATACAAAAGAAGAAATAACTACAAAACTAAGGTAATATATATTTATATATATATATATATATATATATATATATATATATATATATATATATGTATATGTGTGTGTGTGTGTGTGTGTGTGTGTGTGTGTCAGCCATTGTATCACTTCAACGAAACATAAATGGTCTAAGAAAAGTGATTTAATACCTTATCTAATGCTAAAACGTAGTACATACTTCCACCTACAACTGTGGTAAAAAGGAAAGATCATCATTATATGATCATTGGTGCTTGCTTTCTTATAGATTTCAGTAATATTACAGTCTCCTTTATCACAGTTTATTGGATTATGTGAGCTGATGATGAACCATCGGTATTTTTTTCCCATTTTTTCACTGCAGTGTGACCATGGAAATGGTATACAGAAAGCTCCTCAATTGCGATTGAGAGGGGATTTTTTCCAATTTTAAACGTTTTATTAAGTTATGATGGTTTAGACAAATTGTGTGCTAGATCACTTTTGCTTCAATTAGCTGTGTTTAGAATTTTGGTCCTAATTCATAAAAGCTGTGTAAATCCCACTGTAACTATTTTTAATTCATACATGACACTATCATGGTGCTTTAGTAAGCAAATATTCAGCACCATGGTGGGCTATCTCTATGACTATCATAAAAACTAATGTGGCATTCCAGGAGGAAGGCATGAGCTAATTAGCCATGTGCTGTCCCAAGGAAATGCCTTCTGTAAGGCATTTATGCAGCTGACCAGTTCAGAGAATCACTCACCTGCATAAAATAGTATTGCAGCTCATGGCCACTTAAGTTAACCATGTTCACCCATTATGCTGAAAGTAAATGCTGGGATGTTTAGCCAACAGCTACTGTTGGAGAATGCATGCATGGGTATATATGTGGGGCTGCTTTTGAGTCTGCCTGGGAAGTTGTAATGGGGAAGTTAGTTCGAAGGTAAGGTGTGTGTGTGTGTGTGTGTGTGTGTGTGTGTGTGTGTGTGTGTGTGTGTGTGTGTGTGTGTGTGTGTGTGTGTGCGTGTGTGTGTGTGTGTGTGTGTGTGTGTGTGTGTGTGTGCATGTGTGTGCGTGTGTGTCTGTGTGCATGTGTGGGGGTGGGCTGACACACCCCCACACATCCCAAGACTAACAAACAAATCCTGCAATATTGGGCAGTGGTTCATTGGATGCCAGGGCTACTCTTTAGATCTTGCCATAAAGGACTTAGAAAGTATTAAAAGAAAAAAGAATTACAGCACAAAAGAAGTAGGAACACTAGACACCACAGACAACTATATTGTGCCTTCAAGGTACTTTAAAAGATTCAAACCCTGTCCTTTTGGCACATTAACAGTGCATCTTAGCCCTCTGCACCACCACACTCTTCCAATATTACCTATATATATGCAAAGTAAATTGGAGAGGAAAACTTTCAAACTTTGCACGTTGACACAAAAAGCAGCAGTACTAACCCACTACGCCAAATAATCAGTTAGTATAACAACATGGTTTTGGCTCCCTATTGAAATGTTGGCACTTGAAATGCATCACCCAGTGGCTGCAATAGTTTGTGAATTACAAAGGACAGGAAGCCTAAAAGGCAACAGTAAGAGTGTCATATAAAATAAGGACTGTTTTGAGAGATGACGGGGGGGGTGGTCTGGGTCCGACTTCTCAATTGTCCCTATTTCGGAGGAACATTCCTATTTTCAGGCCTGGCATGTGTTCCTTTTTGGATGTTTGTCCTTGTTTTCAGACGTAATGCCTTCACACAATTTTCTGACTCACCCTCATCATACATGATTTTTAAGCTGTCTAGTACTCAGAAAACCATACTACATAACCAACATACTAGTGGCAGAAATAATTTAAGGAGAGAGGACACACATCTTAAAATTCCATTTCTCTGAAGCAAAAGTAATTTACCTTCCATGTTAGAATTTCGTGAATTAGTTCTTTAAAAAGTACAGATCTTACACTGTGTCTATTATAATGTGTTACAAAACAGTGTAAGAAACTTCTCTGTGTGGAAGATTTACAGTCCATATAGTTCTAGTTAATCACTGTATATTAATCAGATCAGACAACAGTAGTAGAAGTAGTGAACTTAAACTCGTCTTAAGTCAAAACAAAACAAAACAAAAAATAATAATAGAAAATATATAATTGCTAAGTATTCAAAAGTAATCCAAGTAAGGCAGGCAGTCTGTTTCCAGTTGAAAATCCTTTATTAAGTACACAGACAAGCGATCCAAGTAAAACAAAAATAGAGTAATAATTTCCTCACAAGCTTTCTAAATATATATATACTTTTTATCAGGCATGGGAGTGATTTATTGTGCTGTAAAACAAAGAGTTATTGGTACACATGTTAAATTCACATCCCTTCCCCCATCAGTGTGACATTCGAGCTGGTCCTGCCCTACTTAGTAGCTGTCGTAATAATATAACCCTTATGAACTTGTTTAACTTGCTTACTTATGTAATCTCTGTAAATAGTCTGCTTGTAATATGTAATGCTGGTATTATGTAATGCTGTATCTGCT